>NC_136806.1:30074495-30399495 GCF_951216825.1 Electrona antarctica
CCTAGGCTTAACTCTTCACTCATTGAGACTCAATGTGACCTCCTAAGCCAAAGTGTTGTGTACAATTATGACATATGTTGAGATGCATAAGCTATCAAAATATACATCAGACCCCCCTTCTGGGGAATTAAATATTCCCCAGACATAATTCATATTTTATAAATGACCAAAATTAATTTTCCAAAAAAATGTTCACTTTTTTCTTTTTTCTCAAAAAATCCCAAAATGTTCAAATTCCCCAAACGGTCTCCCTTCGTAGGTAATTACCCTCTTCCCCCCTGGATAATGAGAAGGTAAAACACAGTCAGGTTGACACAAAACTCAAAACAAAATGAACAAAATCAATCTGTTAGACAATGACCCTATCAGTCCAAAGCTGTTTGTTGTCACACCCAGATAAAATAAATTCAAGTGAACTGTTCCTAGGCTAATTACTATACTATTTTTAACTTGTTCCCCAACATTAGATAGGCTGATTCCTGTACCTGTATAAACATCAATATTTGTTTGGAAGTGGATTCCAATATCGACTTAATAAGAAATAATATAATATTCCCTTCTCCCCCCCTTCTTAGTTAGTGAGCAACTTTCATGGAATAATGGATGAATGGCCCTGCAGAAACCATCCATCCGACACTCGGAAAGTTGCACACAAACTAAGAGCTAACATGTAATACTCATGGTGAGTTCCAACCTGTATCAATATTATATGTGACTATTAACATAGTAACATTATACTGACTCCATCAGTTCAACATTGTCTGCAATATATTACTCGATAACCTAAAGCCTACGGGTTACTTCATCCTGTTTTAGTACTTGGTAATGTTCAGTACTTTGGTCTGTTCCACCCATATAAACAAGCACACAGAGGCGACCCCTGTGAACCCTGCCTCCCCAGGCAGACGAGTCAATTTAGTGCATGTGTATACAGGTCCCAATACCAACTCACTCACATCTTCTGACGTTAACTCATTATCCTAATGTAGGCCTATTTTAACTAACAATCAAAGAACATTTGTATTACTAACTAGAATATAATTCTCATTCTTGGATTGGATTTGAACTGTGATACTTAAGGAAGTTATCTAAAATGAACTCATATTATTACCATCAACTATTACTTTTAAACAAATCAACCAAAACCTTTTCAACTATCTATATTGTACCAAATTAGAACCGAACAAGCATGGGGCTTGTTCCGTTGTATCTCTTGTTATGACAGACCTGAAACTGAACCATATTTAAAACAGAAATTAAACTCCTTATTTAACTGAAATCCTATTTAGACTAAATCAAATTCCTATATTGATTACATCCTGTTTAGACTAAATCAAATTCCTATATTGATTGAATACACATACCTGTAAATGAAAAGTTAACACTCATAGCATGACAAAATGGTTAATCATAAAAACAAACATCCCTAAAACAGTACTATTTCAGTACCTTGTTATATCTACTTTGACCTGTCAGCACAGAATACAATATTTTCCAACATTAATCACAATTCAGATGAACCGCGATTTTTTCCCTTCATGACGCAAATCGTTCAGACGTTCAACGCGCAGTAGGAAACGGTTCCCACAATTATTTTTTTCGCCTATAGAATAAAAACGCTTGGAACATCCTTCTTGATTCTCAGAGCTAGCACAGCTCTCTGATCTGTAGGTTCGAAGCAGACAGTTTTGTCACCATATGCTCCAGCACCAATGAACCACAGCTGAACTGCAGTTGGCAGTAGAATCTCCTTTGAGCAATCACAAGGCTTCTAGTGAACAGCTTATTGCTTAGCCATATCAATTATGACAGCAAAAGCATTGAAACGCTCCTTTCCTCCAAAGGAATGTAATAACCATGGTGTTGAGAGATTACAATGAGACTATTAAATGAGAGTCATAAATAGTGTCGCTGAACTAACTAAATTCACTGATGTCACGTCACCAAACGTATTGATGGACAGGTGTTTTGAGCTGAGGGGCTGGCTTGCTTTAACCCTGAAAGGTTCAACCGTGGGTCTAGATCCCCCGGTTAAAACTTCCACTCCTGGAGATATGGGTCAAATCCCCCTCAGTATGCTACCAGCAAGTCTTGTGCTCAGAACACAGGGTGGCGAATTCCTGTGATCACCGTTATGCAGTAAGGCTGTAAGCCGTCGCCTCCATTACCCTACACACAAACAGACACTTTTGACTAAAACCAATACTTAAAATTCACACCATAATACACCCTTACAAATGTAGTCCTTAATTGCGATCTACTTGTTGACATCAGACTCCAAAAGCAGACTTTCTTCCCATCTTTTTCTCTAAATAGCACCCCCAATAAACAGCTCACAGCGGGTCAAACAGAGGTAGGAGGTAAAGACAGGACAGGACAGGACAGGAGGTCCACAGGAGGTCCCTAAAGCCCTCTCCCTGTTATCTGAAACTAAACAAGGTATTTATTTTAGGGTGAGAAGGAAATTGCTCTCTCCCCCCTCTTTCCCCTAAAGCACATTCCGTCAGAGCATGCTAAAATTGTCATTGCAATTCCTCACACGTAGCTCTGTATGTATTTGCTCATTTAGCTATCACTTTTAGAATGGCTCCTACTAGCAATATTTCACCGGACATAGCTAGAACCTTTTTGAAGTAAGTCTAGTATGATTGAAGTACATTCAATCATTCATTCACTCACATACATTATTCTCAATCAATTCTCAACCCTTCAAACATAACTCACCTAACTCACTCACTTCACACAGTCGAACAGAGAGGGGAGAGGGACCCCCCTCGTCTCACTCACTCATGCACTCAATCAGGCGGTGTCCCCTTTCACACACACATTTCAATAGAGAGGGGCGTGTCAAGTCAACTGTCAAAAGAAGAGCATGGCACTTCTCCTTTAGCTGTCCTTCTCATCCATGAGGTCCGGTCAACTTGACTTCCCTCAAAGTTTCCCATTGTGGTTTCTGATCACATTGTCCAGAAAAATGACCATATATCCCACATTTATGGCAAACACCTCTCATCCTCCAGCTTTCCGGGCTGTGACGTGTCTGTGGCTGCACTGCCCCCTGATAGGGTCGCACAGGTGGCTGACATCCCCATTGCCACTGCGTCCTCTGTTGTGGCCCCACGAAACCAGGAGTCTCTCGTACTCTCCATGGCAGAAGTGGTTGTGGAGGTTGCTGTGGCAGCGGGCTATTCGGCAAAACAGCCGTGCAAAAACGCTGCAAGTGCGTCACATCGCCACACCTATAACAGCCTGTGTAATAACGTGGTCCACTCGGCTTGGGATTATGTGGACGAAACTGTTCGGGCTGAGTCTTGTCAACCCTGGGTGCACTGGGTAGGTCAGGAGCCGCCTGGGGCTCAACCCCAGCTGTCACGACAGCCGCTTGTATGATCTGTTGTGCGACCTCCAACTGGGTCTTGGTCAGCAGTCGAACCATTTCTGTGTGACTTTGTTCCTGCTCATCTGCCTCCTTGCGAGCAAGTCCAACACAGTGCACAATGTGATCCGCGTACAGAGCATGGGGCAATTTCGCCAGGCCAACCACTGTCTGCAGATTGGCCCTGACTTTCTCAGGAAGACCTTGTTCAATTTTTGAGTAGACAGTAGACCGTTCAAGATCATTACGCTCAGGGTCCTTTCCTGTGGCATCCATCCATTCCTGGCACACGCGGGCGACATATTTGCGTGGTGGTTCGGAGACCCCCAGCGGAGATATCGTAATCGTATCCGGATGCACGACAGTGGGGTACAAAACTCTCAGCGCACGCCATAGTGCTCCTCTGTGACTCAAGAAAAGGTCCGCGTCTCCAGCCGTCGTGCCTGCGTACAGTCGAAGTCCCGCACGGATAAGAATGTCATCTAGGCCGTCTATGTCAATCAGATTTGCCAGAAGTTGTTTTAAGTCACCCACAGTTAGCTCTGTCTCAGTCAAAAGGTCCTCAAACTTCGATATCCAGCGGTGCGCACCATCCCGCAAAAGGGGAAGTTGACGCACAATGTCAGTCATGTCGACGGACGCCCATGGCTTGTATTCCATATGTCTGCCCTTCCCCAGCATCGGGAGCATCCTGGGGCAGTTATCATCAATGTCAGGTGTGGGCCTCTTTGATCTGCATGGGCATTCGTTCAAGGCCCCCCTGGAGTCTTTCACACGTCTCCGGCTTGAACGTGTGCGAGTGCCGGAATGGCTCTCACAATCACTGCTGTCCTGTTCAAAATCCTCATCACTTTTGTTGACGTACTTCCTCTTACTCCCACTCTGCCTGTCGTGACTCGGTAACACACGTTTCTCCGTGCGTCCAGCAGCTCTGTCACGGCAGTGTTTGCTCTCCAGCTCTTTCAACGCATCAGAATGGTCATTGTACAATCGAACCAAGTCTTTTTCTTGAGCAGCCAATCCAGCCAAACGCTCCGCCAGGTACGTAGTAGCGGCTGAATCCTCAATATTCTCCCGAAAACTCTTCTCCGCCTCAGAAATCTGCCCATGAAGAACAGTGAGACTATCGCCAAGAGAGTTCAGCATCATGACAGCGTCCCCCCTCACTTCCTCCTGTGACAGGTTGCTGCCGCTCATGGCCGGATTGGGGCTTGCTGTCCTTCTGTAGATGTCATCACCTCCATGTAAACTGTGGCTGTGTGCAGCCTTGTCACTGAGATCACCGATCAACTGTTTCTCCCTCACTGAAAGTCCATTCAACTGCGTCTCAATCATACGCAGAAAATGTCTGTGTGCCCTCGTCGACACAGTCAATTCACTGATCAAGTCCCTTTTCAGGCGCCGGACCGATCCCAGCTCCTCTTTAATACAGTCTGCTTGTAGCCCAGGTTTTGACTGCTCAGATGTTCTCACGTCCCTGTTGTCCACCTCAGTCTGTGCTGAGTTGTTGCTGTGACCCTCAGTGTCAATGCACTGGTTGTCTGTGCTGCAATCAGCGGAAATCTTCTCATCGGGCAGTACTGACACAGGAGACAATGGTACGGACAATTTCCTGCTCATCTCCTCACTGTCAATATGACTCGTTCTCAGCTGTCGACCTATTTTTACTTGAATCTGATGCCATTTTTCTGAAATTCTGGGAATATTCTTAGATGAGAATTTGTTTTGCACAATGTGCACTGGAGTGGAAGCCATAACTACTAAATTGTAGATAATCTCACTCACTGTCATAAATTCTGGGTGATACACTCTGTACTCTGACTGCAGTCTCCTCTCACCTCACACAGACACGCATACTCATTTGCATACTAGCCCCAAAGAATGAGTAGATAGTCTACAAACTCATGTAAAAACATGTAATACTTTCTCTCTCACCATTCACACAGGAAAGTGTAAAATAAAGAAATGAGAAAACTACTGACAGTGACAAAGAAATATAGAAATGCCTCTATATTTCTTTTTAGACTAGCAAGTCAAATCACTGACTGAGGGAAGAGATTGACCCCCCTGCATGCACTCCATACAGGCGTCAAATGCACTCAATCGCTCCCTCATTCACATCTAAGCAACTGTTTTGTCCCAGAATCAAATTACCCCTGCAGGCTATATTTCTTTGACTAAAATAAAAAACCTGTATGCTTAACCATCCAAATTAACCTATCTGATTTTACAAAGGATAAATGAAATATCCTAAATGTGATAATTTACAATGAGAAATGTATTCTCAATTACCTCCTAAATTTAGCTTGGACCCCCAAATTAAAGCCAATTTAACCTGAATTAAATCCCCATTTTAATATCTATATTACTCCCCCCTCAGAAACATGTCCCACATGCTTCAGAAACACCTAAAAGAAAAAATAATACTATAGGCCAACCCAAATAATAACACCCAAGCCTAACGCATAAAATCCTCCCCCGCTCCGTCGCAAAGACAAAGAAAAAGGCCTCCCCAGCATGCGGCATTCAACCCCAACTCACAAAGATGCTCTAGCACACACATGTACGCACAATCATACCACATAAGCTACACTACCATCTAACTCTTAAACCCTGTCAACACCCTAACAGAAGCAGACTCCACGTACCTAATCACTAACCTAACCAATAACCTGCCTAACACAGCGTCCAGATGTACACTATGGCCCTAACACGTACGCTTAACACAAGAATCACAAACCTATTCCATCATCCTAACTTCAGTCCTGGGTTCCATCCAAAGTCACGTCAAAAGCAACAAAAAATCCACAGATACGCAGGTCCGTCTTGCGTGGCGTAGAAAATCCCCAGACTTTCCCTCACCAACCACCCTCCAACGTCTGGCGCCATTTATGATGTGTCTTTTCCTCAGGGTTCTGTGGAGATTTTTCTAAGTTGCTCGTTGAGAATGAATATGGAGATCCAGGCAGGCACATAATCCTTATTTCCGTTTATTGTTCAGCAATCAGTTACAGACAGGTTACAGATATCATCGTTCCATCATATTGAGGCCTGCATCTCATGCAGGGCCCCCCTTGTCTCTCTCTCTCTGTCTCTCTCTGTATCTCACTCACACTCTTCTACTGATCCCCTACCTGTCTTATACAGTCTTAACATGTGGGTGTCACCCTGTTCCTGCGTGTGTGTGTGTGTGTGTGTGTGTGTGTGTGTGTGTGTGTGTGTGTGTGTTGTTGACCCTCAAGGCTTAGTCAACAAGCTACCACAGAGTCAGCAATCAGTCACCACAGCAGGGGTCCTTTTGTAAAAGGACTCCTGAGTGATAAAAGTCACTGTCCTTACTATAGGACAGGAAGAACTCACAGCTGTTTGTAAGCTGACCATCCCAAGTGTCCCTAGGCTTAACTCTTCACTCATTGAGACTCAATGTGACCTCCTAAGCCAAAGTGTTGTGTACAATTATGACATATGTTGAGATGCATAAGCTATCAAAATATACATCAACTGAAAATGAGTTTGGTTATACTCAGTGTAATTTTGAGAATAAATAAAACTTGAATGAATGAATGTATGTACTATGTGTGACATGGGCACTTAGGCCTGGAAACAGAATACGTCATATAATATAATATAATATAATATAACTTCCACATTTTGGACACCAAATTTGGTGGCATATATCATATGTGATTAACACACATGTGGAGGTGATTACATGCAACACAGCTGTGATGATTGATTAATTGAACGCTGACCAGTAAAGTAGTACAAGGCAGTCCTGTCTCCGGGTGTTTTAATACGAATATATGTGGATATAAAACACTACACCCTCAATGTTTTGGTTTTATCCATAAGGTCTCCTAATGCAGGGGTTCTCAACCCATGGGTCGCGACCCCTTGGGGGGTCGCCAATATTTTAGGGGGTCCCCAAATTATTTTATTTTTTTTCACGATTTTTCAAAAATAGCAGACCTACAAGCTCGTAGCGCGCCACTCGGTGGCGCGCTACGAGCTTGTAGATCTGCTATTTTTCAATAGCTAAATTATAACATAATGCTTAAAACACCAAAAGGGGTTCCCGCCCAAAATGGGTTAAGGTTATTGTAGCAGTCAATTTATATTGGGGGTCGGGAGGGGGCGGGGCGGGGGTCCCGAGACATTGCCAAAGCATTTCCGGGGGTCCCCGGCCAAAAACGTTGAGAACCCCTGTCCTAATGCCCTGCCTGCAGAATCTGCTAGGGCAAATACAACGTGAAGAAAATACATGTTCATCTAGAAACAGACCATGATACTTGTACTTATCTGTAAACTCCAGTTGTTTCTCACCAACACAAAACTTAAACCTACTTCTTTCTGTACCTTCCTGGATTTCTAAAATGAATTACTAGTGTTCTCTTTCGGTTAATACTTAATACACATTACACAATACACATATATTCCATTAGCTGTCGTCTTGGTTTCGTCCAAGTGCTCCTGTCCAAACCAGCACCCCCATTAAAAAAGGAAAGGTAGTAATGTGTCTGCCCTTTCCGTTGGTAGACCCTAGCCTAAGGGTTCCATTTGGTTCCAATGCGGGCTGTCGGAGCGATGCTACCATTGTAGCCTTGCAGTGCGTTGACTGTTGGCGATATCAAATAATTAAACAAACGCTGTATGGTTTCATTGGTTTGGGTGTCGGCTGACAAAATAACATAGCTTCAGCAACATTCCAAAACACATGTAGGCTCTCTACCTGTCCTCAAACGAGCATAACAGCACAATCAAAATAATAATGGTCAGATCAAGTATGACAAGCAAAGTTGACCATAAACGGGACCTCTCGTGAGCCAGTTTGAACCCAGGAACAGCTTGTCTGTCTGTCAAACCACCTCCACCACAACGTCATGTCATGTCTGTTTGAGCACAGGCAAGAAGAGCCTACAGTACTGTATGTGTTTGGGGATGTTGTTGATGGCATTTATTAATTATGTAATATCTCCGACCAACAGTAAAAGTGAGGCTAGCTTGGCTTGGTGGCTAATAACAACACATGGCCTACAGACAGATCCTTTCATGATCACGGTGCAACATAACACTGCTATTTATTTACTGCGGAGAGAACACATTTGCCTGATCAACTCGTCACTCTTGCCGTGTTTTTACCCCTCTCTCCCTGGTTCCATGTATGTCCACATGTCTTCATGTCAAGTAAGTTTTGAGAAGTAGCTGTTCTGATGTGAGGGAGGGGAGGCCGAGATCAGAGTCAGACCACACGAACAGCGAATAATAACAGCGCCGTCGATCCAGAGCCATTGAGTAGGAGAGTTGTGACAAGTCAAAGATATAGAGAGATGGAAGATGGTGTACTGCAGTGACAGTCTACACACACCAATGTCACTGACAAGCAACCTTACGAACTACAGAGTACAGACTAGTAGCCTACTAGCCTACTGGTAGGCTAGTAGGCTAGACAAGAAAATGTTGCCCAAAGTGGGCGGAGTTAGGCCGAAATCCTACTGAACGCGTCACTATGCCCATTCACTATATAACTTTCCATTTATCCCAATTTTGTGAAGCTTATAGGAGGTTGTGGTCCATGAGGTCAAATGCTTTCTGAAAGTCAATAAAGCAACCAAAGGTGCAGGGTTTCCTTGACTTTAGTCTATATACCACTGAAGTCACAGCAGAAATATGATCCAAGCATGCTCTTCCTTTCCTGAAACCATTTTGTTCTTCTTCCAGTTCGTCTACTGTAAGTCGCTATCTGCCTCTGGATCAAGAGCGTCTGCTAAATGCCTAAATCGTACATTGCGATTACACTAACAACAATGTATTAATTTGAATGTAGCTCCTCTACTGCTAATAGTCAATCTCTAACCTCTAATCAGTTTATCTCCACTTTCCACAGCGTGTTGGAATTGGTCTCTCTGTGGATTTGGTCTCTCTCCCTCCATCTCCATCAACAGTCTAATCATTCCCTGACGTGAATGAAATCCCAAACTATGGATGAGATTCTCCCTAGATGTTAGTTTCATACGACTGGCTGGGTGATGATGAGACCCTGAGGCTGAATGTTATTTAGCAATTACCATCAGGCAGGAAAAAACATGCTTCATCTGAGAATCTGCTGATTGGAGTGGAGATACCGTATACAGCTAGCCTCAGCAATTAATAATATAATAATAATAATACATCCCCCAAAAGGTAGGGGTGTGTGTGTGTGTGTGTGTGTGTGTGTGTGTGTGTGTGTGTGTGTGTGTGTGTGTGTGTGTGTGTGTGTGTGTGTGTGTGTGTGTGTGTGTGTGTGTGTGTGTGTGTGTGTGTGTGTGTGTGTGTGTGTGCGTGTGTGTGTGTGTGTGCGTGCGTGCGTGCGTGCGTGCGTGGGCGTGCGTGTATCAGGTTAAGCATAATGTTCCTCCAGACACAATAGCTGCTTTTAATTACAGAACTACTCCGTTTAGACAGCGTATTATTCGTTGTAAATGTAATCGCTGTGTTGATGGTCTATCTGTAAATTCAATACACAACATGACTCACAACTCCAACTCCCAGCAGTTAGGTTGGTGTTCTTACTATATAACCTCTCCAAACGGTTACATAACCCATCAGAGGTCAGAGTCACAAAATAAATCTGAATTCATCTTTTATTGTCACATTACCGGTTTACTCACTTCTTTACACCCTGAATGTGACAATAAAGTTGCTATCAAACACTTTCCACACTGAGTTTTCTCTGGGATTCCTGAAAAGATAATAATATGAAAACGTGAAACAGAGATGCAAAGATGATGAAGAGAAAGTCTTGAGTCGTGGCATTCAAATATCCTGTGTGAGCATTGAGCTGCACAGCAGGAGCAAAGAGACCACTTGTTTGATAACAACATTAAAATAAGATCAAAGTTAATTACCATGGTAATCTGGTAATCTGTGTGTGTGCGTGTGTGCGTGCATGTGTGCATGCGCGTGCATGTGGGTAGTATGGGGTGCAGTATGGTGTGTTTGTGTTCGCACCAATGCCAATATGTATTTGCATTTATGTATGTGCCGCAATGCATGGATGCATGATGAAGAGATTATGCATAATCTAAAACACTGTGTGTGTGTGTGTGTGTGTGTGTGTGTGTGTGTGTGTGTGTGTGTGTGTGTGTGTGTGTGTGTGTGTGTGTGTGTGTGTGTGTGTGTGTGTGCGTGCGTGCGTGCGTGCGTGCGTGCGTGCGTGCGTGCGTGCTGTCATGAACGGACTTAACCATGACAAACATGGGAGACGACACACAGGAGTAAATGCCAAAAACAGGTATTTATTATAAACTTAATCAAAACAAAGAATACTTTACTGTAACGTGGGGTGTGAGTCATCAGTTGAATCAGTAGTGTAGTGCCTGTGTGGATGTGTGAAAGTGTAATGTATGTGCAAGTGCAGTAACTAAGGTCAAAACTAACCCAAAGTAGTAAAGAGCAAACAATGTTCCTTGGCAGGGGAGAGAGGGAGAATGGCCTTGACCAGCCTGCTTAAATACTCCTGAGCCAAATTGGAGTCAGGTGTGCCTCATCATCTAGACACACCCCTGCAGGCTGGTCCCCTCCTCCTGCACATGAACAGAGAACAGTATTAACAGCAAACACAACCAGGATGGGTCATCACACCCCCCCCCATAAGATCGGAGACCAAGCAGGTACTCCGTAACTTTTACTTTAACTTTACAGTTACCCATCAATTATACAGATACCTGACCCATCCTTCCAATCATCACCTCTGCAACCTTGATACCTGCAGTAGCATAAGAGGGGTGAATGACAGTAAATTACCAAATAGGAAACAAACAAAAAAAATATATATAGTTCCACTGTAAATAGATCAGAGCATTACCCTAGAATGCACGCGACAGAGCGTCAGCCATTACATTTTCATGGCCTTTTATATGCCGGATGTCCAAATGGTATGGCTGCAAAAACAATGCCCACCTCATCAAACGCTGGTTTGGGTTTTGCAAGGAACGTAGGAAGGTAAGGGGATTATGATCTGTGTACACCACCAGAGGACTCCCAGTGCTAATATACACATCAAAATGCTGTAACCCCCATACTAAGGCCAAGGCCTCTTTCTCAATGACTGAATAATTTACCTGATAGGCATTGAACTTTTTAGAAAAGAAACCTAGTGGTTTCTCAACCCCATTATCATCAGCTTGTAACAAGACGGCTCCTGTACCCACATAACTGGCATCTACCTGCAACAAAAAGCATTTGTCAAATTGAGGTGCTGCCAAAACAGGTGAAGAACACAGAAGAGCTCTTACATTATCAAAAGCATCCTGCGCCTTATCTGACCAAATGAACTTTACTTTGGACTTCAGAAGATCAGTAAGAGGTGCCACCACTGAAGAAAAGTTTCTACAGAAACTTCGGTAGTAGCCTATCATTCCCAAAAAACGCATTAACTCCTTCTTTGTTAATGGAATTGGGAATTTCCTGATGGCTGCCACTTTAGCCTCCACAGTGCGCACTTGACCCTGACCCACAACCTTGCCTAAGTATGTAACAGTAGCTCTGGCAAATTCACACTTAGCCAGATTTACAGTCAACCGTGCCCACGCCAGCCTGTCAAACAGTGCACGTATCCTCTGTACATGTTCCTCCCAAGTGTCACTAAAAATGACGACGTCATCGAGGTACACAGCACAACCCGACAAACCTGACACCACAATGTTCATCAGCCGTTGGAAAGTGGCTGGAGCATTACGTAAACCAAACGGCATTACCTTGTAGGAATACAGACCGGCAGGTGTTATGAAAGCACTTATCTCCTGGGCCCTAGGGCTCAATGGGACCTGCCAGTATCCCTTAAGCAAGTCAAACTTACTCACAAACTTGGCGGACCCCACCTGGTCCACACAGTCTTCCATGCGTGGTAATGGGAAGGAGTCAGGTTTTGTAACACTGTTGACTTTTCTAAAATCGGTGCAAGGTCGAAAAGTGGAATCAGGTTTTTTAACCAAGAGACATGGAGAGGCCCAACTAGAATTGGAGGGTTCTGCCAAATTGTTATCTAGCATGTAGTTTACCTCCTTATCCAGATGGGCTCTTTTTTCGGGAGAAACACGATAAAATCGCTGCTTAATTGGCTTTGCATCTCCAATATCAATATCGTGTTCTATCAGATGTGTCTGTGATGGTGTATCTGAAAATAGCAAAGGATAGCTATTAACCATAGAGACCAACTCCTTCATTTTTGTCTCATCCAAGTGTCCAAGTACTTTGGGTAAAGCTTTTAATGCTTCAGAGTTGTTCAGGCGTACTTGTAACACAGCCTCATCTGCCGGCCAATCTCCCCCTCCCTGAACCTCCCCCACTGAAGAAAACCCAACCGTGCCTACGCACAATGAAGGCTCAACGCAAGGGACGTCACTGGAGTTTTGAGACGCCGACACCCGAGCACAGTATGGTTTCAACAGATTCACATGACACACCCTAGACTTTCCCTTAGGCATCACAATCAAATAGTCCAGGTCAGAGACTTGCTTTTTCACTGTCAGTGGACCAGTAAAGCGCGCCTGAAATGGAGAATTCACCATTGGCATCAAAACCATCACTTGATCTCCAGGACTGAACTGTCTGTGTTTTGCCTTACGATCAAACAGGGATTTCATTTTCTTTTGCGATTGCGCTAGATTACGTTTTGCCATTTGCCCGGCCATATACAGACGGTGCCTAAACCCATTCACATACTCTATCAAATTCTTGGGAGGTTCAGACTGTTTGCAACCACTTTTTAAAATTGCCAAAGGTCCACGCACTGAATGTCCAAAAACCAAGTCATTAGGACTGAATCCAGTACTCTCTTGTACCACTTCTCTTGCAGCCAGCAACAACCAAGGCAGACCCTCTTCCCAGTCCCGAGTAAGCTCTATACAATAAGCCCGCATAAGTGACTTCAGAGTTTGGTGAAAACGTTCCAGAGCCCCTTGACTTTCAGGGTGATAGGCTGATGCCAGTATGTGTTTAATCTGAAGCTGCTTCATGACCTGTGCAAACATATGCGAGCAAAAATTTGACCCACGATCAGTCTGAATGACCTTCGGAATGCCAAAGACTGAAATGAATTGAGTCAAGGCCTTCAACACATTTTTTGTTGTAATAGACCGTAGCGCATAAGCTGCTGGATACCGAGTAGCCTGGCACATCAGTGTCAATAAGTATTGGCAACCAGATTTCGAAGGAGGTAGAGGCCCTACACAGTCCATAATCAAATACTCAAATGGTTGAGCTAACGCTGGAATAGGACACAACGGTGCTGGATTTATGGACTGGTTGGGCTTACCCGTCAGTTGGCAAGTGTGGCAGGTTTTTATAAAGGCCGATACATCCTTCTTCAAACGTGGCCAAAAGAAATGTTGCAGGATGCGACTGTATGTTTTCCTAACCCCCATGTGCCCAGCTATTCCATCATGGGAGCTTTTCAACACCATTTCTCTGAATTTGGTAGGCACCACAACTTGCAAAATGGGCTCCCCCACGCCAGTCTCTCCTTGAACACACCATTTACGCAAGAGTACTTCATTAATCACAAAATAACCCTGTGCTGCAGCATCCATCTCTTCTGCAGGGGACACAGAGTCAAACAGAACACTCACGGAAGTATCCGCTTTCTGCTCTTGAACTAACTCCGTAATTGAAATGGACTGAAGAGGTACAGGTATTGACAACACTTTTGCACCCTCTTTTCCCTCTTCAGCAGACTCATCCTTTTTCCTCATAGCGCGAGTTACGGCACATGCCGGAAAAACCTCAGTTTCCCCTGGGTGGGTACTTGTGTAAGACTGTAATGGGACCTGGGTAACCACATTTGGAGATTTAGCCTCAGCCCACACTTTATCCCCAGCCAAATCATTTCCAAGGATTATATCCACCCCTTCCACTGGTAACTCAGGACGGACTCCCACCACCACCTCCCCACTGACCAACCCACAGACAATGTTCATTCTATGTAGGGGTACCGGAATTACCTGCATACCCATACCTCGCATTAAAATGACATCGCCTGTGTCTGAAATGGAGGAGAATGGAATGACGTTGTGACGGACATAAGTATGTAATGCCCCTGTATCTCTCAAGATGTTAACTTTAACTGCCTTTCCACCAGGCAGTGATACAAAACCCTCCGAAAGGAATGCTGTGTACTCAGCGTTATGGTCACCCCCAGTGGAACACCTGATATCAGAAACACCTTCCATGTTAACCATTAGCTGCGGTGAGGGAACTGCCGGTGCAGCCAACGCGGATGGTTTGATTGGTGCACCACTTAACATCTTCTCCTTAGCTTTAAGAGCAAAACAATTTTTTTTCCAATGTCCACTTTTATGGCAAAAATGACAAACATTAGCATCGTCCTGTTTCCCGGAACCATGTTCAGACTTGGAAAGACTTGAATCCCCCTGCCCCCCAAACCACTTTCCTGTACGAAGGGAACCACCAGACTGAGACATACAGTCACCAACTACACTTCTGTGTGTTAAACAGTATTCGTCAGCCAAAATGGCTGCCTCTTGGGGGGTTTTCACTTTCCTCTCAGTTATATACGTAGCAATGTTAACTGGCACACAGTTTTTGAATTGTTCCAGAGTAACCAACTCACGAAGCCCATTAAAGGTTTTAACCTCTGATGCTACGCACCACCTGTTAAACTGGACTAACATATCTCTTACAAATTCCACATATGTTTGGTGTTCCTCTTTTCTCCAATTCCTAAAACGTTGTCTGTAGGCTTCGGCTACTAACTCGTATGCACGTAACACTGCTCCTTTAACAACCTCATATCTTTGACTATCCATCACTGATAAAGAAGCATAGGCCTCCTGGGCCTTACCTGTGAGGACACATTGAAGCAGTAGAGTGCGCTCACCATCAGACCAATTCCTGGCATCTGCCACACGTTCAAACAGGGAAAAGAACAAATCCGGATCTTTTTCTGAAAACTTGGGAAGTAATTGTAGGTTAGAACCAACATTAAACTGCTTGGCTTCATGAGCACTCATGTTAAACTTTTCTTGCTCCAGTTCCAACCTTTTCAATTCAGTTCTTTGCTTCATCTCTTCAATCTCTTTCTCATGTTGAAGTTTAATTTTCTCATGTTCAAGTTTAATTTGAAGCAATTCCTTTTGTTGTTCAAAAGTTAATTGCCCTGAAGAAAAAGAAAAGGTTTTACCAGACCTCAATTCAATTGGGTTCTCATCCTCCGATGGGACCGCCTCCTCTGATAATACATCCTTTTCCACCAAACAGTCGATCAGAACTATTTTTACCCTAACTTTTGACTGTGTAGGCCGGACAGGAATGTTGTAGTGTTCTGCTATCTTTAATAGCTGCTCTTTTGTGCATCTATCCAGCAGCTCCACAGATGGAGCCTGAACAAATTCTTCAACTGAACTCATATTTCCTTTTTTTTTTCAAAAAAAAACAAAAAAAACTGTGCACAGGCTTTAACCAAAAGTAGCAAAAGACCCCAGAGCCCAACTCCCCTACCTAAACTGCCTACAAAATCTGACTGACTGTCTCCACCCTAGTCTTCAGTGGCCCTCCCGAGTCCCCCCCTCCAACAAGGGCCTCTCAGTGGTACCACCGCATTCCAGCTTGTGTGGAACACAGTCTAAACCCAGAAAATAAAAACAGTGAGTCCCATATGGAGACCCACTGTTCAAAAGCTATATGGGAGTTGGAACCCCAAGGACTAAGCACTTTAAAACATCAAACCTGCACACAGAGAGAATACAAGAAAAACGAAAAGGTTCTTAATGCTCTCCCCCCCCCAAAAACAAAATACCAACTCCTATGTGTGTCCCCCAAACAATTTGTTTCCCAAACAAACAAACAAAGCTTAAGTTCATCAAAACAATTGATAGAAAAAAACTCCACTCGGAGATAACAACCATATCTACCAACAAACTTAGCTAGAGCGGCGAGCCCCCATCTTGTCATGAACGGACTTAACCATGACAAACATGGGAGACGACACACAGGAGTAAATGCCAAAAACAGGTATTTATTATAAACTTAATCAAAACAAAGAATACTTTACTGTAACGTGGGGTGTGAGTCATCAGTTGAATCAGTAGTGTAGTGCCTGTGTGGATGTGTGAAAGTGTAATGTATGTGCAAGTGCAGTAACTAAGGTCAAAACTAACCCAAAGTAGTAAAGAGCAAACAATGTTCCTTGGCAGGGGAGAGAGGGAGAATGGCCTTGACCAGCCTGCTTAAATACTCCTGAGCCAAATTGGAGTCAGGTGTGCCTCATCATCTAGACACACCCCTGCAGGCTGGTCCCCTCCTCCTGCACATGAACAGAGAACAGTATTAACAGCAAACACAACCAGGATGGGTCATCACAGTGCGTGCGTGCGTGCGAGCGCGCGGACATGATCTATGTATAGGCCTGTATAATTACTGTGTCTGATCCTCTGTGCAAATAGGATTGGGTTGGATTCAAGCAAACACACTGGTGTGATGTGCACATGAAATATTTACCTTGGAGCTGCTGAGGGAAACCAATCACATCCGTTTAGTGGCAGAAATGTAAGGAGGTTTGTCAGTCGGTTGGAACGTACTTCAATCTGTCTGCCCGAAGGCCCTGTCCTTCCATCCACCTATACTCTTTTTTAGTAGAGTCACAAAGAGATAGACAGCATAGGATCCGGAAACATTCGCAGGAACAATCCACCCGAAAACAACTTTGTCAGAGTGTGTTTGACCTGGCGGGGATCATTTGTATTTTGTAGATTTTACAGCATTTAAGACTTAAAGCAGCCCCACTAGAAGCCCCTAGAGGCCATGCTTATCATTACACTCAACTGGACATTTTGGGAGGATGACATCTAGGTAATCCGACATCCAGTCACTAAAACCATTAGGGTTGATCTGAAAATCTGCCTGTGGGTTCCTCGGAGATCGAGACTCATTGTAATGTCTTTGTATGATTGACATTTTTGGGTTATCAATTCATTTATATATCACAGCTCTAACATATTTATACACATTAAATAGCCAGACTGTATGCCAAGCACACTATTTTGTGTCATGGATAACTGAAATGAGCTTCCCTTCAGGCTACTGATGACCATACTGTAAAAGAGCAAACATTTTCTCATTTAGGTTGTATCATAGGAAACATTTACAGGAAAGAAAACATAATCTAGAGTACGGGGGGGGGGGGGGAGAGAGAGAGAGATGAAGTGAGGTGAGGGCATAGAGTGAAAAATAATTCATTGCAGTATGAGTGCAGTGAAGCTTGGCAAAGCTTCCGCGTGCGTCACAAAAGCTTGCCTTCCCTCGAGATACAGACGCCCCAGAGCCGAAGGAGGTGTGTACCTTTCTATGTATGTGGCAACTGGCAAGCTGCCATGACACATGGATTTTAGGTATTTGGGGGTCAGGATTGGGAAAGAAAGCTTATGATGGCCGTATCTTCAGTTGACGTCTAATTGGTGACACCTGGCTGGTACCTCCGTTAACATTGAAGTGTTTGTCTTCTATATGAAAGACAAGTAAGACACGCAAACGCGGGAAGCGAACGCAGCTCGTAAATTGCAATAACAACAATTAGAATAAATTACGTACTTTTTCACGTTTTTTTTAAAGTTTGTTTGTAGTGTGTGTGTGCGTGCGTGTGTGTGTGTGTTTCTTTTTTTTGTAAGTTTTCTTTTTTAAGTTTTTCTTTTGTGTGTGTGTGTGTGTGTGTGTGTGTGTGTGTGTGTTTGTGTGTGTGTGTGTGTGTGTGTGTGTGTTTTTTGTGAGACAGACATGACAGACAGACAGACAGACAGACAGACAGACAGACATGTTCTGCTAGGTCTCATAGTTAGTGCTCACTGCATTCGCAATAAGATAGGACCTTTATTGATCCCGCAAGGAAACATCAGTTCAAGGAAATTGAGAAGCACCACTCAAATATTTTGGAACACAAGTATTCAGAAACTGTATTTATGCTTTGGGAGAGAGAGTTAAGGAGATTATACCGGTAGATGTGATTAGCTGACACGCAGCTCAAGACCCAAAAGAGACATTTGCCCGGAACCCAAACAAGTGAAAATAGCAGACGTACAAGCTCCTAGATCTGTTATTTTCACTATACTTTTTAAACATTTTTTGCAATTATTGATTTTCCATTTAGAAATATGTCGGAATCCATTTAATTTATGAAAAGCTGTGATTTTATTTTTATATATTGTTTTACATTTTTAAATGTTTTGAAATATGTATATTATTTTAATTGAAGACAAAAAAGTGTATATACTCGCGACCCACATACTGTATGTGTCCCGACCTCTATTATGTTGAAATGGGAACATGCTTGTTCTTGGCCGATACCAACAATAAGATGAACCTATGGTACTAACTTATTGTAAGTCTGCTGTATATAGATTGTCAGTATGGTTGTAAGGAGATGTGACAGTGGTCACATCCCACATTTGTTTTATTTCTAAATGTGTGTATTCTTTGTGGACCCCCTGTGGAAAACGAGATGGTTCATCTCAAGGGGTTATTCCCAATAAATAATTTCAACAGGGACTTCACAAGACATGTATGTGTATTAAAACCAGGACCCTGAGCTTTATTACTGTGAATGTAGTCTCGAGTAGCCAGACAACTATCTCAGAATGCTATAGGATAGAGTCTGGAACTTCAAATCCAAAAATCTGAGCAAGGAAGCTGGCATTTCCGCTCACGGAAATATAGTTTAAAATAGCTTTACATTTAATGTCCATTTCTGCTAAACAGCAAACTATATATATGCTTAGATGATTTTGGTTTATATTAGGATAAATTTGTGCAAAACAGACGAAACGGAAGTGGGGTGAGGAGGCTGCAGTTCTGCCTTGATCACTTGCTCATGATGGTCCTTTTTTAAACTAGCTCCTCGCCACTCGCCCTACGCACTTCCACTCGGTTTGAGCATAGTATATAAATAATGGAAACGGCACCGGGATTCCCCTCCCATCCAGTGCCGTCTCTATTATTTATATTATGCTCAAACCAAGTGGAAGTGTGTAGGGCGAGTCGCGAGGGGCTAGTTTCAAATAGGGGGTATCAGAGTCTCCGTGCTCCAGACTGTATGACCGGAAACATTCGGAAATTGTGGGAGGCAACAGTTTGGCCATGCTAGACTACTGTGAATGTGATCCATTGGCGAGACATGGTAGGTGAAATCATGATATTTTGTATTTTTTTGCTATTTTGCTTCCTAAACATGTTTTCTTCCAAACTAAAGCTAAATAAACATTCAAAACACAGATTTAGATGTTTATTTTAGTAGTTTATTTTAGCCAATGACAGCTCGTTTTGCTGGGTGAAAATCCACCCTCTCAATTTTCATGATTGGTTGTTGGTACAAAGGAAGTGACCATATTTGGATCAAACCACAGTCAGCTCGAGGTCCAGACCTTTCCAATGATATATGGCATTATATGTTGTTGCCAAGATTTGGATGAGATATTTTGTCTCAAAATAGTGGCTTCAAATAAAACGTTTTTGGAATTTTACAATACAATTCTTTAAAGGCCGTTTACTCAAAATGAGTTTTCCTCATACCTGGGACAAAGAATGTCCACTTCAGTTGCACTCACATACATCAAACTTTCCAGTCTTATTCATAACTATATTCTGCAGATATTTACAGATGGGTTTGTTGATATATCATTCACAGCCTGATTTACATCACATTTTATACCTAAAAACATGCCGAAAATTGGGTTTTTTTATGCCTGTTGACCAGGGCCGTGCAGAGAGCACTAGGGGGGCAGGGACTCAAACTCCAAAAAAGGGCACATGTGTGGGCGCGCGTAGCGCGCACCGTTTTTTGGGGGTGGTCTTTTTGTGGAGTCCTTCCCTTGTGCCATTTCATGTCATTGGACAGTAAAATAAGAAATATGTTGTCATTAGTCTGAAACTAAAACTGACTGATGGCAGATTAAAATATAATTCATTATGATAGTGGCATTTATCATTACTTGTCAAATGTTCGTCTTGAAGGGCCAATGGCACTTATTGGCCCCCCACACAAGCCCTTATTGGTCCCCCACACAAGCCCTTATTTGCCCCCCACACAAGCCCTTATTGGCCTCCCACACAAGCCCTTATTTGCCCCCCACACAAGCCCTTATTTGCCCCCCCACACAAGCCGTTATTGCCCCCCACACAAGCCCTTATTGGCCCCCCACACAAGCCCTTATTTGCCCCCCACATAAGCCCTTTTTGGCCCCCACATAAGCCCTTATTGGCCCCCCACACAAGCCCTTATTTGCCCCCCACACAAGCCCTTATTGCCCCCCCACACAAGCCCTTATTGGCCCCCCACACAAGCCTGTATTTGCCCCCCACATAAGCCCTTATTGGTCCCCCACACAAGCCCTTGTTTTTCCCCCACACAAGCCCTTATTGGCCCCCCACACAAGCCCGTATTTGCCCCCCACATAAGCCCTTATTGGTCCCCCACACAAGCCCTTGTTTTCCCCCCACACAAGCCCTTATTGCCCCGCCACATAAGCCCTTATTGGCCCCCCACAAGCCCTTATTGGCCCCCATATAAGCTCGTATTGCCCCCCCCCCCCCCCCCCGCACACACACACACACACACACATGTCCTTATGTGGCAATTAAAAAACAAAAACAAAAAAAAAAACTTTGTTTTGCCCTTTCCCTCGAAAAAAACAAAACAAATAAAAAAAATGTTTTTTTAGAAAGGGCACTTTCTGCAAAAGGGCAGGTGCTCAAGCCCCCCTCTGCACGTGCCTGCTGTTGACACTATTTTCTGATTTGTGGAGTGATAATTAGAGATATCTAAAATCCCTTCTGTAATTTTCTTTGTCTCTAATATGTCAACAAAATGAAACAATCATTTTGAACCTGGCTTTATCCGATCTTCAGATTTATCGTCCCGAAATGTATGCAAATTAGCACATATAATGCCTAATTTGCATATTTAAACATATAATTTCAGAAAATTATATTAAAATCTTAGTTTTAATATAAGTAATCAACTGGAGAAGTTTCATTGTGATAGCTATTAGTTAACCTTTTTTCCCTATTCACCTACCATGTCTCACCTTAATGTGATCTATCCTCGTGTGTAGATCGAGAAGCAAGGAACCTTATAGAAGGAAAGGACATGGTCACGTGACTGGGTTGCGCCATGACACATTCATGGATGCTTTCATGGGAGCCAAACTACACCCGGAAGTTCGGCAGAATGCACTGGAGTCAATGAGAGCTCAGTGACCTTCTCATGAACACTATTTCTGAGACCCTTTGTAAAGTAATCGCTTCTGGAAAATCACAGAAGACATATAACACATTGTCTGTTGTGTTGCTTTTCGATGTGTACACTGTGTAATTTTACAGAGGTAGGCCTATGGTATCTAATGAGCACAAAGTACCTTTCTGAACGTACCAAGTATCGCGAGACCCACCGGCTCCATTCACTGCCATGTATTCATTGAAACTCCGGTGCGAGTTTTGGCTCCCATGAAAGTGTCATGGCGCAGCCCAGTCACGTGACCATGTCCTTTAATCCTTCTCTAAGCTTCCTTGTAGAGAAGCCGGACACAAGGAAACAATGTCCTGCTGGTGTTGGACATGGACCAGTGACAGGTGGGAGACAGATGCAGGACAGATTTCTATTTGGCAGCAGTTGGACTAAAAGTGGAGCTGCTTGTCATTGGTGTCAGGTGGTCTTTAAAAGCAGAACTACACAGGTCTCTACTGTCTGAATTGAATTGATTTGAATTGTTTGTTTGTTTTATTTATGTAGGTCAGTAAGCCATCTCCCTCTCCATCACTCTTCAAAATTTGCTTCAGTTGCACAGATTACTTGGCCTCTACAATATACCACAACAGGACTGGTACAGTCACCTAAACTTCCCTGAGGTTGTAAAATATTTCATAAACTGACACATTGACACACATTAAAGTGTTTTTGAAATGTGTGTGTGTGTGTGTGTGTGTGTGTGTGTGTGTGTGTGTGTGTGTGTGTGTGTGTGTGTGTGTGTGTGTGTGTGCGTGTGTGCGTGCGTGCGTGCGTGCGTACGTGCGTGCGTGCGTGCGTGCCCGTGTGTGTCGCCCTTTCTGAAACCAGTCCCTTGACTTGAAGTGCTCTCAGGAGGTTCCCTCGTCAGAAAGTGCCCCTCCAGCTGAAACAAGTTCCCTTGATTAGGGTGCTGGGTATACAAAACTGTTTGGAAATACACTCGCCCTCCTTGTGCAGAAACAGGAAACAGACACCATTCGTTGCCATGGTTACCATCACGCAATTGTGTTACCTGTTATTTTGTTTGTACAGTTATATTGCATTGCATCGTGTATGTTTGTGACATGTGGATTTCATTAATATGGAAAAAGGAAATACAGCGTGACTGTCAAAAATGACATGTCATATACATCCATGGTGTTTATAAATCATTGTGTTAAAAGTTGTTGTGTGGTTTCATAACTTTCCTTTATAGTTTTTTCACGGTGGGGTAAATAAAGAGCCCTTGTGAACATCAGTTGGAGCATTGTCTATTCTGCATCAGATGACGATTGTTTAGGAGGAGTTTATTTATCATTTATTTGTGGTGGTTCTTACATTTGTAGGTCGCGGTTTCCATGCGGACACAGAGCAGGGCTGCACAAGGCAATCGAGTCTAGATCGGCACAGACTCGCTCTTGAGGGCTTTATAAGCCACTTCCACTCAAGGCTGCTTGGTTTCGGACGACACTTAATATGGCGCAGCCTCGCGTGAACGCGCATATCGAGGGCAAGTGTGTAGAGCGAGTGGCGAGGAGCTGGTTTCAGAAAGGGGGTGTGTGTGTCCTTCAACCCCCTTCCCCTCAGCTTCTGAGATGATGCAGTCATACATGGGACTACACTACCCTCTGCTGGTCACAGGAGCACATTGCAGAGAACAATGTTCGTGAAATCTGACTTTTTGGTTCAATGTTTTGCGCCTTCGCCTGCGCTGCTGCTACTCAAATTATTCATTGTTTAATTTGGATGAGTAGGCTATAGGCCTACCCTCATTTAAGAGGGTAAGAGGGTAGGCCATTTCAGTATTGTTTTACAAAGTATTAATCAGTATTAATGTACAAAGCAAATACTCATTTACTCCCTATGGAACATTCAAAATGTATTTAAGGACAGAGAATGTGTGTATAATTTAAGGAGGAAAAAATAATTTTGAGAAACGTGTTGTGCCTACAAATTTGAAGACCTTGAGCATTTCATTTGGTGGAGTGACTATGGAACGGGTAAAGGGTAAAGAACAATAGGGTGCCTGCTTGGGAACTCCTGACGTGTTAAAGGACCAATTCACCACTTTTCATATAGGTTCTCACTGATAATCATGATAAAATGGCACAATTTTTTTCTACTCAGTCTGTGTCTCATAGGAGGGCTGTGGTCAGTTTAGAAACCGTCCTCCAGTGACATCATCATTAGGCAGATTTCTTTCTAACCAAGATTTAAAAAAAAAAAAATGTTTAGATTTGTATTATCGTGAGAACGATGGCTTCCATTTTCGCATTGCAACTTTTCAGGACTAGAAAGCCTGCAGTTTCTATTAGCTTGTATTCCCCATCGATGATGTCACATGGAGGACGGACACAGACCGAGTAGAAAGAAATTGCGCCATTTTTTCATGATTATTAGTGAGAACCTATTATATGAAGATAGGTTGAAAAGTGGTGAAGTGGTCCTTTAAGACTTCCCAGGCCAGCTACCCTGACAAGTTGACTTGAATATGACATATTGAATATAGCATAGATATTGCAAATATATGGACTATCCGTGAGACCACAGCAGTATAGGTACACATTAATAACAAACACACATGCATTTGTTGAG
Organism: Electrona antarctica; assembly: GCF_951216825.1. Taxonomy (NCBI): domain Eukaryota; kingdom Metazoa; phylum Chordata; class Actinopteri; order Myctophiformes; family Myctophidae; genus Electrona; species Electrona antarctica. The sequence continues at coordinate 30,098,714 of NC_136806.1, forward strand.
TTTTTCACACCAGTCACCTAAACTTCCCGTTGTAAAATACTATACACATTTCAAAGTGTTTTGAAAAGTGTGTGTGTGTGTGTGTGTGTGTGTGTGTGTGTGTGTGTGTGTGTGTGTGTGTGTGTGTGTGTGTGTGCGTGCGTGCGTGCGTGCGTGCGTGCGTGCGTGCGTGCGTGCGTGCGTGCGTGCGTGCGTGCGTGCGTGCGTGCGTGCGTGCGTGCGTGCGTGCGTGCGTGCGTGCGTGCGTGCGTGCGTGCGTGCGTGCGTGCGTGCGTGCGTGCGTGCGTGCGTGCGTGCGTGCGTGCGTGCGTGCGTGCGTGCGTGCGTGCGTGCGTGCGTGCGTGCGTGCGTGCGTGCGTGCGTGCGTGCGTGCGTGCGTGCGTGCGTATCAGCAAGTAAGAAGGGCTCCAAGGAAGGGAGAACGGGTTGGCAACCCCTCTAATCCCCTTCAACCCCCTTCCCCTCAGTTTCTGAGATGATGCAGTAATACATGGGACACATTACCATCTGCTGGTCACAGGAGCACATTGCACATTGCAGAGAACAATGTTCATGAAATCTGACTTTTTGGTTCAATGCTTTGTGCCTGCGCTACTGCTACTCAAATTATTCATTGTTTAATTTGGATTGATTGATTGATTGATTGAAATATGTATTAACAGTTTGCAGAATTACAGTACATTTCAAGCACAAACTCAATACAAAGGCTGTTAACTGTGAGTGGACGACCCAATTAAGCATTACACTTGTTTCCAATAGGGTCCACCATGTTCAATTCATCAAAAACATTTAGAGACGTACAAATAGACACTTCTATTTAGACAAAGGACAGAACAGGAATTCATCATAAAGGAGGTACAAAGGGAAAATAAACATATACAGTGAGGGAAAAAAAGGGGGGGGGCGGTGGGGGGGGATTCAGATTTTACGGGGGCCAGTTTCGAATTGCAGCCGTCCGTAGGTGCCCTTGAGAGCGGTTTTGAAGGAGTCAAGGGATTCGCATGTCTTAATGACTGTTGGTAGGGCGTTCCACATTTTGGTGGCATAGGAGCGAAAATAATTTAGTCCCTTGTTTGTGCCGAATCTGGGTTCGTTGCACTCCCTCTGGTGTTGTGGGTGTGGACTTCGTTAACATTAAGGAAGTATCTAGACAGGTACATGGGTATCTTGGTGGTGTATCGAATCTTGTGGACCAGACCCATTGCAAGATGCTGTACTCTGTCGTCGACCCTAAGCCATTCCAGCCTGTCGAAGTGGGCAGGGGTGAGGTGGGTTCGGGGGGCGAGGTCAAGTAGGAGCCTGACCAGTTGGTTTTGGGAAGTCTGGAGCCTGGTTTTAAGGGCCTTTGAGGTGCTGTGGTACCAGGAGGTGCATGCATAGTCAAAGAAACCTTGTACAAGGGCTCCTGTTAAGGTCTTCAAGGTGTTTTTGTTGACCAGTGAGGAGATCCTGTAAAGGAATCTTGTTCTATGGTTGACCTTTTTGATTACGTTGGTGGCCATTTTATCACCGGAAAGATGGATGGAACCTAGGTAGGTAATTTCATCTTTACGGATGAGCAGACTATATAGGCCTACCTTCATTTAAGATAACCTTTCAGTATTGTTTTACAAAGTATTAATCAGTATTAAGCAAAGAATACTTTACTCCCTATGGAACATTCAAAATGTATTTATTAAGTATCTGGATACAATAATTACACATAGGTAAAGTACACTAGCTCACTGGCAGAGAGCCATACGGAGACAAGCACGCACAGTCAGCCACACACACGATTGGTCAGCCCCACAGCTGGATTGCATCAACTCATACATATCTTGGAGGGCTACAATTAATCAACAGCACTCCCAACTTACATAAGCTCACGCACACATGCACCTGTAGCAGAGTGGCTCAGAGCCTCTGCCTGATGGCCTCAAAAGTATAATATCTCCCCCAGTCCAGATGGATATCCCTTTGGACTAGTGGTTAAGATGTTGGACTTTCACACGGGAGGCCCGAGTTCGAATCCCGGGCGTTACATTGGTGCCATGACCCCGATTGGGTTTCCCCGTGGGAGGAGGTCAAAAGGGAGGTGAGTGTGGCTCAGAGCCTCTGCCTGATGGCCTCAAAAGTCTAATATCTCCCCCGGTCCAGAGGGATATCCCTTTGGTCTAGTGGTTAAGATGTTGGACTTTCACGCGGGAGGTTCGAATCCCGGGCGTTACACACGCTCTTGGTCCTCGATCACATATATGGACATGTTTAAGTTAGACACGCACGCACGCACACACACACACACACACACACACACACACACACACACACAGGTTAACTAACTGTGTGTCCAACACACATTAATACACACATTGCTCGTACATAGACACTCATGGTACACTTCTCCATATAAGTAGTATGGTTGAACAAAGGAGCTCAGACTTAGACTCAGAGACTTAGACCGTAAGAGACTTGGACTGCAACAGAGGCTCGGCCTCGGACGGGAGATGTAAAGCAAGTGGACTCAGATGGCCTGTCCCTCGCACCGGACACACCATGTCAGCCAGATTGACTTGTAACCCTTTCTAAGAAACCATGTTTACTGAAGAGACGTTACGTTATCTTGCCGAAATTGAAAAAGGTGGGGGTGGAGTGGAGGTGGGGGAGTAACACCTAGTCGCGTTCCTGTTACGTATTTAAATACGCGGTGAGTCGGCGCCGACAAAACACGGCGCGGTGAACTGGTGGCGTGCGTAGGAGATAGAGTTCTAATTTTTTGCCCAAACCCTACCCTACCCTTTTGGAGGTGGAGGAGTGGAGGGGAAGCACAGTGCGTTGCACTGGCTGTTTGATGCTGCTGCTCTGGTGGTGGTGGTGGTTGTTGTTGCTACTTGCTAACTTGTTGCTATCGCTGGCTGTGCTCTGGTTTGCACACCAAATTATCTGCTCGTGCTCAGCATCAGCTACAGTGAATAATAACCTAGTCCTCCTGACCTATTCAATAAACGTCACCACGGTAAACGCTCCATATAACGTAAACGTTAATGTCCACTGCATACACGTAAGACAGGGACGAATAGTTTTCATAATCCCCCCCCCCCCCCCCCCCCCAAAAAGAAAGTTGTTTTTTATTTTCACACTAAACTCAAGCGTTTAGGTTCTAAACACTTATTTGTAACACTTTTTAAACGTCACAGTGTTTAGTTTATAAACAGAAGAGCATGTTTAAATGCCATGATTGCAGGCTATAGTCCTGTCCGCCTCGGCAGGTTCTGTCTCACTCACACACTCTCCAACAGACATCCTCAGCCACGCTACAAAGTGCCATCACCTGTCACTCATTAGTAGTCTAATCACTGTGTGAGGAGTGCATAGGCTATAGTTCCTTTTCTCCACAATGGACTTTTTCGCTTCTAAACCCCTTGTTGCTTTTCCCTGTGATGGTCACGCAGCAATAAGGTGAAACAGAACACAAAGATGAGTAGCCTATTTATTTTTTAACACGCAGCACCCCTCTCCCTCTCTCTCTCTCTCTCTCACTCTCTCTCTCCCTCTCTCTCGTGTGCGCAATGTCTGTGACTGTGAGACTGTGACACAGACGCGGTCAATAATATATAGCATAAATAATAGGCCAAATATAACACTTTCCCTCTATCTGTGACTGTGATCAGCTCCTCACACACATACCTGGCAGGTTAAGCACCCAGCTTAGCATTTCAATGCCTGATCTGCATGTGTACAAGGGACGAACGGGCGCGACCTGATGCGGCACAAACGGGACGAACCGAGGCGAATATATATTCAGGTCAGGGACGAAATGTTCTTATATACTGTAGGTGTTAGGAATGTAGAAAAACTAAAAATCCCCTAAAATCATCAAGGGGGCTCGAGCCCCGCAGCCCCCACGTAGTCGTCGTCACTGACGTAAGATACAGGCAAGTTACATGATGACCACACAATGTTACAGTTTACAGACAGGACGGACAGAACTGTTTTAACTTTTGACTGACAAAACATTTCAAACACTGTCATTTAGTTTTGGAATTGCAATGGCAAGATCTCCAAGGAATTGTTGGCTCAGCAGCGCATTGCATGAAACAAACACCTCACCATTCAAAAGCGTCCCCTCACCATGGCACATATTATCTTAAACGTATTAAACAAATTCCAAGTTAACTGACGATAGATTGATGAGCCAAGCATAATATATGATGAATTGAAAGGTTCATCTTCCAGCCGCTCCACCACCACGCAGCAACTGCGCGCCTCCCCAGTCCCCAAGCCATGAGTTAACATTATTGCTGACATGATTAAACTGAGCCTCACTGATTCCGTTTATTATGATAAACTTTTCATTTCATATCACACCATATGCACTCGTAGGCCTTTAACTTAGGTCGCCAGAACAGCGCGGACAGAAAAAAAGTCCGAAAAAGTAAAATTAACCCGATACCCCGGTATGCGTTACATACCGGCGGTATGGCGATATTGCGATTATTGCACCCATCCCTAATGGGACTCCTTCAGATTCTTCTCTTCCAATAGAGCGTCGCAGTCCCGCCTCCTACCCTGGACCAGGAAATGAAATCCAATGCATTATTCTCATAGACATTTCTTAAAGTATTTATTTAAAGACGGTTACGCCGCGGACAAAGCCAACTCGAGTCGTGACAACTCATGACAACACAAACAATATTTTGGACCAAACAAATAATTACAAAGAAGAAAAACAACAAAAAAAGTGTTGTAACCTGCCGTTTTTTTCTTCTTTCTAATTATTTGTTTGGTCCAAAATATTGTTTGTGTTGTCATGAGTTGTCACGACTCGAGTTGGCTTTGTCCGCGGTGTAACCGTCTTTAAATAAATACTTTAAGAAATGTCTATGAGAATAATGCATTGGGTTTCATTTCCTGGTCCAGGGTAGGAGGCGGGACTGCGACGCTCTATAACAGGCACAGTCCACAGCTGATGGGGTGGGTTCTGCCAGGTCTTCTGGACTGCACTGGGGGGCGTTGGCACATTCCAGTAGTTGGGACATTGTCTGTAACGATCCACAGCTGCACTCATTCAGATGACCACCAGTGAGTCCCTGGACTCACTACATTGAAAACCTATTTACATCACGTGTCTGTCTGTCTGTCTGTCTGTCTGTCTGTCTGTCTGTCTGTCTGTCTGTCATGTGAGAACTGTAATAGTTAAAGTGCCAGTTGTATTATCATTTTGTTTGTTGGCTGACAACTGTAGAAATACACACACACATTTCCAATGTACACATTGTGACAAGAGTTTAATTCGGTCAAGTGCCTTTAAGACACACCAGCGTATCCACAGTGGAGAAAAACCTTTTCAGTGTATACATTGTGACAAGAGTTTCAGTCGGTCAGGGGATTTGAAGAAACACCAGCGTGTCCACACTGGAGAAAAACCTTTTCACTGTACACATTGTGACCAGAGTTTCAGTCGGTCAAGTGCCTTTATGACACACCAGCGTATCCACACTGGAGAAAAACCTTTCAACTGTAAACTGTGTAACAAGAGTTTCAGTCAGTCAGGTCACCTGGAGGCACACCAGCTTGTCCACACTGGAGAAAAACCTTTCCAATGTAAACATTGTGACAAGAGTTTCAGTCAGTCAGGTAACCTGGAGGCACACCAGCGTGTCCACACTGGAGAAAAACCTTTGCAGTGTAAACATTGTTACAAGAGTTTCAGTCTGTCAGGTAACCTGGAGGCACACCAACTTGTCCACACTGGAGAAAAACCTTTCCAATGTAAACATTGTGACAAGAGTTTCAGTCAGTCAGGTAACCTGGATGCACACCAGCGTGTCCACACTGGAGAAAGACCTTTCCACTGTACACATTGTGACCAGAGTTTCAGTCGGTCAAGTGCCTTTAAGACACACCAGTTTCGTTTTGAGCAGAAAAAGGACAAGTAAGCTTGCGCACGGCCGCGTGCACATTTTAATCAAATCCCGTAATATTTAGTTATATGACTATGTAAAAAATACATATCCCAACAGAAAGAACAGAGTAAATGTGTTTCTGTTCATTAGTTATTGGCAGTTGAATATAGCTTGTTTTTGCCACAAATGCAGCGAATGATTTTGAATCAATATAATACTACACTACATAGATCACATTATTTTCCTTTTCTTTTTTTTTTCTTTCTTTCTTTTTTCCGGTTGTGCTCTGATCTGGGAGCTGGACTGTACTGTAATCAGTGAGCACATCTGGAGAGAAATATAATGATGAATAAAAATCACACCCGTGTGAAGTGAGGGGCGCTAAGATATTAAAGTCTAACTCATGTTGAGTAGGTGATTTAATGGCAATGTAAAACAAACAGTGTCAAAACAAACATTACATTCTCTTTATTGTTAATGGCATTTAATGTTTGTGTTAGGGACAAGATGACGTAAATTTCCCCTTCATTGTCAATGGCATTTTTAAAACAAACATTTAACTAAAAACAAACATTAAACCTGTATATAGGAGCGCCCCTCCTATATGTATTGTACTGCATTGTTGCTTCTATTATCATTGGGGAGTACATTATACATTGTGAGACTGCTGCCAAGTCCAAACCAAAGTAGCTTGCAGTGTTCTGTTTCTGACGATATGGTGGCCTGTATAGACCCCAAATTAGAGGGAGTTCACTTGTTGTGGTAATTATACATAAAATATATTCTTCTCACTTTAATAACCATTTAAACTCTATATACTTTTTGACCATGTTCCCCAGGGTCTGTACTAGCCCCCCTACATTTTCCCTCTACACCACCACCAAAAATAGCTGACCTATAAGCTCACAATGCTTGAATGTTCAATATTTTCACCAAATGTTTGCCCGTATGAAATGCACAGAATAGGAATGTTAATTTGGTTAAGTTAATTTGGTTAAGTTTTACATTACATTTATTTACTGTATTTGCAAATATCTGCTAGCTCATAGGGCGGCACCTAATGCCGCGCTATGAGCTTGTATATCTGCTAAGTCGTGATATTTTGTGCAAATCTTTGAACAAAGGGTTTTCTGAAAACTGTTGGGGTTTAGAAGACATTTGTAGAATGGGCCTCAGGTCTCCTGACCCTCAGTCCACTGCTTCTTCTGATTGGTGACAGCAAGTGATGACATCACATGACCTCTGGGCTGGTCACTCACCAGGTCAGAGGTCATGACCTCTGGGCTGGTCACCAGGTCATCAAATGTCTTGCAGCGAGCGTGGGAATATTGTAAACAGGGAGGCAAACACCACCAGTGTTTCGTCCTTTCATGTCCTTTGGCGTTTTGCAGAGAGAGCTCCAGACGAATGTCTTATCCCATGTTGTTGTTTTACTTCCAAATTCACTCTTAAATGGTGTAATTCCGTTTCCAGCACTGCAATCTTTTGAAGCAGTTTTTGATAGTCCTCTGTTGAAATGGTAGGGAGCATTACCCATGTACCTGTCTAGATACTTCCTTAATGTTAACGAAGTCCACACCCACAACACCAGAGGGAGTGCAACGAACCATGTACAACCCAGATTCGGCACAAACAAGGGACTAAATTATTTTCGCTCCTATGCCACCAAAATGTGGAACACCCTACCAACAGTCATTAAGACATGCAAATCCCTTGACTCCTTCAAAACCGCTCTCAAAGGGCACCTACGGACGGCTGCAATTCGAAACTGGCCCCTGTAAAATCGGAATCCCTCAAACACGGACGCAAGGAAAACACAAGAGACGGTCGCGGCCACACAGCCAACTCAAGGTATGGCCACTGAGCCGACTTGGGGACCCAACGCAAGGACAACACAAGAGACGGTCACGGCCACACAGCCAACTCAAGGTACGGCCACGGAGCCGACTTGGGGACCCAACGCAAGGACAACACAAGAGACGGTCACGGCCACACAGCCAACTCAAGGTACGGCCACGGAGCCGACTTTGGGGATCCAACGCAGCTCCTCAAAGGAAAACAAACAAATGAACGGAGCTGAACGTGAATCCCCCCCACCGCCCACCCCTTTTTTTCCCTCACTGTATATGTTTCTTTTCCCTTTTTACCTCTTTTATGATGAATTCCTGTTCTGTCCTTTGTCTATATAGAAGTGTCTATTTGTACGTCTCTAAATGTTTTTGATGAATTGAACATGGTGGACCCTATTGGAAACAAGTGTAATGCTTAATTGGGTCGTCCACTCACAGTTAACAGCTTGAAATGTACTGTAATTCTGCAAACTGTTAATACATTTTTCAATCAATCAATCAATCCTGGTGCTGGCTATTTGCAGAGTATCCAGTTCTAGTTAGCTTTAGCTATGTGCCACGTATCCAGTCACTGGCGGTAAAAAAAAATCACACCTGTGTGAACTGAGTGGTGTAAGGTCTTATATAGACTGATCAGCTGTGGTCTGACGTAATGTCTGACGTAATGAAATCACACCTGTGTGAACTGGGTGACCATTGCAACCATGCTCATTTTTTGGTACGAACAGACAGACAGACAAACTAACAAAGTCAGTTGTAGGAGTGGTTTACACCACTCAAAAAGAGTATTTAGAAGTATGGCAAAAGCTTATATCTATAGAAGAAATACAGTCCCATCGGTTTAGTATCCAGGATCCACAAGAAAAATAAAACATGGATATCAGTTGAAGAATGCAAGCATAGGCAAGAGTAGCGAAGTGAAGCGTCCTCACTGTACGAGAGCAGAAGCACATAAAACGTAATAAGGACATAAGGATTTGTACATGGTGAGGTGTCTTTTTTTTTTTATTATTATTTATTTACCCAGGGAAGTAGCTGAGCACAGGTGCTCATTTTCAGCAACGTCCTGCACATAGAAACACACAGACAGACACACATTAAAACCTGGGAGCTGACCAATACAGTGAAGAGAAGAGAGTCCGCACACAGGTTTGCTCCAATGGTGTTCTTTTATTGAAACACCATAATAATATACACAACGTTTCGACCGCAGGCGGCCTTCATCAGTGTTAGTATGTGACAACCTCCCTTTTAACTAGGTCGTCACGTCACTTGACTGATGTTGACTGGGTAGGTAATTTACAAACACCAATGACAATACATATGACAATAAGTATGAATAACCACCACCAATAGTACAACAGTTTCAAAACAAAAAACAAAAAACAGTTTCACGAGATCTACAACCCCATGGACTAAATGAGGACTATGAGTTATATGCCTTCCTGTAAACCCTGTAATAGTGAGCTTATCAGATTCCCCTGTGTGAACTGTATGTTGATCTTTCACTTTATTTTGCTGTTTTATTTTGCTGTTTTATTTTGCCTCTTGAGATGCATGTAATACTTACCTGGGTCTATCCACTTTAATTCATCCACTTAAAATTCGAGAGTCATTGAGTGAGGAATCTTCAATGTGAACCTTTATTTATCAGAGCCCGTATGTATACGTCCTCTTTTATATTGTTCTGACTAACACTATTTTGGAGCAGATTGCCCAAACTGTAAACTACTTTTGGTACCAAAAGCTTTTTTTTTTAATCTTAAAAAAAAATACTTTTTTTGCATCTCTAATGTATTTAAAATATTTATAAAATATAAAAAATATTAAATCAGTCTGCAACAAACTAAAAACCAACAAGTTCTCTTGAAACTGTTTTTTGTTTTGAAACTGTTGTACTATTGGTGGTGGTTATTTAAGCAATATTACACGAGAGGGTGTGGGTTAACGTGATTATTGCCACGACAGGGATGCGGTAAGGAACGAGACGAAGTCGAGTTCCGCAAGCATCACTGAAGTGGCAATAATCACGTTAAACCACACCCTCGAGTGTAATATTGCAATTATACCACAGTTACCCTTAAAACTAAGAAAATCGCTGAAAAATAATATTTTTTAATGACAGATGTAGTCACTACGACCACAAATGTCCCAAGAAACTAGCTAGCCTAGCCACCGAGTTTGCTAGCGCTCTGGGAAAACAGCAGCTGAATTCTTTGTTTTGATTAGGTGGTGAATGGTGCTGGTTTAACCCACGGCTAGAAGGCTGTTTCAACCAATCGGATTGCTTCCTCGAAACGACCTGTGGTATAATCATACTTATTGTCATATGTATTGTCATTGGTGTTTGTAAATTACCTACCCAGTCAACATCAGTCACGTGCCGTGACGACCTAGTTAAAAGGGAGGTTGTCACATACTAACACTTATCACCTGATGAAGGCCGCCTGCGGTCGAAACGTTGTGTATATTATTATGGTGTTTCAATAAAAGAACACCATTGGAGCAAACCTGTGTGCGACTCTCTTCTCTTCACTGTACTTACCTTAGTCCAGCACCAGCCAGGAACTGGATGTGCGCAAGCCACCTGCTTTTTAAACTAGCTGACCAATACAACCACAGTCTTGTACTGTTGGCCACTAAGCAGCTCAAGGGGAAGCAGTTGGGGGTTCAGTGCCTTGCTCAAGGGCACTTCAGCGGTGTTGGGTGAGTGATGACAATCACTTCCCCACCCAGATTTTTCCTGCCCGTCCGGGGAATCGAACCGGCAACCTTTCGGCAACAAGGGCTCCTCTAACCCTTAGGCCACCGCTGCCCCCCTGTCTGAATGCATTTCAATGTGAACAGAGCACTTTTTTTGTTTTGCAGAAATCTGCGAATGTCAAGAAACCACTCCATTCATTCCCATTGAAAAGCAATGGTAGAATCCACCCTCATAGGTAGAACTAAACGTTGATGTGACTGCAGTGTATCCCACAACCTGAGGGATACACAATGTTAAAAATGTTTTTCTCTTAATGATAAAACCTTGGCTAAGGCATTGCAGTGGAAACCATCAATCAAACCACACAACTGTTCCATTATCTCTGTCTGAGGAAGTAACAATGCTTAACCACTAGAGGGCAGTAGAACACCACAATCTCAATCAAAAGCTCAATCTCATTACAACAAATACCTTTGACATTTTCAAATGGTTGGCAAACTCCTTCCCAAATATGCCAACTTTGTTAAAGTAGTCTGGTGTGGCCACTGGCCTCAGCTACTGCTTCCACTGGTACACGAGGTTATTGACTGTGGCATTTATAGTCAATGAGGCAACAACAAGTAACTGGCAAGTCATATTACATCCCATTCAGTCTCTCTATGTAGTATACATTTTCAGACAGTGTCCCAGGTGGGTCTTTTTTCCTATTTGACATATAAACTATTCTACACTCAATATTCCATCTTACCGTCAAAACGCAAATTGTCAAATTGCTGACCAATGTAAAGCACAGTAGCCTACAGAAACAATATTGTTATATTGTGCTTTATTGAACTGTAGGTCCACTACAGCCTGGTTCAACACATGGAAGCAAATGTGGCAGTTGAGCTCTCAAAGCCATAAGCCAGTGACTTTCCTGTTGCTGGGAAGAAATGGCTAATATTCCACCATAATTGGCTGTCTTTATGATGCTAATGCTGCGAGTCTAGCCCTAGTTATTCAGGCTAACACAGGAAAAGACTAAGCAACCCCATTATGTTACTGCTGCTCATCTCCAGTCCAAATGAGTACTGTGTGGGAATGTTATAATAAGCCTCATTTATACCTTGTGGTATTGACTGTGTCGCACCGTGGAAAATAACCAATTTTCAAATGAGAAGCATCATGTTTACCACAGCTATTTTCAGCCACCATGTTCGCCAAGTATATAATTCAGTAAATGAGGATTTACCCAGTCAATCCATCAATTAGTCAGACAGCTGTTCACACAGTCTACTGGTTAACCTGTCAGCCAGCATCGCAAGACAAGAAAACAAGTAATTCAACTGCTATAGTCATGTTAACCAGCCAGTTACTCAGTTAACCAGCCAGCCAGCCAGCCAGTCAGCCAGTCGGTCAGTAAACCAGCCAGCCAGCCAGCCAGTCAGTTGTTTTTTTTTAATGTTTTTTTAGGCTTTATTTTATTATTTTAGATAGATAGAGGGTGACAGGGGGGTGACATGCAGTAAAGGCCGTCGGGATCAGGAGTCGAACCTACAGCACACTGCCAGACTGGATTACCAGCCAAGGTGCCTGGACCGCTGAGCCACAGGCCAGGCCAGTCAGTCAGTTAACACCATCTCTCTCTCTATCTATCTCTCTCTCTGACCCTCCCTCCCCCCCATTGTGAACCCGGACATTTTGAGTACCCTAACGTTTTATGTTAGAAATGTTGAGTATGGGTCCCCAGCATTTAGAAACTGCCGGATGCTAACTTGCATATGTTGGGCAATTTTCATAATAGCATAATAAGCTGGGTTACCATTGCCAACCTATTATAAGGCACATTTTTCAAACTTCCATTATGCTTTAATTAGCATGTGACATGTCAAACTAGGGTGTTTTCATGATTCTGAATCCATTGCAAGCATTAGTATTTCACGAAAAACAGTCCTTTGGCTAAAAACAGCCTATGGCCAAATTTAGCCCAAGGAGTGTTTTTCGTGCAAAATGAATGTTTGCAATGGATCCGGAATCATGAAAACCCCCTAGTTTGACACGTCACATGCTACTTAAAGCATAATGCAAGTTAGCATCCGGCAGTTTCTAAATGCTGGGGACCCATACTCAGCATTTCTAACATCAAACTTTTGGGTACTCAAAATGTCCGGGTTCATATTCTGGCAAGTGGACTATACAGCAGTGTAGCACAGGAGCTGAGAAACTTCACATACCACACCAACATAGTTTATATTCAACTGCAGTACCTTTTATCTACTGTATCTAACAGTCAGGTTATCAGGCAATGTACTGTATTATTACAGAGATGTGTATATTCCGAGGGAATGTTGTAAATGTGAAGTGCTTTTAAAATATAGATCTATTATTGTGATTATTAGTGTGTGTGTGTGTGTGTGTGTGTGTGTGTGTGTGTGTGTGTGTGTGTGTGTGTGTGTGTGTGTGTGTGTGTGTGTGTGTGTGTGTGTGTTCTACTTAATCATGATATCCAATAAAGAATTGTCTGCAATACTGATGCAACATTGATTTTAGATTCAGCACACGTGAAGAGGGACGGAAATTGTACCACACTCAAGGCTGTTTAAAGTTTGCTCAAATAGAATGTCTCGGCTTTCTTACCCTGATGGAAATTTATATCCTTGACTCAGGTGCACACATTAGTTTGTAGACAACTTTGGAAATACTTATTGGAGCATAAAGCCAAGGACACTCTCTAACTCTGGTACACTGGGCAACTTAAAAACGGACTTTATCCCCCTCATCGTATCTCCATCGAGCTTTCTCAAAGTCTGTACGTGTACTATGTATATCTCTGGAAACTATACCTGCCTGCAGCAAGAGACAAATACAGTTTGTTCATTGGACATTCTGTGCAATGCTCCTATCTTTTGTTTTAAGTTTTTTCTTCTTTCTAATTATTTGTTCGGCCCAAAACATTGTGTTTGTTGTCATGATTTGTCACAACTCGAGTTGGCTTTGTACGAGGCTTAAATGGTCTTTAAATAAATACATTTTGAAATGTCTATGAGGAAAATGAACGGGGAATCATTTCCTGGGCCCTGGTAGGGGGCGGGACTGGGACGCTCTATACTGTACAACTTTATCAACTCTTCTATATGAACACGTACGCTGACCCTTGTGTCCCTGTTTTGGGCACATTTGTCAAAATGTGTCACAATAGTGTCACTACTGTAGGAGATAGCCCTGGTGGAACTATAGGTTGAAAAAAGAAATCATCCCTGTGAAAATAATGTCATAGTTTTACTCTTGAAAGAAACCCAATTGGTAGGAAGGCCGCCCGGGGGTCCCCGAACCCAGCCGGGCACACTAGGTGGTCCCGGAGCTCCTTGCCTGGGCACGCACTAGGTGGGCACTGGCCCCCTGGGCACCACCCTAGGTTCTATAAATGATGTGTGTGTGTGTGTGTGTGTGTGTGTGTGTGTGTGTGTGTGTGTGTGTGTGTGTGTGTGTGTGTGTGTGTGTGTGTGTGCGTGCGTGCGTGCGTGCGTGCGTGCGTGCGTGCGTGCGTGCGTGCGTGCGTGCGTGCGTGCGTGCGTGCGTGCGTGCGTGCGTGCGTGCGTGCGTGCGTGCGTGCGTGCGTGTGCGCGCGCGTGCGCGTGCGCACGCACGCGAGTTATGTCTGTAATCCACGTAACTCGAAAACCGCTGGCCCCACTGACTTCACTGATTTTGACACATGCGTTCCACACCACCACAGGGGGTGCAGTGCCCAGTATCGAGGCCATCGGTTCGCCCGTTGTCCGGAACCTGCACAAAAGCCTCTGCCCGATCTCTGGACCTGATCACACCTGATCACCCCTATATCTCCATATATGGAGTTCTGTCATCACACCTGATCACCCCTACATCTCCATATATGGAGTTCTGTCATCACAATGAAGTTCTGACATCTGCATAGACTCCATATTTGGGCATGCCTGACAACAAACTCCATATGGGCATAAAAGGGACAGTAAACATAATGGCGAAACTGCCTCTACAGGCTGTGAGCATATGCACTGTGTATGTATGTATGTATATATTTTTTTTTCTATTTTTAATTTGTTTTATTATTTACTGTCTTTTGTTCCTTTGTATGTGATCTGTACCGTGAGTCTGTAATAAAGATTGAATTGAATTGATAACTGGGTGGAGCATTAATTTCCAACTTGCATCGTTCCAAGTAGGCCAGTGCCCAACGGGCACCGCTCTAGTTATTTAAAAGTGTTGTGTGATCTTATCATTTAAAACTTTGCCTGAACTTAAAGCCAAGGACACTCATTGTATTTTGTGGTCCTGCAGAAAATGACTCAACCTTCCACTTCCGCTTATTCCTCTTCACCTTTTTTCATCCATCCATCCATACATTGTCTGTCCATTCTCTTCTCTTCTCTTCTCTTCTCTTCTCTTCTCTTCTCTTCTCTTCTCTTCTCTTCTCTTCTCTTCTCTTCTCTTCTCTTCTCTTCTCTTCTCTTTTCCAGAGTGTTTGAGGAGTTGACAGACATAGAGAGACAGTACCACAAGGCTCTGTGTACACAGTCTGAAACTTTGTCAACTACAGTATACGAGCGCTTCTCCGGCCTCCTGGACATGACCAAGACTAAGGTGGGTTACTATGGATACACCCCTAGAGACTGGGCTACATGGTGGAAAAACCCATCAGTAGGTTTACCTGATCATCTGATGCGCCTAGATTCCAATCTAAAAAAATGCATTTAGTTTTCCTTTCTGCAGAGTAGTGAACAGGCATATATATATATATCATATATATATATATATAAAGGCTAGATGGCTCAAGACGGAGTCTATGACGTAGTTCACCCGGCGGCCATCTTGCTTCGGGGCTACAGTACAGTATGTTCTATGGCAGCTCAAACAAAAACAGTCATAACTCGCTCAAATCTTGACGGATTTACAAACGGGTAGGTTTATTACAAACGTTGTCAACGTTGCTATGATTCAGGGCGCTTATCTGCTTAATTTTGTAAAAGCATGCGGACGTCTCTGACTTTTATAACAAACCAAACCGTTTGAAAATCGGTAGAAAATTGAGCAAGTTATGGTTATTTAAAAGTACATGCCCCATAGACACAATGTTATGCTGCCCCGAGGTAAGATGGCCGCCACGTAGCGACGTCACTCTCCATTGACCAGAGCGCAGGTGAGCCATCTAGCTTTCTTATCTATGGTTTAGATAGCTGGGAGGGCAACAACACCACAGGGAAAGCTAAATCAGCGCTCACTCTGATAACCCGTTAACGATGCCAACAGAAAAGGGAACAAGCCTGCATTAGCGAGTTTCTTCTACATTGCGGGAACCTAGAACCAAAGTGTCTGTCTATAGTTAAATAGTACAGAAGTGCATGGGTATGAAATAGAATTCCCCCTGAATTATGAAAAAGATCCCCATCCTTATACCAATCTGTTCTGTTCTGCACAATTATCTCCTTTGAAGCTGCTTAGTGGCTACCAATAGATGCCTATGTGGCTAATATACTGGGCGCTTCCCAGGTGTACTTTTATTGTATGTAACTACTGTATGTGTTTTATGCCGTTTCTGTAAGAGAGCATACCTCTGGACTTTGTCCAGATACATAAAGCTTAAAAATGATATATTGCTTACTGGCTCTGGCTGTAAATTACAGTACAAGCCCTTGCAATTTGATTACCAGCACCTGCTATTATAGGGCAGAGTAAACACATACTGATTGCCTACCCAGATGGCTGACATAACAGGAAAGAGTTCATGTACAAAACACAATCTTGCTCAGAATGAAAACTAATGGCGGAATTGTAAAGCAGTAAGCACAGCACACACATTTTCACACCCACGCGTGAGAGGGCATCAGTGTTTTCACTTTTCCGTTCCAGAGACACTGCAGATTTAACACACAGAATGCAGATCTCCAATGCAGACCACGTAGATTTACGTGTTTAACGCTTTTTTATTGATTACTTTCGGTCGCTTGTGTGGCCACCATCGTAATACTCCATTCACCCCCGAAACACACAGCATCACCCAGGATCACGTGATCAACTTCAGCTTGCCTCTCCCCTCCCCTCCTGAAACAGGATGGGAGGGGGCGCTTTGTGTTTAGAATCTCCATAATGGCGGTGTCCATGCCATAGATCCATGCCGTCTACCATCGTAACACTCCAGTCAGCCTGAATCACACTTCACACTGCATGAACACCCAGGATCACACGACCAACTCGAAATCAGCTTGCCTCCCCCTCCCCTCCTGTTTCTCCCCCCTCCCCTCCTGTCAGGTCTTATGTGTAGAGTCTCCGTAACATAATGGCGGCGCCCGTGGTGCACTGTGTAACATGCTATACCAGTCTAGATTCCATCGTAACAGCCTTGAATAACACTGCAACACCCATGGGCCGACGTCGGTCAGATTCATGTCTGTCTGTCTGGCTAATCTCGCAAACCAATCCCAAATTTCCTTGCACAATATAGACTAGCAAGTATCAAGTATCAAGCAAGTATCAAGTTCAGTCATGCTCAAGGTCTGTATCTTCTGCCAGCCTCATTCAAAGCCAAGCTGCTGTCTATAGTTACTGTATGACAGGGTTATGATTAGCATGCTGATCTGATTTGTGGCTATATTTGTGGGCTGAGGGTGACTTTTTTTTACACATTTAGGCCCTCATTTATCAACCGTGCGTACGCCAAAATATGGGTGTACGCCGAAATTACCGCAATTTTCGGCATTTACGATTTGCGCCAAAGATTGAAAATGATCTTGTGCCAAGACAAAACTCACGTCTGGTCGGGAGCTGTCGTACGCTTTGTCCTCACCTGTTTTTCTGTCGTAGAACAGCGGAGCAGCATTGTTTGACCAGCTGAGAGGCTGTCACAGGCATCTAAACATATGTATTCACTCCTAAAATGTTTATATAAAACTGTATAGGTATATATGGGCTAAATACATATAAGATGTGTCTTTGTGTCATATGAAATTAGGAGATTTCCAACTTTACAAGTAATTAAAATCGCGCAATTAAAAACAATGTTGCAAGTTAGATGCTTAAGCCATTTAAACAGTGTTTTGCATGAGCGCATACATGCGAGGATTTGGGCTGTCTGTGCTGAAATATTTCCATGACGGGACGTTGGAGAGTACTATAGGCTAGTGCAGTGCTGCAGCTGCGGAGAGTCCCAACGTGGGTAGCCTACTGTAGCCTATAATCTACAGCAGGCCGATGTCTTTCTGGAGTTACGGTATGTGCAATCTCCTCCTCGTTTAATAAACCCGACGCGTCGCTCGAATGCCAAATGTACCGTGCCAGCGCACGTGGGAACCGCATCGGAGATAAAGGTAGGCTACCCAGCCAGCCCACCACCACCAGTGCCCAGCCACTGCAGCGACTGCGAGGCAATCTAAATAGTCTGTCGAACGTGCGGTGCATGGTCAGTTGGTCACGGTCACGGACGGACCACAGTGATAGAGAGAGACAGACAGACAGGACAGGAGGAGCACCTATGCAAAACAGCAGCGTGTGTGTGCCTATTTGTTATTTCATTCATGGTTCACAGGTTCAGGTTTTCGTTCACCAATATATCTTGTTGTATATTAAATTAAAAAGACTTTAATAATTTAATATACAACTAACAACACACAGTGACAGTTGCTTGCAAATTGCGATATGTGCGTGCGTGCGTGCGGGGGGGGGGGGTGATGCGGGCAGCAAGGGAAGCGAAGCGAGAGGAGAAACAGACAGCGTAGTCCTACAGCTTTATTTAATTCATGCAGGTTTATTTATTTAAGATACAACAAGTTGCTTGTGCGTGCGTGTGCGTGCGTGCGTCTGTGTGTGTGTATGGGAGGGGGCAGAAAGGCAACTTAGGCAAGCGAGTGAAACTTTCTTTCCCTGTAACCATGGTTTCCAGGTCGTATTGCAGTTGTTCATGTCGCAAAACCGAGGGCGCGGCTAGATTTTATAGGGCGTGCCAGATTGATTTCAGCCGTCACATTTATCACTGCTAGGAATGAAATTAGGAAGGAACAGCTGTCTACGATCACTTTGTAAATGCCGACCCGACGTGGGTGTACTACGAATCCTACACTCGAATTTGGGGCAGAATTTGCACTCAATTGATAAATGAGGGCCTATTTAAACTTTAAAGGACAACTTTAGTTTTTTTCAACCAAGTTTTAGGTTGTTGGAGAACGTAAAAAGGTGAGTGTTCATTTTTTTTCATTTGCTGCTTTCTTTTGTTTTTGTCACAGCCCTGGCCACTGTCTGTGCCACACCCACTCATCCACTGCCCTGATGACTACCTGGGCCCACCTGTGTGTCTCACCTCACCTGCTCCCTAATGAACCTAGTCTATATATAGCCCTTGATGCTCTCATGTGGTTGTTGGTTTATCGGTTTGCTCTGCCTTGTGTATTCGTTATTCTTGCCTTGTAAGGTGTACCTGTTTTCTACTTTTGCCAAGTAAAGACTTTAAGTTTATTCCTTGTGTCCGTGAGTTCTGCATTTTGGATCCTTACCTGGGATAGAAGCCTGACAGTTTTAGTGATTTTAGACCCCAGGAAATTACACAAGATCACGATATATACTGAATGTGGAGAGGGATACTAGGGGCCTGCCATACTGTGTGTCGTAGGCTCAATATGTCAGTTTGTCACCTCCCCCTTCACATTCAATAGATCCCATGATCCTTTGTGGCCAGATGTAATTGTATGGGGTCTATAGGACTATAGTTAAATAATAATTAAAACAAATCGCTATAAAACTATTTAAAATAAATACATATTTAGCCCATGTTCAGATGCCCCCGCCCCTCTGTCAAAAATGGCTAAAATCGCTAAAATGAAATAAAGCAGCAAATGAAACAAAATTCACGCTCATCTTTTATTTTCTCTAATAACCTAAAACATGAACCTTGGTTGAAAAAAACTAAAGTTGTCATTTAAATGATCCATATTTCTCAATATCTTATATACATTGTGGGCATTCACACAAGCAGAATGTCATTAGGTATGATTATACAGTTGTCAGTGTGCACACTGTAGTGGAAATGAAGTGTGCGTCATCTTCTCACACCACGATGATGGATAATTGCAATTTCTCTGGGCATCGTAATGAATCTCACCATGCTTTTCCATACCACAGAACACGATCACCGCCAGCATCCATCGGTCTCTCTGAACCTCCTCCCCTGTCTCCCTCTGCTTTCATCTCATCTCCTCTCTCTTTTTGTCTTCTCCAGTACATTATTTCTCATTAGCCAATCATCTCTCACCTCCTCTCCTCTCATCCCTTTCCTCCGTTTCCTCCTCTCTGACTTCTGAAGCAGTGTTGATTTTGACAGCAAATATTTGGATTTTTTGTTTTAGTCATGGTCTTTTGAATAGTTTTAATTTAGTTTTAGTCACATTTTAGTCACCTGGAATATTTTAGTGTGTTTACGAAAGATTTTACTAAATCTACAGTTGATTTAGTCGACTAAAATTAGTTTTGGCGAGCCTTGATACCATCATAATGGCTGATGTTACACTTATTTATAATAAATATTTTACACACTGAAAATAGCAGATCTACAAGCTCACAACGAGTCGCAGTGCAACACATGAGCTTGTAGATCTGCTATTTTCAGCATGCAACCGAGTGTAAAATGTCTTGTCTTTTCCTTATATGGGATCTCTTGTCCACTAGTCCCTTCCTAACATTTTAGTTTAGTTTAGTTGATGAAATTGTCAATATATTTAGTCTTAGTTTTAGTCATCATAGCTTAGTTTTCATTTAGTTTGCATTTAGTTTTGGTCTGTGAAAAGATGTAGTCGACGAACATTTTAGAAGTGCAAACATTTACCTACTGAGACATTGAAACCTTGAAAATACGTTTATAATAATCAAATCAAATCTTAACAGTGTCAACTTTTTTTGTTTTAAGCTTTTCTGCCTTTCGATATACAAGTGAAGATTGACAGGACAGCTGGGAGAGAGACAGGGGGAGACATGCAGCAGAGGTCGTCATGAGCGGGACTCAAACACGCATCACGCGGCCAGAGCCTATGTGGCATGCGCCTGAACCGCTACCACTAGGCCAGCGGGCGCCCCAGTGTCACCTTTATATTTATGATCCTTACCTCTTCATCCCCATCCGTCAGATCTGTATAACATTATGAATGCAGCTGAGGACGAGACCTTCACATTCTAAGTATTAGAATATGCAGCCATACTGGCCCATGCATTGAAACACACACTACCCCACTGTACGATGACCTATCCCACTTTCACTCACTCCTCTCTGCCTTCTCCCTCTCACTAACCACTGCTAAAACCTCTTTCTACCACACCAAAATCCAATCCTGTACTTCTAACCCAAGGAAGCTCTTCTCCACTTTCTCCTCCCTCCTTAAGCCCCCTCCCCCCACCCAACCTTCATCCCTCACTGCTGATGTTTTTGTCAACTACTTCGAGAAGAAGGTTGACGATATCAGCAGCTCCTTCCCCCCCCTCCCCCATAAAGTGGCATCTGACTCAACCAACACTAACCCCAACACACCATGCATGTCCTCCTTCTCTCCTCTTTCCCCAGACGAGGTCCTACAACTAGTGACTTCCACTAGACCTACCACCTGTCCTCTCGACCCTGTCCCGTCTCCAATCTTCCAGACCATCGCACCTGATCTGCTCCCCTTCATCACCTCCATCATCAACACCTCAGTAACCTCAGGCTGCGTCCCATCTGCCCTCAAGTCAGCCAGAGTAACACCACTCCTCAAGAAACCAACCCTTGACCCCTCAGATGTCAAGAACTACAGACCGGTATCACTCCTTTCATTTCTATCAAAAAGCATTGAACGTGTTGTCTCCAACCAGCTCTCTCTCCATCTCTCACATAACAACCTGCTAGATCCCAACCAGTCCGGATTCAAAAAAGCCCACTCCACAGAAACTGCCCTGCTGGCAGTCACAGAAGCACTTCATGCTGCCCAGGCTGCTTCCCACTCTGCAGTCCTGATTCTCCTAGACCTATCAGCAGCATTTGACACAGTGAACCACCAGCTGCTCCTAGACACCCTAGCGGATCTAGGCATCGGCGGGACGGCACTAAAGTGGTTCTCCTCTTACCTCACCGACCGGACCTACCAGGTCTCCTGGAAAGGTCTGTTATCATCCCCCCGAACCCTCCAAACTGGGGTCCCACAGGGATCTGTACTTGGTCCCCTCCTTTTCTCACTGTACACTAAATCCCTTGGCACTATCATCTCTGCTCACAATATATCCTATCACTGTTATGCCGATGACACACAACTGTTTCTATCCTTCCCCCCCTCTGCCACCCAGGTGGAAGAGCGCATCACTGCTTGCCTGGCTGACATCTCACAGTGGATGTCCTCCAACCACCTCAAGCTGAACCCAGACAAGACTGAGCTTCTCTTCTTCCCAGCTAAGTCCTGCCCGATGCGGGAGCTAACTATTTCCGTAGACAACGCCCTGGTAACGTCTGTCCCAACAGCCAGGAACCTTGGTGTTGTCCTGGACAGTCAGCTCTCGTTCAAAACTCACATCACAGCTGTCACTCGATCCTGTAGGTTCACACTCTATAACATACGACGAATTAGACCGTTCCTCACCCAGGAATCATCCCAGCTCCTAATCCAGACAACAGTCCTGTCAAAACTTGACTATTGTAACTCTCTCCTTACTGGCCTACCGGCATGTGCACTGAAGCCTCTCCAACTGATCCAAAATGCCGCAGCTCGCTTGGTCTTCAACCAGCCAAAATTCTCACATGTCTCCCCCCTGCTCCGCTCCCTGCACTGGCTCCCGGTCGCTGCCCGCACAGAATACAAAACTCTGATGTTGGCATTTAAAGCAACCAAAGGTATGGCTCCCCCATATCTTGCCAGCATGATTGAACCCTACAAACCCTCCCGCGCACTCAGATCAGCCAACGCAGGGAAGCTGGAAGTACCCTCACTAAAAACGCCGGGACAACGCTCCACACGTCCCAAACTCTTCTCCCTTCTGGCCCCAAAACTGTGGAATGCACTTCCCGTTGCAATCAGAACTGCAGCATCACTCCCGATCTTCCGCCGTAGTCTGAAAACCCACCTTTTCAGACTCCATCATGGCCCATAGCACTTACCCTACCCCCCTTAGACAGCACTTCTTAGACTTATATAGCATTTGAAACAGACTTATAGCATGTCATGTAGACAGCACAATAAGTGCATTGTATGTAGTCATAGCACTTCATAGTATATATGTACAGCATAGTATAGCATATATGTGTAGTTTATATGTATAGTGTCATTATATAGATATGTTCTAGTTATAGTTTATATGTATAGTGTCATTATATAGATATGTTCTAGTCACGGTCTTAGCTTACGCATGTTTCGCGATAAATGCATTTTTTTTACATATGTGATGTATTCCCATGCTTTTTGTTCTTGCCTATTGTAAGTCGCTCTGGATTAAGAGCGTCTGCTAAATGCCTAAATTGTAAATTGTAAATTGATGTGATACATGCAGTTTGTTTGGTTACGGACGGTAATGTATTATAAATATGTTTTTGTACATGAACTACAACCACAACCCGTGTGTGTGTGTGTGTGTGTGTGTGTGTGTGTGTGTGTGTGTGTGTGTGTGTGTGTGTGTGTGTGTGTGTGTGTGTGTGTGTGTGTGTGTGTGTGTGTGTGTGTCACAACTCTGAGTCATTGGTTTATAAATAAACCCAGGCCATCCAGCCTGTCTGCATTATTTATCACCGGGCCTCAAGGCTTTTACTGAGCCTGGTCTATATGCCTCCCTGCCTTCATACTGCTTTCAAAGACCAGAGTTAACACAACAAGGCAAAATCGCATGCAGCCTTTCTGTGGGGAGTTTGCATGTTCTCCCCGTGTCCTGGTCTCTATGCTGCCTCCCCCTGGCCAGCCGGGGCGCCTGACGGAGGGGAAAGGAACTGGTTGGAATAACGTGTTCCTTCCACGCGCTACGTCCAAGCAGGGGAAACCCCCCGTCTCCCCCGCTGTTAGGTGAATAGATGCGGCTTGGACTCCTCATGCATACACACCCCCTTTACACGAGAACGGTGTTCATAGAAAGCGGCAAAATAAAGTATCATTTGCTGGTGTCTTATAAGTGATTATAATCTTCTCATAACCATGTATAATTATATTTATAAGCGCTCATAAATAATCATAATACTTTA
Organism: Electrona antarctica; assembly: GCF_951216825.1. NCBI lineage: Eukaryota > Metazoa > Chordata > Actinopteri > Myctophiformes > Myctophidae > Electrona > Electrona antarctica. Next base: position 30,122,330 of record NC_136806.1, read on the forward strand.
AAACCTTAATCATAACACATTATAAACTTTATTATGACTTATAATATGAAGTATTATAATTTCACCCCCTCCCTAGTATAAGTATTGGACAGTATTAAGATGTTGATATTGATTTTGTATTCATCCTTAGGGCCCCAAATCACACCTTAGAAAGCATGAGTGTCTATTTCAAATAGTGTTTTTTTGACTGGGGGGGTCATTATTTTGACAGCAGCAAATGCCTGTCATAATTTCCCCATCTAATTATTAGACGGTATTGGACACTTACTTACTTACCTACTTAGGCCTTTGTATTCCTTTCAGAACATAGGCCATTGATGAGTCGTTGCACCCTTGTCTGTCTTGCGCCATCCTCTCCAGCTGTTTCCACGTCAGTCCCTTCTGTTTGACATCCAGCTCCGTGCTCCTCCTCCAGGTGTTTTGGGTCTCTCTCTGCTCCGTTTTCCTTGTGGGTTCCACGTTAGTGCCTGTTGTCTTGCTGTTTTGTTTTTTCTTAATGTGTGACCAATCCAGCTCCACTTTCTCCTTATCAGCTGTATCTCTATTATGTCTTGTTTGGTGCGTTCCCATACTGTAGGTTGATGTTGTTGATGCGGTTTGGCCAGAAGATCCTGAGGATGCGTCTTAGGCAGTGGTTGATGAATGTCTGCAGTTTATTGGTGATGTAGTTGGTTGTCCTCCAGGTTTCTGATCCGTACAGAAGTATACGGATTTGACATTGGAGTTGAAGATTTTGAGTTTGTGAGATATTTTTGGTTTTCTTATTTAAAATGTTGAATGTTGTGATGTAGGCCTATCTTTCTTACAGGGTTCTGTGGATATTTTACCTAATTCCTTGATATAGTTGCTGTTGAAATGAATTGGAGATCCCAGGCCATGTCTATGGAATTAGAATAGTGCCATTAGTTGAAACTTAAATAAAAGGTTTTGAATCTCTGAAAATATGTTTGCAATACAAAAAATTAGTTCTGAATCTCTGAAAATATTTTTGCAAGACTGAAATTTCGTTTTGAATCTCTGAAAAAGGGTTTGAATTGAAGTATCAAGTTTGTCACATACACTGCTTCAGAATTTACTTTTTGGCACTGTTTTCCCTTTGTTTCCATGTTTGAAACCTTGTAAAGTCCAAACTTAAAATAAAGGGTTCAAAAGCTTGAAAGAAATATTTGCATGTCTGAAACTCTTTTTTCAAGCCTGAAATTTCGTTTTGAATCTCTGAAAAAATATTTGAATCTCTGAAATAAGTTTTGATAGGCTGAAAGGGATTTTCAAATCTCTGAAAAAACATTTTTCAGTGTTTTCACCCACAGTGTTTCAGAGGTTCAGATCTGTCACAGCGTTTCGGTCAACATGTGACTTTTGGCACTGTTCTTCCCTGTGTTTCTGTCTCCTACTCGTAACTGTAACTTTCTGCTTTGTATCTGAAAGAGGGGAGGGCCTTTTCCACTACCCAATCAAAAAGCTCCATATGTCGCTCCTATGCCACCAAAATGTGGAACGCCCTACCAACAGTCATTAAGACATGCAAATCCCTTGACTCCTTCAAAACCGCACTCAAAGGGCACCTACGGACGGCTGCAATTCGAAACTGGCCCCCGTAAAATCTGAATCTCCCCCCACCCCTTTTTCCCCTCACTGTACGCCTATATGTTTATTTTCCCTTTTTACCTCCTTTATGATGAATTCCTGTTCTGTTCTTTGACTATATAGAAGTGTCTATTTGTACGTCTCTAAATGTTTTGATGAATTGAACAAGGTGGACCCTCTTGTAAACAAGTGTAATGCTTTTTTTGGAGGAAATAGTGGTTCTGTTGTTGACTTCAGCTATTCATGGCAGTTTGCCCAGTCATTTACATTCCTTTTAGGCATTGGGATTACATATCCACCTTTAGATAAATGCAGGCATAATGTTTTATAGTTAACCACAGTCATTGGGTTAGTAATGCTGACTAGTGGCTCTTGTTTACACAACTGGTGGCTGTTCACACCCTTATCAGCGCCCCCGCTGTGTGAGTGAGGCCTTTTGTAGAGAGGAAGCCTGGTGCTTGCTCCATTTTATGGCAAACACTATCCCCTTTCACTCCCCTTACCTTAGTGGTAACTGAACACTATTGGCAAGTTGCACAGTGCATATTTATTAATAGAAACCAAACGCTGATTACCATACTCAGCGGAACACCTCCCACCAAAACCACTATAAACTTATGGAGTGGTTTTCCGATATCCGTTATACAGTTTGGTTCAACACATTGATATCTGTGCCGAAGTGAGGGTTCGATAAACACAAAATTATAATTATAACTTAACATGCCTTGAACTGACTGTTTAAGAGGAATTATAACATCGTCACTTTGTTTTGGTTAATCAGAATTAGTTACTTATGTTAAGGTTTCTTAATTGTAATTCTGTTTTAGTTTGTTAAGAGTTTAACTTTTTAGACTCTCACGTCTGCAGCAGGCTCCCTGTTATTTATTGCCCCTTTGTGGCCTTCTTTTTGTAGGAGGAGCTGTTTGAGCAGATTTGGAGATAAGATTATTCACAAGGCTTTAGGCTTTTAGGCAATGATTTTAAACTGGCGTGCAAATTTAACTTGATTTGCTCTTGTTTTAGGCAAATGTTTCCTCCCACCGTAACTGTATCGGGATAAAGAGGATTTGACCCTTAATCAATTGAACAATTTTAAATGATAATCATAACACAGAAAGTCATCACATTTCAGACACTGATACCACACAATTCTTGACCCTGTCAATGACATGGGCTGTCGGTTCGTGTGTGTGGCAACTAGGTAAGTGTTACAATTCACACCTTCCATCCAGGCTGTTGTCTTGACTGGAAAGGAAGAGAGGTTAACATTGTACAATCAAACATTATTTTCCATTTTTTACCCTAGGAGTTATGAGTTACTTTTTACTTTTGGTTCGTACTCGTCCAACCGGGGAATGTTCTGTACTCTGTAATGTTAACCTGTAATTCACACAACAATTGTTTAAAACACAACACAGATTTCCATTGTCTCTCACTGACATTTTGCAATGGGTCTGTTAAACAAAGCTAACGCATGCCGTCAGACAAACAACAAACCCAGAGCTAGCCGGAACTGACGGAGGATAATAAAAGGACTCAGAGAGCAGATGTGGGTTTGCTTCCTTAGACCATGGCTGAGAGAAGCGAGTGTTTATTTTACTCATTTATATACACGTCAACACGATTGACACATCCGGCATCCGGTTTCAGTATAAAAGCATATATAAATATACATACAGTGACAATGATATATTTATATACACAGACAATTAATGATAATTTTTAATACATCTCAACACCCCCACTTGATCGTGAATTTGGTAAACATAAAGATAAATAACCAAACAAAAAAAACAAAGAACCCTTGAAAAAAAACTTTGGACTGTGTGTTATTCTCCAAACATGAAACCCTCAAAATTTCTCAATTGACACAGCCTTGCTGGTTTTGTCATAACATCGGCAACCATTTGTTCAGTTGGACAATACTCGAGAATCACTTTACCATCATTGAAAGTTGATCTTACAAAGTGGTATCTTATGTCAATATGTTTTGACCTCTGTCTCTGTACAGGATTTTTAGCTAACGCTATTGTACCTTGATTGTCCTCGTAAATCTTTGGCTGCATGTAATGAAATTCATCAATACATTGTAACAATTGAATCAAATACAAACACTCTTGTAGAGTTGCCGCTAAAGCCATGTACTTAGCTTCACAAGTTGAAAGTGCTACGGTGTATTGCTTTTTAGACCTCCATGAAATCAAAGGGCCCTCTGGGTTTAGGCTGACACAATAACCACTAGTGCTACGTCTGTCACTTGCATCCTCTGCCCAGTTTGCATCACTATATGCTATCAAGCCTAGTTCCTCACATTTCCTATAGCATAAGGATTTTTCCCTGGTTCCCTTCAGATATCTCAGCACATGTTTCACTGTGATCCACTGCTCTTCTGTTGGTTTAGAAAAATACTGTGAAAGTTGTCCCACTACAAAACTCAGATCTGGCCTGGTACAAGTAGTCAAGTATATTAGACTACCCACAACTTCCCTGTACTTTCTCACATCCCCCAATGACTCACTGCTGTCAGTGTAGTTAAATTTTGCCTCACAGGGTGTTGTTCTTGGCTTGCAGTCCTGCATGTCAAATCTAGTCAATATTCTGTCAACATATTTCCTTTGTGACATAGTCACATAATGTTCACCTTGTTCAAAATCAATACCAATGAAATGTTTCAATTTGCCTAAGTCTTTCATTCTGAATTTTGCTGTAAGCATTTCTTTGACATCAATCATCACATTGTCATCACTTGCTGCAATTATTATATCATCGACCCAAAATAAAATGAATACCTTTTGATCCTTCATTTCCCTTGTGTAAACACAATAATCAACTGGGTTCTGAATAAATAGATTTTTAGTTAAAAAATCATGCAACATCTTGTTCCAATTTCTCCCTGATTGTTTTAAACCATACAAAGATTTATTTAGTTTACACACCAGCATGTCCCCATTCTCAGATGTAACTTCATATCCCTCTGGTTGTCTCATGTAAATCTCAAAATCTATTGGTGCATGCAAATAGGCCGTTTTGACGTCCATTTGGTGTAAGATCATATTCTCTTGTGCTGCCTTTTGCATCAATACCCTCACACTAGTCTGGTTTGCCGTTGGTGAAAAAGTCTCTTCATAGTCCACACCTGGTTTTTGATTGAAACCTTTGGCTACATAACGTGCCTTGAATTGTTTAGATTCATCTGCATTTGTTTTTAAAGCATACGCCCATCTACCCCCCACTATTTCTTTGCCTTCTGGCAGTTTAGTCAGGGTAAACGTGTCATTTTCCTTTAGTGATTCAATTTCCTCATCCATAGCTCTTGCCCATAACTTAGAGTCAGGTGATTCCATTGCCTGCTTTACTGTGTGTGGCACATCACAAATGACTCTATAACAATAATCAAAGGTTATGTCATCTAGGTCATCAGATTTTACTTGACACCCATAATCCTCCAAATACTGAGGTGGTTTCACTTTTCTTCTGGGATATGTTGCACTCTGGCCACTGTCACCTGCCTGAGCACTGACCAAATCATCCATCTCCCCTGCTTCTTGTTCCTGTATCTCACTGGTTTGGCCATCTTCACCTGCCTGAACATTTGCCAAATCACTAATTTCAACAACCACCTCGTTCCTTGTTCTTGTGTCTCGTTAGTTTCCCTATCTTCAGGGAGGTGGTTTACAGTCCTTCCCCCACTGCAATCATCATCCCACTCTGTTTGGGTCTGAATCTCAATGACATTCCTTTGAATGAACTTTACCAATCTGTGCTTAGTTATCTTCCCAGTGTCGGGACAAAACACTAAATAGGCTGGGCTATTCTTATCATATCCCACAAATATCCCTTTTTCACATTGTGAATCCAACTTTTTCTTATTTTGTTTATATGCATAGCATGGGGACCCAAAAGTTCTCATTCTTGAAAGGTTTGGCCTCTTTCCTGTCAGCATGTAATATGGGGTCTGTCCTACACGCTTATTGAAACATCTATTTCGAATAACAGCAGCCGTCATTACCGCATATGTCCACAATTCCCTTGGTAATTTGCACTCAATCAGCATACATCTGGCCATCTCAAACAGCGTTCGCCAATTTCTTTCAGCTGTCCCATTCTGATGGGGTGAGTATGGAGCTGAGGTCTCATGTCTAATGGACTTTCCGCTTAACAATGCCTGAAAGTGACCAGAAGTATACTCAGTACCATTATCCGAACGAATACACTTAATTTTCCCATAAGGTGAAACATCGGCAATGTACTTCTCTGTAGCTTGGACTGTGTCACTCTTAGATTTCAAGAAATAAACAAAAGTAGCTCCTGAATAGTCGTCAGTAAATGCTAAAACATATTTGAATCCGTCTTTAGCCGTTGGATCAATTGGTCCAGATAAATCAGTGTGTACAAGTTCTAATGCTGCTTTAGCTCTTTGGTCTGGTTCTCTATTTCGGCTCTGAGCAAATTTACCTTCTATACACACATCGCATGACAACTTGGAAATATCAACCTTGCCTTAAATTTCCATACCATCAGTTACATTCTGCAGTTTTAACACATCTTCGTAGTTGCAATGTCCCAGAATCTCATGCCACGTCTTTATGTCATAGCATCCATGACATTCATCAACATCAATACTCTCATCAATGGTGTTTACATAAAACAACCTGTCATGTACCTTAATGTCGAATGTCGTGCCGTCTCTCTGGATGAACTTGTTCTGTCTCTCTTTGAAGATGAATGTGGCTCCATTTGATGTTGCTGCGTTGACTGAGAAAATGTCTTGGGGAAAGGATGGAACATACAGCGCCCCCTTCAGCATCGTTTCCACCTCTCGACCCTTGGTATCTCTCAGGTAAAACACTGCAGTACCTCTCTTCAGCGCTACGCCAGAGGCCCTCACTCCATCAGCCATCTCCAGAACATTCCTCCGTGGCTCGAAATTCTCATCGAAGTTTCGGAACTTCTTCACGTCGGTCACAATATGTGACGTAGCCCCGGTGTCGACCATCAGCCCTCTGCTCAGAGTATTACTCCGACAAAGTCTCTGCTTCGGTCTCCCGGCGCCATCCGAGTCGCGGTTCACCTGGCCCACCTTGAAGGTGAACGCGTGCTCCTCTTCATCCTGCGTCACATTGACGTTGTCTTTCCGTCTTCTTCGTCTGCAGTTGGTGTCATTATGTGTTGGACTTCTGCAAAGACTGCACCACTGTCTCTGTTCTTTCTGACCAGCAGCATCTCCGCACTCAAACGATTTGTGCCCTCTCAGGCCGCAGTTATAACAGGAAAGTCTCACGTCGTTGTCCTTGCTTCTTAGTCTCATCACGCTGTCATCCCCGGAACTGCTACTGAACCTTTCAGTGATCTCGTAACTCCTCAGTTTGGAAGTCGGCGAAGGTGATCCTGTCATCACTTTGTGCGATGTGGATGGAAAATGGCTTATAAGATTCTGGCAGCCCCTTCAGAACCATTGCTGTTAGCAAGCCATCACTCAAAGTCTCTTCCGCATTTCTCAGTGCCGTGATAGCTGTTTCTGCTCGTATAATATATGCTGTCATTGTTTCATCTGCAGTTTTCCGGAGCGACGTCAGCTCTGTGTACAAACTGATCACCCTCGGTTTCCCCTTGCCCGCATAGTGATCTTTCAGAATCTGTAACGCCTTTCTTCCGTCATCCGCTGCCTCACGCATAACTAACGACAAACTCGTATCATCGAGCACTTGAACCAATTCAGCGTAATTATTTTCATTTTTCTCGGCGTCCTCAGCTTCTCTTTCTGCGGCTGCAGCGTCTCTTGCTGCGGCTTCCTCCGCATCGAGTGTTTCCTCGTCGTCGATATCAGGCTCGTATAGTATGGTGTCTTTCAGCTCTTTCAGCCGGAGGTAGCCGAGAAATTTTACCAACCATAATTCAAAGTTCCTTTCATCTCCGTCAAAGCGAACCCGGTTCCACCGGTCGTTGCTGTCTCTACTACTGGGCCCATAACCTGTTAAACAAAGCTAACGCATGGCGTCAGACAAACAACAAACCCAGAGCTAGCCGGAACTGACGGAGGATAATAAAAGGACTCAGAGAGCAGATGTGGGTTTGCTTCCTTAGACCATGGCTGAGAGAAGCGAGTGTTTATTTTACTCATTTATATACACGTCAACACGATTGACACATCCGGCATCCGGTTTCAGTATAAAAACGATTTGGCCGTGGGCTAGGGTTAGGGTTAGGACGGGAGGGGATTCGTTGTGGTGGCCGCTGTTATGGGGTGGACTACTGCAGTGGTTGCTGGCGTGGGTAGACATAGCAGGGCCAGCATGGCAGATTCCGCCCTGGTGAAACCCAAGGGTTTATGCCTTGACAGGGAGGACTCTGTGTTGATGCTTCCTGGTGCTGATTTCAGACCCCCGACACTTCTGGCTAGGTCTGCTTGACTGACAGGGTTGCTGCTGGCACTGGTGGAGGAAGATTTCGTTTAGGCTGACACAATAACCACTAGTGCTACGTCTGTCACTTGCATCCTCTGCCCAGTTTGCATCACTATATGCTATCAAGCCTAGTTCCTCACATTTCCTATAGCATAAGGATTTTTCCCTGGTTCCCTTCAGATATCTCAGCACATGTTTCACTGTGATCCACTGCTCTTCTGTTGGTTTAGAAAAATACTGTGAAAGTTGTCCCACTACAAAACTCAGATCTGGCCTGGTACAAGTAGTCAAGTATATTAGACTACCCACAACTTCCCTGTACTTTCTCACATCCCCCAATGACTCACTGCTGTCAGTGTAGTTAAATTTTGCCTCACAGGGTGTTGTTCTTGGCTTGCAGTCCTGCATGTCAAATCTAGTCAATATTCTGTCAACATATTTCCTTTGTGACATAGTCACATAATGTTCACCTTGTTCAAAATCAATACCAATGAAATGTTTCAATTTGCCTAAGTCTTTCATTCTGAATTTTGCTGTAAGCATTTCTTTGACATCAATCATCACATTGTCATCACTTGCTGCAATTATTATATCATCGACCCAAAATAAAATGAATACCTTTTGATCCTTCATTTCCCTTGTGTAAACACAATAATCAACTGGGTTCTGAATAAATAGATTTTTAGTTAAAAAATCATGCAACATCTTGTTCCAATTTCTCCCTGATTGTTTTAAACCATACAAAGATTTATTTAGTTTACACACCAGCATGTCCCCATTCTCAGATGTAACTTCATATCCCTCTGGTTGTCTCATGTAAATCTCAAAATCTATTGGTGCATGCAAATAGGCCGTTTTGACGTCCATTTGGTGTAAGATCATATTCTCTTGTGCTGCCTTTTGCATCAATACCCTCACACTAGTCTGGTTTGCCGTTGGTGAAAAAGTCTCTTCATAGTCCACACCTGGTTTTTGATTGAAACCTTTGGCTACATAACGTGCCTTGAATTGTTTAGATTCATCTGCATTTGTTTTTAAAGCATACGCCCATCTACCCCCCACTATTTCTTTGCCTTCTGGCAGTTTAGTCAGGGTAAACGTGTCATTTTCCTTTAGTGATTCAATTTCCTCATCCATAGCTCTTGCCCATAACTTAGAGTCAGGTGATTCCATTGCCTGCTTTACTGTGTGTGGCACATCACAAATGACTCTATAACAATAATCAAAGGTTATGTCATCTAGGTCATCAGATTTTACTTGACACCCATAATCCTCCAAATACTGAGGTGGTTTCACTTTTCTTCTGGGATATGTTGCACTCTGGCCACTGTCACCTGCCTGAGCACTGACCAAATCATCCATCTCCCCTGCTTCTTGTTCCTGTATCTCACTGGTTTGGCCATCTTCACCTGCCTGAACATTTGCCAAATCACTAATTTCAACAACCACCTCGTTCCTTGTTCTTGTGTCTCGTTAGTTTCCCTATCTTCAGGGAGGTGGTTTACAGTCCTTCCCCCACTGCAATCATCATCCCACTCTGTTTGGGTCTGAATCTCAATGACATTCCTTTGAATGAACTTTACCAATCTGTGCTTAGTTATCTTCCCAGTGTCGGGACAAAACACTAAATAGGCTGGGCTATTCTTATCATATCCCACAAATATCCCTTTTTCACATTGTGAATCCAACTTTTTCTTATTTTGTTTATATGCATAGCATGGGGACCCAAAAGTTCTCATTCTTGAAAGGTTTGGCCTCTTTCCTGTCAGCATGTAATATGGGGTCTGTCCTACACGCTTATTGAAACATCTATTTCGAATAACAGCAGCCGTCATTACCGCATATGTCCACAATTCCCTTGGTAATTTGCACTCAATCAGCATACATCTGGCCATCTCAAACAGCGTTCGCCAATTTCTTTCAGCTGTCCCATTCTGATGGGGTGAGTATGGAGCTGAGGTCTCATGTCTAATGGACTTTCCGCTTAACAATGCCTGAAAGTGACCAGAAGTATACTCAGTACCATTATCCGAACGAATACACTTAATTTTCCCATAAGGTGAAACATCGGCAATGTACTTCTCTGTAGCTTGGACTGTGTCACTCTTAGATTTCAAGAAATAAACAAAAGTAGCTCCTGAATAGTCGTCAGTAAATGCTAAAACATATTTGAATCCGTCTTTAGCCGTTGGATCAATTGGTCCAGATAAATCAGTGTGTACAAGTTCTAATGCTGCTTTAGCTCTTTGGTCTGGTTCTCTATTTCGGCTCTGAGCAAATTTACCTTCTATACACACATCGCATGACAACTTGGAAATATCAACCTTGCCTTAAATTTCCATACCATCAGTTACATTCTGCAGTTTTAACACATCTTCGTAGTTGCAATGTCCCAGAATCTCATGCCACGTCTTTATGTCATAGCATCCATGACATTCATCAACATCAATACTCTCATCAATGGTGTTTACATAAAACAACCTGTCATGTACCTTAATGTCGAATGTCGTGCCGTCTCTCTGGATGAACTTGTTCTGTCTCTCTTTGAAGATGAATGTGGCTCCATTTGATGTTGCTGCGTTGACTGAGAAAATGTCTTGGGGAAAGGATGGAACATACAGCGCCCCCTTCAGCATCGTTTCCACCTCTCGACCCTTGGTATCTCTCAGGTAAAACACTGCAGTACCTCTCTTCAGCGCTACGCCAGAGGCCCTCACTCCATCAGCCATCTCCAGAACATTCCTCCGTGGCTCGAAATTCTCATCGAAGTTTCGGAACTTCTTCACGTCGGTCACAATATGTGACGTAGCCCCGGTGTCGACCATCAGCCCTCTGCTCAGAGTATTACTCCGACAAAGTCTCTGCTTCGGTCTCCCGGCGCCATCCGAGTCGCGGTTCACCTGGCCCACCTTGAAGGTGAACGCGTGCTCCTCTTCATCCTGCGTCACATTGACGTTGTCTTTCCGTCTTCTTCGTCTGCAGTTGGTGTCATTATGTGTTGGACTTCTGCAAAGACTGCACCACTGTCTCTGTTCTTTCTGACCAGCAGCATCTCCGCACTCAAACGATTTGTGCCCTCTCAGGCCGCAGTTATAACAGGAAAGTCTCACGTCGTTGTCCTTGCTTCTTAGTCTCATCACGCTGTCATCCCCGGAACTGCTACTGAACCTTTCAGTGATCTCGTAACTCCTCAGTTTGGAAGTCGGCGAAGGTGATCCTGTCATCACTTTGTGCGATGTGGATGGAAAATGGCTTATAAGATTCTGGCAGCCCCTTCAGAACCATTGCTGTTAGCAAGCCATCACTCAAAGTCTCTTCCGCATTTCTCAGTGCCGTGATAGCTGTTTCTGCTCGTATAATATATGCTGTCATTGTTTCATCTGCAGTTTTCCGGAGCGACGTCAGCTCTGTGTACAAACTGATCACCCTCGGTTTCCCCTTGCCCGCATAGTGATCTTTCAGAATCTGTAACGCCTTTCTTCCGTCATCCGCTGCCTCACGCATAACTAACGACAAACTCGTATCATCGAGCACTTGAACCAATTCAGCGTAATTATTTTCATTTTTCTCGGCGTCCTCAGCTTCTCTTTCTGCGGCTGCAGCGTCTCTTGCTGCGGCTTCCTCCGCATCGAGTGTTTCCTCGTCGTCGATATCAGGCTCGTATAGTATGGTGTCTTTCAGCTCTTTCAGCCGGAGGTAGCCGAGAAATTTTACCAACCATAATTCAAAGTTCCTTTCATCTCCGTCAAAGCGAACCCGGTTCCACCGGTCGTTGCTGTCTCTACTACTGGGCCCATAACCTGTTAAACAAAGCTAACGCATGGCGTCAGACAAACAACAAACCCAGAGCTAGCCGGAACTGACGGAGGATAATAAAAGGACTCAGAGAGCAGATGTGGGTTTGCTTCCTTAGACCATGGCTGAGAGAAGCGAGTGTTTATTTTACTCATTTATATACACGTCAACACGATTGACACATCCGGCATCCGGTTTCAGTATAAAAACGATTTGGCCGTGGGCTAGGGTTAGGGTTAGGACGGGAGGGGATTCGTTGTGGTGGCCGCTGTTATGGGGTGGACTACTGCAGTGGTTGCTGGCGTGGGTAGACATAGCAGGGCCAGCATGGCAGATTCCGCCCTGGTGAAACCCAAGGGTTTATGCCTTGACAGGGAGGACTCTGTGTTGATGCTTCCTGGTGCTGATTTCAGACCCCCGACACTTCTGGCTAGGTCTGCTTGACTGACAGGGTTGCTGCTGGCACTGGTGGAGGAAGATTTCGTCTCACCGAGTTCTGCGGCTCTGATGTCATCTTGCCCTTCTGAGGCGAGGGATTGCTGTGGCGTGCGCCACTGTTCCGTGGCGGTCGGCATCTCGTTTCCCACGTCGGACGCTGGGCCTCGCGCCGTGTCTAGTCGCTGTCCGGCAGTTTCTGTAGCGTTGGGCTGTACTGCCTTCGCGACTGTGGTTTGCACGGCTGTAGAGGGCATGGATGGTTCCGCGTGGTCACCGCAGGCTCCATGCTCCTCCGGTGATGGTTCTGCTGACTTGGCGTCGGGTGCCGGCTCCGCTGGGCCTCGTGGCACCGTGTTGGGACGCCCCTTGCTGTCGCATGCCTGGTCGATGTGCACTGTGCTAGCTCTGACGGCTCTGGTGCCGTCTGTTTTGACCCCGCCGACCTTCAGTTCGTCCCTCTGCTCCTTTGCTGGGACCTGGATTTTTTGTGTTAGTTTTATTGACCCTATTTGGGCTATTTCAAGAGCGGCCTGCAGGTTAAGCCTTTTTATTGCTAAGACAAATCTCTTGTGGTCAGAGAGCATTTTGATTGCTCTGCCTGGACTGACGATGGACCTGTGTTCTTGCGATAATAAATTCAAGGTGTTGAGAGCTTCATCTAATTTATTTGATCCCATCGGTTCTCTTGTCTCTGAACTAATCAATTTGTTTATTGTGTCAGACAAGTTTGACCATTGTGGTTCCAATTGTAACCACACTTCATCCAATAATAACTTTCTAATGTTATGGAATTTAGTCGTGCAGTCATGGAGCTCACTATTTACTCTAGCGGTGTCTACCACATTCTCGTAAGCCATTTTAAGTCCAATAAATGCGTCCGCCTTTTTGGCGTTAGGAGAATGTGACATCAGACTTATCTCACACTCAGCTGCTAAATTATTGAATATGGAGAGTGCATCCTTGCTTCTAACTTTTAACTCGTTGATTAATAAATTAGCCATCTTTACTTCACCTATCAAATTATTTGAATCTTTGGGATTTTAGCAAGTGCCATATATTATCACGGTTTTATAGTTGTATAGCTTTGACACAGGTAAGTTTAGCCAGTTTAGCGTTTCAGTATTTTTGTTTCTGTTACGGTTCTGGTCTAGTTTAATAGCTAGGTATTAGTTAAAGTGGATTCACTTGTCCTAACTATTTTGTTCCTGCTCCCTTATTCACTCAATCAGTTTAGCATTAGTGGTCTGTGTCCATTTACAGCCTGCCTGCATGTCCTTTGGTGGCTGCAATTAGCATTTGGGCTGTTTTACGACCTTCCCCCACCCCTGCTGATGGAAGAGTTGAGAGTGTGGTCACTATCTTGCTCTGTTCTGCCTGTTTACCAAACTCTGCCCTTCCCCCGCTCATATGGCTAGGTTAGAAGTGTTTCAGGTTTCAGTAAGTTAGCTGGAGCATGGTGGCTGCCATTTTAACCTGTTTGACAGTCAGGAGAAAATGTACGTGGCCTTTGCCTTTGAAGATTTTAACTTTAAACATGTACTGTTGATACTAACTTTTAAAACCGATCGATGCTTTATAGCCCAGTCTCTCTCTTTTCGGGAGATCAGTCGGTTTGCCTTGCTGGCTAATAACAAGTTAGTCAGTCAGTTAGTTAATCTATTTAGTTAAGTGGACATTTGTCCTGTTACTGCCTGCTCTCATCACTGCCCCTCCCCCGCTCATGGCTGGGTGGTAGCATCACAGTGTGGAAGCTGGCAGACAATAGGCTAATGGTTTTTAGCAAATTAGCTTTGCAATGACGGCCATTTTACCCTGGTTGAAAGTCAGAGTAAAAATGGGGACTATGAAACCCAGTTTCTAGCTTTTATAATCACCCCTGAATCAAATCACATTCAGCTTGCTTGGAACCAGAGGCTGGAAGTTTATTGATTCGGAGTAGTTATCAAACCCAGAGGATGGAATCACATTGTCCGCCTGTAATTAGGTTTAGCAACTATTTAGCTTACAGTAACGCTTTATATCCTAAGGTCTGCTGGCTTCTTTTATAGAGCTCTGTGCTAAACCGGATTTCTAGCTGTACTGTTTGTGCTGTAGTCAGCTTTATTTGTACATTTAGTACAAGGCCTTTTTACCATCTAAGCTTTTAGACTTTTGAGTCTGAAGCCGTGGCACCTATATATTACCGCGCTTTGAACCGTTTAGTTACAAGGCTACTGGTTTAAAATTGTACATCTTTTTTGCATTCTGTGGTTATCACACTTTACCGTAGGCAGAAGACGCCTGTTCGAGAACTCGGAAGAGCGTTAGTTAATATTCACGCCGACATACGTAATGACTACAGAGTGTATTTTATAACTTTATTATTAATTAATCGATACAACAAACAACATTTAGTTAACACATTTATTGATGGCTTATCTGCACAGACTGCCTGGTTTGAGATAAGTATGGTAACAGATTAATCAAGCTATTAAAGACAGTGAAAAGTGTCTATCCTAACCAATTATAAGTAGTTCTTATTGACTGATGTTAGTGTCAGGTATGGCATAGTGGTATAGTTATATGCTGGTGGCATAGATTTTAAACCTGAAATAGATATAGAAACACAAGAATATACATTGTTACATTCCCATAATACGTTCTAATCATTTGTATTAAACAGAGATAGAAGGCAGAGTATAAACAGTAATTACCAGATCCCCATCCGAGTCTCTCTCTTCTCCGTTCCTGGAGAGGTATGGATTATTGGTTGGTTGTTTACAGAATCTAGCTTACTAGACACGGCAAGGCCTTTTAAAACCTCTGTTTCTACCGGACCTGCCCTAAACCAGCTAACCCTACTGGCTGCTGGCAACAGCCTTCCCGGTGGTTGGTTTACAGCCAACCTTGACCAGGAAGTGCTGGGCTGTCCCTGAGGAGGACAGTGGAGAGCCATGAGGTGCTATCTCTCCATCTATGGCAGTTTGGAGGAAATAGTGGTTATGTTGTTGACTTCAGCTATTCATGGCAGTTTGCCCCCTCTCTTATTTAGGGTTTAACACATTAGTCATTTACATTCCTTTTAGGCATTGGGATTACATATCCACCTTTAGATAAATGCAGGCATAATGTTTTATAGTTAACCACAGTCATTGGGTTAGTAATGCTGACTAGTGGCTCTTGTTTACACAACTGGTGGCTGTTCACACCCTTATCAGCACCCCTGCTGTGTGAGTGAGGCCTTTTGTAGAGAGGAAGCCTGGTGCTTGCTCCATTTTATGGCAAACACTATCCCCTTTCACTCCCCTTACTAGTGGTAACTGAACACTATTGGCAAGTTGCACAGTGCATATTTATTAATAGAAACCAAACGCTGATTACCATACTCAGCGGAACAAGGCCTATTTCGTGATTTTCATCTTTTTTTCAAATCCTCCAAAATCACGAAAAATTACATGCTATAGTATGCCGTCCGAAACCATGGACTATAGTATGTCGTTTTTTCGTGATTTTCATCTTTTTTCAAATCCTCCAAAATCACAAAAAACGACATGCTATAGTATGCCGTCCGAAACCAAATATGAGAAATGTATAATGGCGCTCAATGGCAGATATTGGGACGTCAAAAGAAAATCACTTTCACACTTTCACCTTTCATGGCAAATCACTTTCACCTAGAAACTCCATTCACACTTTTTGTAATTCAGCTTACTGTGGAGACATGCTGGAACTTTTTACTTTGAAATGTTTTGTAGTTTGTGAGTTATTTAACTTAAACGCCCAATGCATTCTCAATGGCAATAGCAAAAACTTTGGCATGCTACTAGTCCTACATACTTACACCTATTTAGGTTCATCTTATGGTAGACATGTTTGCCTGAAAAGGAATCTTTGAAATGCTTCATAGTTTTAGAAATATAGTGCTTTCAAATTTGAGAAATTTACAATGGGGCTCAATGGCAGATATTGGCACGTCAAAAAAGCACTTTCACCTAGAAACTCCATTCACACTTTTTATAATTCAGCTTACTGTGGAGACACATGCTGGAACTTTTTACTTTTAAATGTTTTGTAGTTTCTGAGTTATTTAACTTAAACGCCCAATGCATTCTCAATGGCAATAGCACAAACTTTGGCATGCTACTAGTCCTACATACTTACACCTAGAAACCCCATTCAAACCTATTTAGGTTCATCTTATGGTAGACATGTTTGCCTGAATAGGAATCTTTGAAATGTTTCATAGTTTTAGAAATATAGTGCTTTCAAATTTGAGAAATGTACAATGGGGCTCAATGGCAGATATTGGCAAGTAAAGATTTGAGTGGGGTTTGAACCCACAACCTCCAGTTCATGTAACCAGTGTGCTAAGTCACTGAACTACTTGCTACCTGCCACAACACAGTTTGCCTTTCCCTTTGAGTAACAACACTTGTACTAAAACTTTTCCGTCACGCTTTTCCGTCACACTTTTCCGTCACGCTGGCTCTTCTATCATTATCTTTGTTTTTTTGTTGTACACAGCAAGCACAGTGGCTCCATGGGGTACAGAGCCTGCCTGGGAATCAGGAGGCCACAGGTTCAAGTCCTGGCTATGACATACAGTAGTACCCCAAAATCATGAAAAAAAGACATACTATAGTATGTTGTCTGAAACCATGAACTATAGTAGGCCTATTTCAGTGATTTTCATATTTTTTTCAAATCCAACAAAATCACGAAAAACTACATGCTATAGTAAGCCGTCCGAAACCATGAACTATAGTAGGCTATGTCATTTTTTCGTGATTTTCATCTTTTTTCAAATCCTCCAAAATCACGAAAAGCGACATGCTATAGTATGCCGTCCGAAACCAAATATGAGAAATGTATATTGGGGCTCAATGGCAGATATTGGCACGTCAAAAAAAAACACTTTCACACTTTCACTTTCACCTTTCATGGCAAATCACTTTCACCTAGAAACTCCACTCACACTTTTTGTAATTCAGCTTACTGTGGAGACATGCTGGAACTTTTTACTTTGAAATGTTTTGTAGTTTCTGAGTTATTTAACTTAAACGCCCAATGCATTCTCAATGGCAATAGCACAAACTTTGGCATGCTACTAGTCCTACATACTTAGACCTAGAAACCCCATTCAAACCTATTTAGGTTCATCATGCGGTGGACATATAGCCCATGGCTATATGTCTATAGCCCATGGCCTCGGACGGCATACTATAGCATGCCGTTTTTCATCATTTTTGAGGATTTGAAAAAAAGACGAAAATCACTCCAAGACCATGGGCTTCATTGTCTTGAGTGATTTTCGTCTTTTTTTCAAATCCTCAAAAATGATGAAAAACTGCATGCTATAGTATGCCGTCTGAGATGGTCTACAGCCCATGGTCAAAAATGATGAAAAACACGCTTTTTCGTCACGCTTTTCCGTCACGCTGTTTCGTCACGCTTTTCCGTCACGCTTTCCCCCACACACCCCTATACCGTTTTTTTCAGGCTGCTGCCCTCGGGGAAGAGGTACCAGAGTATCAAAGCTAACACAAGCAGACTGAAGAACAGTTTTTTTTCAGGCTGCTGCCCTCGGGGAAGAGGTACCAGAGTATCAAAGCCAACAAAAGCAGACACTTAAAAGCACTAAAGACACCTTTGATGCACAGCACCATTCAAATGATCTGTACATGATCCCAAGGCCCCATTTGAAAAGTGACACCAAGAAGAACAACTTCCAACCTAAAAATCACTGAGAGCTCAGTGGCACCCTTGTTAAGATGACGTCCATGTGAGCCAGAGGTTGAGTTCAAATCCAGCTGAGTTCCTCCTACTTTCACTCTGCAGCATGTTTTGGAGAATAACATCCAGAAGAGAACTGGAAAGAGATGGAAAGCTGAGGAGATTCTCAGAGAGCATGGTGGCACTCTGTGATAAGCTGCTGTCTATGTGAGCCACAGGTTGTGGGTTCAAGTTCAGCCCATGGCCTCAGACGGCATACTATAGCATGCCATTTTTGAGGATTTGAAAAAAAGACGAAAATCACTCCGAGACCATGGGCTATAGCCCATGGCCTCGGACGGCATACTATAGCATGCCGTTTTTCATCATTTTTGAGGATTTGAAAAAAAAGACAAAAATCACTCCGAGACCATGGGCTATAGTCCATTGTCTTGAGTGATTTTCGTCTTTTTTTCAAATCCTCAAAAATGATGAAAAACTGCATGCTATAGTATGCCGTCTGAGATGGGCTACAGCCCATGGTCAAAAATGATGAAAAACACGCTTTTCCGTCAGGCTTTTCCCCACACACCCCTATACAGTTTTTTTCAGGCTGCTGCCCTCGGGGAAGAGGTACCAGAGTATCAAAGCTAACACAAGCAGACTGAAGAACAGTTTTTTTTAAAAGCACTATATTTCTAAAACTATGGAACATTTCAAAGATTCGTTTTCAGGCAAACATGCAGTCCACCGTAAGATGAACCTAATAGAGTTTGAATGGGGTTTCTATAGGTGTAATATGTAGGACTAGTAGCATGCCGAAGTTTGTGCTATTGCCATTGACAAATATGCATTGGGCGTTTAAGTTAAATTGCTCAAGAATTATGAATAAATAAAATAAAATGCATGAAACATAAACTTGCTATAAGAACAATCACATATATCATTAAATTGCTGTAGCCTATGTCCAAACCATTCTAGATCTGTCTGTCTGTCTGTCTGTCTGTCTGTCTGTCTGTCTGTCTGTCTGTCTGTCTGTCTGTCTGTCTGTCTGTCTGTCTGTCTGTCTGTCTGTCTGTCTGTCTGTCTGTCTGTCTAGTCTTTATTTATTACTTCCTATACTTTACTTCCTATACTTTACAACAGAGTAGGCTATGTATATATATCTCTTCTGTCAGGGTTCTTTAATCAATAAACCGTTTATAATTTATTCACGATATTTAATTTAATATAAAACGTTTTTGAGTGCATGCAGGCTGCGTGTGTGCGTGTGTGTGCGCGTGCGTGCGTGCGCGTGTCTGTGGGCGTGTGTGCGTGCGCGTGCGTGCGTGCCCTCATGCGTGCGGCTTGTAAATCCACACACACACACACACACACACACACACACACACACACACACACACACACACGCACGCACGCGCGCACGCGCACACACACACACACACACGCACACACACATACACATACACATACACATACACACACACACACACACACACACACACACACACACACACACAGCTGCAGCGGATGAGACCATTCACTCTGACGGAACCAACCAATGACCGACGGACTTTCCAATGACGGTTCAACAGACCCGGATACAGTAGGCGGGGCTTTAGGTTTAAAATGGAGCCGCATGCGGTGCAGTGGCACTGTGGCAGAGTGTTTGGGGCGTAGCTGCTGAAAGGTAAGGATTTTAGCTACCGTTAATGCTGTTATTGTTTAAACTTTAGAGTTGTTAGAAGGACTGTTGGTTGTTTATTAACATTATGAGGAATGAGTTGGTCCTTTTTGAGAAGGAAACAAGCTAAACTCAACAGGTGGGAAGTTAATCACTACATTTACTGTACTGTGGAAAATATATTGTACTTTTATACTTCACTACAATCATTTTGGAAACTTTTAATTACTAGTTACTTTGTAGATTTGGATTATTAAAATAAACAGCCTGGCTACATTGCAATTATTATTTACCACTAGGCTACAACCACATTTTGGCCATTTGCAAGTAGCTGATCTACAAGCTCACAGTGCATTGTGATGCAATACATTGTGAGCTTGTAGATCTGCTATTTTCAGATTTGTTTAACTTTTTTTTAAAACATTTGAAATGGGACATTCTGCATAATGAGTACAATTGGTAATTTTTAAGTACATTTTGATGCCAGTGCCTTTTTTTACTTTTACTCGATACATAATGGTAACACAAGTTGTAACTGTGGCAGTTACATTCATAAGATTCATCTAAAATAAATGTCTATCTCTGCTGGGTGGAAAACTTAAATGTACAAACGCAGATCTACAAGCTCACAATGTGTTTCTTTGTCTTTTGATTAAAGTCTGGGGGCCACGCATTAAAACTAAATGAATCCACAGCACTATAGTCCTTTGTTCTGTTGACCCATTTCTACCAGACAGAGCAACTTGATTTCAACTTTAAAGGGCCACTTCACCCCTTTTGCAACCAGATCTTATGTTAATGATGTTTGGGAGACAAACACTTTCCTGGGTTTGTATGTGTCTTTAGATATTTCAGTATTTCAAAGTGTCCATGGGCTCCATGATGTCATGGACACTGGGCTCACTTCCTTCCTGGACTACAATTCCCATAATGCTTTGGTCCACTGCTCCTCCTTGTGGATAGGGGGACGGGCTGTCTTACTGAGACAACATGTAGTCCAGGAAGGAAGTGAGCACAGTGTCATGACATCATGGAGTCCATGGACACTTTGAAATATCTAAACGCATCATATTACCTACATAAAAACCCCAGGGAAGTGTTTCTTGTCTCCCAAACATCATTCAAATAAGATTTGAATGACTATCTGGTTGCAAAAGGGCTGAACAAAAAAAATAGTCTCATGTCACTGACAGTTTAAAGGGCCCTTTAACCTGTCTGTGACATCGGACTATTTTTTGTTTTCCTTGTGTATATTAATTTTTTTTTAATGAGTTCCCCTCTCCGCACTAGGGCATTAAGCAACTAGTTTACTAGTCGACCTTGTTGGTACTAGTTAAGTTTTTTCCCCCCCTGATTTTGTAGGCCTCAAGATCACGTAGATTATAGTTATAGTCACCAATGTACACTTTTTTTTTTTTTTTTTTTACATGGGTTTTTTACTAGTCAACTAGGCAACTAGTAAAAATGACTAGAAGTGAATGCCATACCCCACACACCTACCCCCACCACACCACACCACCACGACCAAAACTACAGCTTTAAGTTAACTAAACCTGTGAGGGAAATATATTTTTTTTTAAACCTTTTTCTACAATGTATAAAATCTGGATAAAGTGTAATGTTGGCGTCTGTTTGTGTCTTACAGGTTGATCATGTGACCTTGGTGTCATGCGATGACCTTGGATGCAGTCATCAGGAGATGGCTGGTAATAGAGTGTCTACTCGGCTGGGCTGAAACGTATAACGGTGTCAACGAACGCTCTCCCTGAGATTACGAGGTGAACGGTGCTCGGGACGTATGTGCCATACAACCTTCACGGCTCTATTAATACCAGCTTATCTTCAACCGAGCGACGGAAGGCCCCCCACGGTATGTACTCCCAACTAACCATATACATGAACAATAACGACATTTTTGAAAAATGTCAGTCCGGTTTCAGAGCCCTACATAGCACCGAGACTGCCCTCATAAAAGTCACAAACGATCTCCTACTTGCAACCGACAATAGTGACTGTGCAATCCTAATTCTCTTGGATTTAAGCGCGGCATTTGACACAGTCGATCACGCCATTCTAGTTCAATGCCTGCATACATGGCTTGGCCTCTGTGGAACTGCCCTAGAACTTGTGCGTTCCTACCTCGCCAACAGAACATTTTCTGTTGTGTCTGGCGATGCCTCCTCCTCATCCGCTCCCCTTACCTCTGGTGTCCCCCAGGGGTCCGTTCTTGGACCTCTTTTATTTTCAATTTATGTGCTTGCCCTAGGTCAAATTATACATAGCCATAACCTTCACTTTCATTGCTACGCAGATGACACGCAGTTATATGTCCCCATCAAGTCAACCACATCTGGGAGCCTAGACAGTGTGAAAGCCTGTCTGGCGGACATAAACTCCTGGATGTCCCTAAACTTTCTTCAACTAAACTCAGATAAAACAGAAATAATCCTCTTCGGCCCTCCAGAATCCACCCAAATTCTAAAAGACAATCTTGCCAACCTCTCCATAAATGTAAAATCCACTGCAAAGAACCTAGGTGTTCTAATGGACCCAGACCTTCATTTTAATGCTCAACTAAAAAATGTGGTTCAAACCTGTTTTTTCTAACTTAGGAACATCAAGTCCTTCCTGTCTAGCGCCGATTTAGAAAAGGTCATTCATGCATTTATCACGTCCCGTCTAGATTACTGTAACGCTCTTTACTCAGGTCTAACACAAATCACTCTCCCGTTTGCAATTAGTGCAAAATGCCGCCGCTAGGCTTTTAACCAATACCAAAAAGCGTGATCATATCACCCCTGTTTTGATGTCGCTTCACTGGCTTCCGGTCAACTATAGAGTTTATTTTAAAATTATTTTAATCTCCTTTAAAGCTCAAAGAGGTCTTGCCCCTAGCTACATCGCGGAGCTCTTGACCCCTCACGACCCTCCTCGCAGCCTGAGGTCTGCAGGCAAGGGGCTCCTAAAAATCCACGAGGGAGAGAGAAAAAGCTCACCTCAGGTGAAAAGCTGGAATTTGCACTATGGCAGGCTCAGTCAAATCTGGTCACGTATGAATACAAACTTAATTTCTTCATGGCTTTTAGGCTTCATAAAAAAATAGTTGCACAAGGCAGATGTGACTAATTATAGCCCTAGAAGGTCTGTTGCATACATTGTAGTATTTCACATACCAGAGCCATAGATCAGTGCCGTAGACTTGCGGTTGCAGCGGCTGAACGGCGGCATAAATGTGGTCGGTGCTCCGTGTATACTCTCTCAATAAATGGATATAGTTGAGGACCATATCTGACTCCCAAGTCTTTGAAATAAAGACTTGGGAGTCCGATATGGTCCTCAACTTTCATATCCATGTGAAAGTCATTATCAAAAGGTTTTGTTTAGTCAAATATCTCCACTTTTTCACAAGCTGCACCCGGGCGGCTTTCTCTCCGGGCAAAGGCACTCAGAATGACAGCTGGACTTGATTTATCAAAACTTCCTTTGACCATCACAAACCTCATCAGGGAAACGCAAGTTTGGTGCACAATTAGCAGGTGGTGTGATTAATTACCCATCACCTATCGCAACGCACCTGCCGATTGTGTGCTTCCCTAGTCAATTGGTGATGCCCGGAGTGAAAGGTGTCCGTGTGAATGCAGTGGAAAAGTTGAGATATTTGACTAAATGCACGTTTTGTGCCAGAACTTTCACATGGATATGAACCTAGAGGACGATCTCACTCCACGTCTTTGGAATTGGGTGAAGTGTCCCTTTAATGGGTTGACTCGTTAATCACAATTTGTGTCTATATAGTGAAATAATGGTGACACAGCCCTGTCAGTGACTGTTATGACTTCCAAAAGGTCATCCTGTAGGCCGACAACTAATTATTTTCTTCTCTTCTGCCCTGCCATTTCAGAACGTGAAGCTGACAGGAGTTATGAACTCTATGCTGTTGCCACTGCTGGGTGAACTCTATGCTGTTGTACTGCTGGGTGCTGTTAGCAGTGAAGGTTAGTTAACCTTTTGATTCCTGCTGCTTGTTTAAGTGGGCTACATGCTACCATACCGTAGGTTGTCTTTTGCGTCATGTATCGTTTCACTTAATTTGTGTGTGTGTATAATGCCAGTCCACATCACATGCCATTATGTGATTTATTTATCGTTTCAGAGCATACTTATTTACACGCACCTCAACAGTGGGTGCAGGGCCAATAAGGCAATTATGGAAGGAGGTATAGGGCCCGCACACCATTCTTTTGGTAAATAATTACTTTATTGAGTTAAACGACAACGTTTTGATCTTTATAGATCTTTGTCAGGTCAGGATGTATTGACATACTGACCTGATGAAGATCGAAATGTCGTTTAACTCGATAAAGTAATTATTTACCAAATTGGTGTGTGTGGGCCCTACCTCCCATTTTATGGTTTAACATAATTTATGGGTAAAGTATGTCCACATCACATATGTATATTTTCTTCTAGTGTCTCTCCTCTATTATTTGGTTTTAATAAAGTTATTTATTTTTTGTTGTCAGAGTTTTGAATCGCATTTTACTTTATTTTTTTTACAAGTAACTTATTTATTTCATCTTGCCTATCTATTGCCCTAGTTCTTCACTAGTGGTTTTTGTGCATACAAATGTGATGTGGAGGTATGTGATTTATGTCGTGTCATTATGGTAGCATGTAGCCCCTTAACACTGTGTTCACAGCTTACTATGCTGTAGGTCTAACAGAGGAAGCAAATGATGGCCGCTGTGTCATTTGCTTCCTTGGTTAGTGTGTGTGGTTTGAGTTAAGTGGCTGATATTGAAGGTAAGTGATCGTAGTTTATTATATATTTTTTTTGGTCCAGAAAAGTAACTGTTGGAAGTACAAGGTTTCTACCCGACCATCTTTTCTCCTCTTCTCTATTCTTTGTTTTAATAAAGTTGTTTGTTTTTGTGGTCAGTGTTTTTATTCGCATTTTGCTTTCTTTTTATAAGTTATTTCTTTCTTGCCTATCTATGACACTAGTTCTTCACGTGTGTGTGTGTGTGTGTGTGAGATTCAGGTCGTGTCATGTACAGTTTCTCATTTGGAGCTGTATCGTTTCACGTAATTTACGAGTAAAGCATCATCACGTCAGTGCACATCAGATATGAACACAGGCCCGGTATGTGATGTGCATTTATGTGTTCTTTTTAAAAAAATGTGATTATTTCACAGCAATTGCGGCTAGCTCGTCATTCACGTCGGTCGGCATCGTTCACGCCATACATTTTGTTTATTGCTGTTGTGTACTAATGTCATCCATAGTGTTTGTGTACGAATGTTCGTAGTGTTTTTTTGTTTTTTTTTAATGTATGCAATTCTTTTGTTTTACTCACGCCACAAACCTAAGGCCAACTGCTTGGGCAGAGACCAAGAAAATCTATTATATTTTGTTCATGTTCGTAAAGCGCTCTAAGTGCTTAAAAGTGCAGCAGCAAACCTCTAGGTCATAAGACTATTGTTGGTGCTATATTATCAGATCTAATTTGTGAGTAAAGCTTCATTATGTAAGCCCACATCACCTATGAACACAGGCCCGGTATGTGATGTGTGTTTATGTCTCGTATCATTTCACATTTTGTGAGTAAGGCTTCATTATGTCATCCCACATCACATAATGAGGTTAGGGTTAGGTTAGGGCTAGGTATGTGATGTTGGTTGATGTGATGTATGTCTTTTATAATGTGCGAGTGAAGCTTCATCGTGTCAGTTCACATCATATTATGTGGTGTGTATTGATGTGATTTATTCATGCTGCCATTTGCAGCTAAAACGTCATCATCCCTGCCGGTCAGTAGGCGAGGCATTGACGATGGGCCTATGACCCAAACGTTTTCTGCTGCACTTTTCACTTTTAGCACTTTGCAGCACTTTATGAGCACGAAAAAATACAAATATTTTCTTAATTTATGTCTGAGGAGTTTTCCTTAAGGTATTTGTGGAGTGAGTCTTCTTCCGGTTTTCAATTGTATAAAGACATAATCATGGCTATCATATAATACTTTTTTTTTTTTAATCATCAAATTATCTTGCTGCAGGAGGTCGGCAAGAGTAAGTTTAAAAAATATTTAGCAAATTTGAAACTAATGACTGATTTGGACCAGTAAATTATAAAACAAAAACTAAGGCACTGGTGTGGTACTCCTGGTTTACCAGAACGGGGTTCAACTCCCTGCGGTGCCCTCAATTTGTTGTATTTACATGGTTCATTTTCTGCTCATTGGGTTGCCTTTTCATAGATGATAACCCCAGGTTTTTTACTGTGTTTGTACTCCCTACAGTTGGGTTAAAAGTCTACTTAGGAATTAGTACTTAGACTGTAAAACAAATCAATTATAAATTACAAAAGTCTACTTGGGGAACAAAGCCCGAAGGGACACTTGGTCTGTTTCTCTCTCCTTCCACCATAAATGGCAGTTTTGGCTGAACTGTGCTGTCGGGTTTTTGTGAAACTTGGCAATATGGTAGCCCTCTACCATACACTTTTTTTTTTTTTTTTTTTTTTTTTTTTTTTTTTTTGCTCCTAATTCCAATCATTTGAAAATGACCCTTGACCCTGATTTCCGATCACCACATCTGACCGGGACAACCTAGAGGGCAATGCCAAACAGTGAGGACGCGAAGCCCACAACCATTGGCCAATGGGTGGCGCTATAGCACTCAACTGAAAATGCAAATTTTAAACGGGCGTAGCTCATGAACCGTTTGACCGTGAGCAATAAAACTTTGATACCCATGTGTCTCCTCATGCCTCACGTTCGTGTTTTGACCTGACAGGGTCTGATAGATCACCTGCCATTTTGAATTGTATTTCTCTTCTCCTGGCATCTTTACTCAAAATGTCAACATTTCTACACTAACCTTGGACCTATACCGATAAACAAAATCAACATTTTCTAAGTAAAAAATGACTACTATAAACTAGTCGTATCAGGACCACAAACGAGTGTTTTAAATATATAACCGCAATCTTTATTAAAGTAAATATATAGAATGAGGCTAAACAGTGATAAACTACGACAAGACATTTCATATATGCAAAGCACTTAAACACAATTAAACTCCACATAATAAAACCTCTATAAAATACTAGCCTATATTACGTGTACACAATATACAACAGCGTTTGGTTTGTGTACTTAACTCACCCTGGTGGCGAGGGGTTAGGTTTAGATTTAACCAGGAGCCAGTGATGGCTCTGATCACATGGTTCTGTATTTAACCAGGAGCCAGTGATGGCTCTGATCACATGGTTCTGTATTTAACCAGGAGCCAGTGATGGTTCTGATCACATGGTTCTGTATTTAACCAGGAGCCAGTGATGGTTCTGATCACATGGTTCTGTATTTAACCAGGAGCCAGTGATGGTTCTGATCACATGGTGCTGTATTTAACCAGGAGCCAGTGATGGTTCTGATCACATGGTTCTGTATTTAACCAGGAGCCAGTGATGGTTCTGATCACATGGTTCTGTATTTAACCAGGAGCCAGTGATGGTTCTGATCACATGGTTCTGTATTTAACCAGGAGCCAGTGATGGTTCTGATCACATGGTTCTGTATTTAACCAGGAGCCAGTGATGGTTCTGTATTTAACCAGGAGCCAGTGATGGTTCTGATCACATGGTTCTGTATTTAACCAGGAGCCAGTGATGGTTCTGATCACATGGTTCTGTATTTAACCAGGAGCCAGTGATGGTTCTGATCACATGGTTCTGTATTTAACCAGGAGCCAGTGATGGTTCTGATCACATGGTTCTGTATTTAACCAGGAGCCAGTGATGGCTCTGATCACATGGTTCTGTATTTAACCAGGAGCCAGTGATGGTTCTGATCACATGGTTCTGTATTTAACCAGGAGCCAGTGATGGCTCTGATCACATGGTTCTGTATTTAACCAGGAGCCAGTGATGGCTCTGATCACATGGTTCTGTATTTAACCAGGAGCCAGTGATGGCTCTGATCACATGATTCTGTATTTAACCAGGAGCCAGTGATGGCTCTGATCACATGATTCTGTATTTAACCAGGAGCCAGTGATTGTTCTGATCACATGGTTCTGTATTTAACCAGGAGCCAGTGATGGTTCTGATCACATGGTTCTGTATTTAACCAGGAGCCAGTGATGGTTCTGATCACATGGTTCTGTATTTAACCAGGAGCCTGTGATGGTTCTGATCACATGGTTCTCGGACCCCTAGTATAAAGGGTTCCTCAGTGTTCCTACAGAGGAGTTCCAAATCTTTGTGATTGCAACTTTTTTCATTTAGTCTTAATTCATTCGTTCATATTAATGTAATAAATAAATCCATCCATTTTCATTTATGTATTTACAGTATTTATTACATGAACCCTAGAATCACTATTCTGAGGAACATTGGCAAAAAAATCAGATCTACAAGCTCGTGATTTGAGGATTTGGAAAAAAGCTTTGTCTCTGGTTGCCTGGGTCTGTCTGAGTGTCTCTGGTTGCCTGGGTCTGTCTGAGTGTCTCTGGTTGCCTGGGTCTGTCTGAGCACAGATGGCATTTGGTTGGTTTTCAAAACCAAATGTCACTGTTGTGCAGCCTAACGCACACATGCTTATTAACTGTATATATGTGACCAGATTTGACTGAGACTGCCATCGTGCAAATTCCAGCTTTTCACCAGAGGAGAAACGTTTTTTTTTCTTTTTTTCAAAAATGAGTTAATAGCACAGGCGGAGTCTTCACATAATATAGTATGTCTGAAATAAGTGTCAGAGCTGAAATTGACATGTAAATATGAAATGCTTAAACATCAGGTAGGTGTAATGTTGGAGACCACAGAAGTGAAACTTTCAAGCCTATAGTCCATGGTCTCGGAGGGCATACTATAGCATGTCGTTTTTCCCGATTTCTGCGAATTTGAAAAAAATCACACCTGTGTGAACTGAGTGGTGCAACTCCCCCCCCCCCCCCCCCTCTCTCTCTCATTAGCAGGCAACAGTGCAGCACTATCTCTCTCTCTCTCGGTTTCTGGCACAACAGCGCCACTTTTGCCCCTACTGGTACTCGTCACACACAAACATAGTCACATAGGTTAACACGGACATTGCTGTTCCTTGGAGTGGTTGCACCACTCAAAAAGACGAAAATCGCGGAAAAGCGAAAGGCTATAGTCCATGGTCTCGGAGGGCATACTATAGCATGTCGTTTTTCGAAGTCCATGGTCTCGGAGGGCATGCTATAGTCTTATGAAGGTCATCTATACTGGTTAAGGTCATTGTCTCCACCAGGCCGAAGGCATGGGGAGAGAGTATGTTTTGCACTCCGTCCGTGTGTGTGTGTGTGTGTGTGTCCGTCCGTGTGTGTGTCCTTCTGTCCGTCCGTTACCAGCTAA
The DNA here is from genome assembly GCF_951216825.1 of Electrona antarctica. NCBI lineage: Eukaryota > Metazoa > Chordata > Actinopteri > Myctophiformes > Myctophidae > Electrona > Electrona antarctica. The sequence goes on from NC_136806.1 coordinate 30,151,311, forward strand.
TCTCCGGCACCGTTAACCCGGTCGATGCCAAACTTTGCACACACACTCCCTGGATGCCAACGATGAACCTCTGCCCTGCATTTTCCAGAACGGCCTGTTATAGCGCCACCATGAGGCAGCTTTTCACATTGTTTACCTAAAACTGCACCGATCTGCGTGAAACGTTGCATGCACACTCCCTAGAGGCCAAGGACAAACCTTTCACCTGCATTTTCCGCATCTGCCTTTTATAGCGCCACCAGGAGGCCGACTTTTGTAAAAAACATTTTTTGATATTACTCCTCCAGATTCTGTCCAAAAATCTCACAAATCGTTACACAGTATCTCTATGGTCATGTGCTCAAGTCGGATCTGTCCGATATTTCATATTCCATCCTAATTGGCTATAATTGGCTTTCACAGTTTGCAAGATTGCCCCGTTTTGAACAAAAGCCTCAAATCATGAACGCAGCATGCAATTTACGTGAAATCTTTCACACATTTTCTTACTAGGCTGAGGAATATATCCCACCCTTTTCACATTGGCCTGTTATAGCGCCACCAACAGCTTGATTTTTGCAAAACACATTTTTGGAACAAAATGCCTCAAGTCATCCAATTGCCATTGTAACCCATATGGAATATATGGTGTCACTATATTCTGTCTGTGTCTCAAATGCATGTTGCACTAGAGGGTTAGCTTGTAATTATTCAACACCAATTCACATGTTGACCAGTAGAGGGCATCTCCGTTTTTACTCCATTCATTCTTCACTGATCCACCCTAGAGTGAAGCTGTCAGAGAGAGAGAGAGCTCCTGCTCATTTTGAGAAATAAAGAAAGAAATAAGCTACATATCTCAATTCTTAAACAGAGTTGCAGAAAAGTATCTGCAAGCAGCTAACCAAGTGCTGCTTGTGAGAGCCCGGTTCCTGTGTTCTTATATTGCTGAGAACTCCAGTAAGTTTGTGTGTTTGTGAGCCACATGTTGCTAATGTGCTAATGTATTGTAGCCACATTTTGCTAATGTGTGTGGAGTGGATTTTGGTTAGAGAACAACACAAGATATTTAGATACAATACAAAAACCAATTGGAGTAATGTGATGTTGTTGTGAAAAGTGTACATGTTTTGGATAACTTTATAATATTTATTTTTGCCAAACAGAGGTTTGGTTTTAAGTTTAAGTCATGCTGCTAAAAGGGAAACTGTACTTCATTCTACAGTACTTCTACAGTATTTCATTTGTTCATTTGATGCAGTAAAAATAATAATTCATTGTATTTAATGTTGCTTTAAAAGTGACTAGTTCATAAGTTAGGGTAAAAAGATAAGTCCTTTAAAGGATACATGTGCTTTATTTCATTAATTTAATTAATGTGTGGAAAAGGTGAAGCTGTTTTAATTTGGCTTTGCCAATTAATACTGCTGGTTAAGTCTGCTAGACTTGAGACATACTTATATGGAGCACAAAGTGTGTGGTATTCAAATTTCATATCCATGAGTAATGGGTTTAAAATGAGTAACTGATTTGATTTGATTGATAAAAAAGAAGTTTATATGGTACCATATGGAAGAGAAATAACAGAGAAAAAGAGTGTTGTAAATCAATTGATTCTATCTATTCTGTACTGCTATGTGCAGATTGTTTTTTGTGATCCTGGTGAACGTCTGGTTTCAAACCATGCTGATTATGATGGCGAGCTTGTCCCAGTGAGCAACAGTCTGCAGAGGGAGCGTTTGGATGCAGCGTGGCCAGCTGCATTGGCTTCTCAGTCTGCAGAGTGACTGACGGAACTGATTTCACGATCACATCAGAGTCGCAAGTATATTGGACTGAAATAGAATCAGGATTCAAGGATTCTCACTCAGGATTCTTAAAGAACACTCAACTCAACACTCAAGTGTTTTTGAGTCACTACCCGGGTAGAACGTTTTTGAAGGACAATTCAAAGGTCAATTCTTCCATTTCATTTTTGATATTTTTCCAAACAAAGAGCTCTATTTTATTTTATTTTTGGGGGGTATTTTCTATATAAAACTGCTGTTCATGTATGTTTTTGTTTATGTATGTTTGTGTAATAAATGTGCCTGCAGCTGTTCTATGTCACATAGGTACAGAAGTCTCATTGTGAGTCTTTCACCCATACTGCCCAGAACCTAGTAAAATAAGTGAGCCAACCTCTACTATCCCTGAGTAGGGGTGCTACACAATTGGCGAGCTAGCCAGGAGGTGGTTATTCAAATTCCATACTGTACATACAGTAGAACAGCTCTGGCACGTTTGTTCACAATTCATTATAATACCTCTGACTGTACACTTAGTACAACATGGATGTCATTATATCTGAAAACATTAAGGTGCCCAATTCAGTACTCCTGAGTGGTCTATCTGGTACTGAAGTAGATGAAGAAGTAATTGAGTTTTTGAAACAATATGGGACCATTGAAAGAATGGTTAAAATTAAGAGTTCAGATGCTGCTTTCCAGAACACAGCTGTTGTTGAGTTTAAATCTGGTGAACCTATTGAAGCACTTAAGCATGACTTACCATATCACCGACGTTCTACAGATCCCAACATTACACACACTGTGCAGCTTTTATCTAGCATTTATGCTACTAATGCAGGTTCATGTTTAACTCAATCCTACCTCTCCGAGTTGCAAGGCGTTGCAAACTTGAGTGGCACAGACTTTGAGAAAGTGCTGCGAGAGGAGTTAGCCAGAATTCAACAAAACCGGAAAGCTGAATTAGATGAGGTTGTTGTGCCAGTTGCACCAGTGAATACCCAGACCCCAACTCAATCGACCACTAGCTTAAATGTGAATGCTGATAGTTTTCCGACGCAATTCAAACAGACCCTAGCTAGTGATGCCAGATCACCCTTCCAACTATCACCCGCACAAATTAGCACACCTGAAGTCCAAAGAATGGTCGTTGAGCATATTGTGAAGAGCAGTGACATGTCGTCAACACACCACGCCAGGTTGAGGCCTTTCTCTGGAAAAACTCCTTGTCCCAACCTGGAAGTCGATTATGACACTTGGCGTAGCAACGTCGAGTTCTACTTCAGCGATACCACAGTCCCTGACAGACAAGTGGTCAGAAAGATTGTAGAAAGTCTCCTTCCTCCAGCTGTAAATGTTGTGAAGCATCTTGGGCCTCAGTCTAGTTCCCGTGACTATTTGCATGTCCTTGACTCAGCCTACGGTACTGTAGAAGATGCTGACGAGCTCTTTGCTGCGTTTCTTACCACAGACGCAGAGCCAGGCGAAAAACCGTCTGCTTACTTACATCGCCTGCAGTCAATATTGAGCAAAGTAGTCAAGACGAATGGCATTCCTGCCAGCGACTCAGACCGGCAACTGCTGAAACAGTTCTATAGGGGATGCTTTAACAACAGTTTAATCACACATCTGCAGCTGTCCCAGCTGCACAAGGTTGTCCCACCCTCATTTTCTGAGTTGTTGCTCTTAGTACGAACTGAGGAAGACAAGCAAGCTGCCAAATTTCGCCGTATGAAGCAGCATGGCGGATTTCAAAAAGCTAAAGTGCAGTCCAATGCTGTGAATGTGTACAACTCTGACACAGATGAGATGGACATGGCAGTAGCTGCTGTAAGGGACGACCCCAAAGAGGGTACAAAGAAAATACAAAAGCAACTTGCACAACTTCAAGCCCAGTTGGCAAACCTGAAGGCGTCTATGGATGAATCTTCAACTAGGGCTACCAACAAAGGTGCCAAGCCAAAGACATCCAAGGCAAAAGAGTCTGTGGAGACACCACAACGGCAGGGTGTCTGTAAAGGCAACAAGAGACCACGCCCATGGTATTGCTTTAACTGTGGTGAAGATGGACATATAGCCCCATCCTGTCCCAATGAGCCCAACCCTGAGGTTGTTGAGGCTAAACGCAAAGACCTCAAAGAGAAGCAGCGGTTGTGGGAAAGCCAGCAGGCTTTAAACTGAATCCTGTTCCTGTTGAGGGGCAAACAGGAACAAAGACTAATACCTGTCCCAAACCAAATGTCTCAAATTACTCACACAGTATAAGGCACCAATCTAAAATACCAAAAGGGCTAATTGGAAGCAAATCCATTAGTGATGTGACTGTGTCGGGAGTAAAGTGCCACTGCCTTCTTGACACTGGGTCTCAGGTGACAACGATATCAAACTCCTTTTTCACAGAGCACCTGTCAGAACAGCCAATCCAGCCATTCAATCTCCTTGATGTGGAGGGTGCTAACGGTCAGTCAGTCCCATACTTGGGCTATGTGGAAGTCACTGTTTGTTTTCCGAAAGACTTTATCGACAGTGCACCTGAAGTAACCACTTTAGCCTTAGTTGTTCCTGATCTGCGCTCTAACAGTGACTTGCCCGTTCTGATAGGGACCAACTTACTCGATGTGCTATATGAGGAACACTGCCAACATGACGCTCTAAAGACCACTTCAACGCTTCATGGCTACAAACAGATCCTCAGAGCACTTGAATTAAGGAAAAAGCTAAAGACCACTGGCAAAATAGGTCTAATGACACTTAAAGGAGAACCACAATATGTTATTCCTGCACATGAGAAAGTCCCTGTGGAAGGCCAGGTAAATGTCAATCCTGCAAATACGGAGAAATGGGCAGTTCTGGAGCAGCCAAGCAAGTCTGTCTTACCTGGTGGCATTTTTGTTGACTGTTGCCTCGTCACTCTGCCACAGCAGCCCCAGCACAAGTTGTCGGTCTGGCTGAGAAACGAGACAGACCATGATGTGACACTCCCCACAAACTGTGTTGTCGCAGAACTGCATGTTCCTGATACAATTGTTGAAAAAAGACACTTACCTGACAAAGCTGCAGCTACTGTGAACTGTTGTAGTGCCACCTCTTCCCCGAGTCAGTCCACAGACAATACCCTTACCTTTGACTTCGGCAAGTCCCCTCTGCCAGAGGAATGGAAAAGCAGAATCACAGAGAAGCTCAATGGTTATTCTGACGTTTTCGCACACCATGACCTTGATTTTGGGCATGCCACCAAAGTCAAACATCGTATCAAACTAAAGGATGAGACCCCGTTTAAACAACGTGCAAGACCCATACATCCCAATGACTATGAGGCTGTGAGGAAACACCTTAAAACACTGCTGGAAGCTGGTGTGATACGGGAGTCCGAGTCTCCCTACTCTTCACCCATAGTCGTTGTAAAGAAAAAGAACGGTGATGTCCGGCTTTGTGTCGATTATCGTAAGCTAAACATGCAAACCATTAAGGATGCGTACGCATTACCAAACCTCGAAGACACATTCTCTGCCCTCACCGGGTCACAATGGTTTTCGGTGATGGACCTTAAGTCCGGATATTACCAAATTGGTATGGAAGAGACTGACAAAGCCAAGACTGCTTTTGTCTGTCCCCTGGGGTTTTGGGAGTTCAACCGGATGCCCCAGGGGATAACCAATGCGCCGAGTACATTTCAGCGCCTAATGGAGAGATGCATGGGTGACATTAACCTGAAGGAGGTACTCGTCTTTCTTGATGATCTCATCGTGTTCTCAGCGTCCCTGGAGGAACACGAGGCCAGACTTCTGCACGTTCTCCAACGGCTAAGAGAATATGGTCTCAAGCTCTCTCCCGAGAAGTGCAGATTTTTCCAAACGTCTGTACGCTACCTCGGACATATCGTCTCGAGAGATGGTGTCGAGACCGACCCAGAGAAGGTTACTGCACTGAAAACGTGGCCAAGGCCACAGACCCTAAAAGAACTGAGGTCCTTTTTAGGCTTTGCTGGCTATTACCGTCGCTTTGTCAAGGACTATTCTAAAATAGTGAAGCCACTAAACGATCTCACCTCTGGCTATCCACCTCTCAGAAAAGGCCAGAAGGTGACGACATGTAAAGGGAATTACTTCAACCCAAAAGAGCCGTTCGCTGAACGATGGACACCTGCTTGTCAGGTAGCCTTTGAATGCATCATAGGGAAGCTCACCTCCTCTCCCATCCTGGGGTTTGCGAATCCCAAGCTCCCCTATACACTGCACACAGATGCCAGTACTACTGGCTTGGGAGCTGCTTTATACCAGGAGCAGGACGGCCAATCAAGGGTTATTGCCTATGCCAGTAGGGGCCTTTCATCTAGTGAGGCAAGATAATAATGATTATCAATGATAATGATGATGACACTTCACTGGAAGAAAGAGAGAGAATAAAACAGTTCACCTCACCATCATCTAGCATTGTCGCCTGACCATTTAAACCTACCTGAAGATGCCATTACAGCCCTATGTCACCGACATCTAATAAGGGAAACCGACAACAACTTACCTTCCATCATGTTGGTGGAATCCCTGGCTCTCAATGCCGACGCTGTCCCAGACATCTATAGTGATGAAGGTTTATTAGGTCATGCAACAGTACCCATCTTCAGTGAGGATGATCTCAGAGAACGACAGGAAGCTGATCCTGCCATTAAGCATATCATTCAGCTGTTGGAATCTGGAGGCAAAGTACCCCGTAACACTGGTTCTAACTCCGCTGAACTAAAACTGATGGTCAAGGAGTGGAAACGCCTCGAGATGCGAGATGGTCTCCTGTACAGGAAGCGTCAATGCGAGGAGAGAACTGTCTATCAGCTCATTCTTCCAGAGTCGCTCAGAGTGACTGTACTCAAGTGTCTCCATGACGACATGGGGCACATGGGCATAGACCGTACCGTTGACTTAGTAAGGTCAAGATTCTACTGGCCACGAATGGCTGCTGATGTTGAGCACAAGGTCAAAACATGTGGCCGGTGTGGTAGGAGGAAGACTCCGCCTGAAAAAGCAGCACCTCTGGTCAACATCCAGACAAGTAGGCCGATGCAACTGGTCTGCATGGACTTCCTTTCGCTGGAGCCTGACTCCCACAATACTAAGGATATCCTGGTCATCACAGACCACTTTACAAAATATGCAGTAGCCATACCTACCAAAGACCAAAAAGCTACTACTGTTGCGAAGTCTCTGTGGGAACAGTTTCTGGTGCATTATGGGTTTCCTGAACGCCTGCACAGTGATCAGGGCCGGGACTTCGAATCTCACACTATTAAAGAACTCTGTGCCATAGCCGGTATCAGGAAAGTGCGAACCAGTCCTTATCACCCTAGAGGCAACCCGGTTGAGCGCTTCAACCGCACCCTGCTTGGCATGTTGGGTACCCTGAAAGACAAAGAGAAGAGTCACTGGCGTGATTTCGTTAAACCGCTCGCACATGCCTACAATTGCACTAAAAATGAGGTCACCGGGTTCAGTCCCTATGAATTAATGTTTGGGAGACAACCCCGTCTTCCAGTCGATATTGCATTCAACTTACCTGTTAAGGAAGGGACTCCAGTATCTCACTCGCAATATGTGCGAAACCTCAAATCTCGACTGGAGGAGAGTTATCAGACAGCTATTGAAAACTCCCAGAAAGTTGCTGAAAGAAATAAACAGCGCTTTGATAAAAGAGTCCGAGAATCTACCCTTGAAGTGGGAGATAGAGTTCTGGTGAGGAATGTCCGGCTGCGGAACAAACACAAACTCGCTGACAAGTGGGAGTCTGCTGTGTACAGTGTCTTACAACAGATGGGAGACTTACCGGTATACAAGGTCCAACCGGTGGATGAAGATGGTCCCATCCGCACTTTACACAGAGATCTTCTGTTGCCATGCGGGCATTTGACTGAAGATGAGGAAGAACCAGACCAGCCAAAGTTGATTCGTCGTCCCAGGACAAGACAAAGTTCTCCTCAAGTTCAGGAAGAGGAACATTCCGAGTCTGAAGAGGAGTATACAGTCCATCCTGAGGAAACCTCAGTTTTCACAGAGAGGTTCACAGAAGTCTATGACATCCCAAAGCGGTTGGTCATATCTGACAATCCTCCCACGGAAAAGGAAGTGGGTGAGACACTGCAAACCCAGTCACAAGTGGAGCCCTCTGCTGATAATGTGCTTACTTTTCCAGTTGAAGAAGCAGAGGCATGTCTGGAAGTGACTGAAGATCCCCAGTTAGGGAGTTCTGCTGAACAACCCCCTCAAGGGAAAGTGGTGGTCTTGCCTGAGCCAGACAATGTAATGCTACCTAATACTGTGGAGGATGATGTACCCTTGCTGGATTTGAATGATCTAGATGATGGGAATAATGAAAATGGAGAACAGGGAGATGATATTGAAGTTCCGGAAGTTCATGACACGCAAGCTGAGGAAATCCTGGAAATTCCTGGAGTTCATAATGCTCAAGCTGAGGACTTACCTGAAGACAGTGGGGACAGCCATACGGTACGCCGATCTGAAAGGTCACGGCGAGCACCAGGTCGATTAGACTACCCGCAGTTGGGTAAACCCTTCATCTCATTTGCTCAAAGCCTTTTAGAGTCTTTCAATCATGCACTCAATTCCTTTGGTGACTATGATAGTCATGAAATTATAACACTTTGAGTCAAAATGTTATAGCACATGAAGGGACTCATGCTGATTTAAGGGGGGAGTGTGTAACCCATATGGAATATATGGTGTCACTATATTCTGTCTGTGTCTCAAATGCATGTTGCACTAGAGGGTTAGCTTGTAATTATTCAACACCAATTCACATGTTGACCAGTAGAGGGCATCTCCGTTTGTACTCCATTCATTCTTCACTGATCCACCCTAGAGTGAAGCTGTCAGAGAGAGAGAGAGCTCCTGCTCATTTTGAGAAATAAAGAAAGAAATAAGCTACATATCTCAATTCTTAAACAGAGTTGCAGAAAAGTATCTGCAAGCAGCTAACCAAGTGCTGCTTGTGAGAGCCCGGTTCCTGTGTTCTTATATTGCTGAGAACTCCAGTAAGTTTGTGTGTTTGTGAGCCACATGTTGCTAATGTGCTAATGTGTTGTAGCCACATTTTGCTAATGTGTGTGGAGTGGATTTTGGTTAGAGAACAACACAAGATATTTAGATACAATACAAAAACCAATTGGAGTAATGTGATGTTGTTGTGAAAAGTGTACATGTTTTGGATAACTTTATAATATTTATTTTTTGGTTTTAAGTTTAAGTCATGCTGCTAAAAGGGAAACAGTACTTCATTCTACAGTACTTCTACAGTATTTCATTTGTTCATTTGATGCAGTAAAAATAATAATTCATTGTATTTAATGTTGCTTTAACCCTTAGAAGATGAAAGACGCCAATTGGCGTCTTCATCAGAATTCCGTAAATGATCAATGACGCCAATTGGCGTCTTCACAGTTTTTGATGAATCTAAACATATTAATATGCTCCGAAGCGCTGTTTAAATTCCTGAGCTTATATTCCAACTACATTACCCAGAAAACCCGTGTCACGTGACACACGTGTACGTGTTGCCATTGGAAGCTGGTCCCACCCCCTGTAAACAGTGGGGGCAGAGGGAGTCTTCATAGTTATCATTGTTTTGCCTGTTTGCCGTCTCGCCCGAGCGATTTTCTAGCAGAAAAAGTTGAAAGCAGTACTATTTATTTGAGCGAGTTTTGTGGTAGTAGTATTGATCCATACGCGTCCCAGTCGCCTTCTCCAGGCGGAGTAGCCCTGGTCCAGTGCTTACAGCGAGACTCGCTGCTCCCTCCCTCCTTTTTTCATTGTCTCCCCATCGTCGTCCGATGAGCTATACCGGGAAACCATTGAAGAAGACGATCAACCCGGAATGTTTTGAGGTAATCTTATTGTAGAAAATGCCCTTCTATAGTGATCAGAAATCATAAGATGATCGCTACAAATAGATGCTTGGATAATTACTACTACTAGTCAGATCATGACGCCAGAATGACTCACCACGATGGCCCCCAGCCATTAGCCAGCACCGAAGGTGCTGGCTAATGGTGTTGGTCGGTGCATTGGTGCTGGCTAAGGGCTGGAGGGGGGGTTGGTGTCGATCGGTTGGTTTATGCAGTACAAATGTATCGTAGCAGGCATGCACGCATGGCAGTACAAGTATTTTACATTGTAGCGTGCCTTATAGGCGATCTGATCTTTAGAGTAATGTTCGCTCCTTTTATTTACTGTCTACAAAGACGGAGAACAAACATGCATCGTTTACTGAAGCAACGCGTGGTTATGATGACGTTGCTACAAGGATCGGAGGGGGGACGGGGAGTGAAGCTAACAGTAGCGTATTATATAAGATCTGTATGACGTTTCATTGACGTCTGAGCTTGCATGATAATTGCATTCATTGTATATTGTATACAATCATGATTGTACATTGTTTAGTGTGTCTCCGTGTGATGATGATGATGACGATGATGTCAGATAGCCTACGTCCCCCCCCCCCCCCCCCAACTGGCTATTGGCCGGGCTGACTACAGCTAAATGTTTATTTTTTATATATTTAGAACTGGCATCAGATGAGGAGGATGATGATGATGATGATGATGAAGACGAAGAGTCAAGACTGCGATGGAGTTCTCCGACACTGAACCGGATGCATTCATTCATTTCAGTTGTTGTTTTTTTTTAATTTAGCCTACACACACACACACCGTCAAGAACAACTGGAATGCAGTGGTTTGGGGACACTGGGGAGTTTGGGGACAACTGTTTTGTATGTAGGCCTATTTATTTTCTGTAATATTTATTATAATTGTATTATGTTAGTCATAAAAAATAAAAGACAAGCTTTTACAATGAGTTAGACCTGTCATGGCTATTTTGTTCACTAGTCTGAGGTTTATGGTTTGACTAAGCGAGTTTCAACTGTGATTTACTCTGTAACGGTAGATGGTAAGAACCCAATTTTTTTGTTATAATACAGTATACATTCAAGTCTATATTTTGATACATATCATGGGCACAAAGTCATATCAAAACAATGTCCTTGGATGAGTTTTTTATCAAAACTGTTTCTTCACAACAGGTTTTTGAGATACATGCATGAATAGACACGGTACTGGTAAGACTATGTAAACATGGTATATATCAAAATGTGCGTTAGAATGTCTAATTTTACCCCAAAAAAGAATTGAGTTTATATGATGTTCCATTTCAGAGCTAGGGGGACTTTTAGCTGGATAGGTCAGATTGATCATGACTGACCATGCTATTTATAGATGGCAAAATATCTACAGTGGTACATGTGAGAAACTTTTTATTTTATTTTAATTGAACTAGACAACTCACCCTTTAAAATGAGATATTGCATGGCTATGTACGCCCAGCAGAAAAAAAGTTATTTAGAAAATAAAACTTCAACCGGTCATAACTTTTTTTGTTGTCCTAGAAACACTACCCAGTGTAAATGCAGGCTCTTTTAAATGGCTTCCAACACCACAACTAAACATTTTATCAACTCAGTTCATTTTTTTCCTGGAAGCAGACAAGCCAAGCTTTCTCTGAAGGTCTTTCGTTGTCACACATTCACAGCAGAGAATTTTCAATAAATCATTCAAAAACGCCATTCTGCCATAGAGAAGTCTAAAAACTATATAGAAATCCATGAAACTCTCAAAGAGTTAAAAGTGACTAGTTCATAAGTTAGGGTAAAAAGATAAGTCCTTTAAAGGATACATGTGCTTTATTTCATTAATTTAATTAATGTGTGGAAAAGGTGAAGCTGTTTTAATTTGGCTTTGCCAATTAATACTGCTGGTTAAGTCTGCTAGACTTGAGACATACTTATATGGAGCACAAAGTGTGTAGTATTCATATTTCATATCCATGAGTAATGGGTTTAAAATTAGTAACTGATTTGATTTGATTGATAAAAAAGAAGTTAATATGGTACCATATGGAAGAGAAATAACAGAGAAAAAGAGTGTTGTAAATCAATTGATTCTATCTATTCTGTACTGCTATGTGCAGATTGTTTTTTGTGATCCTGGTGAACGTCTGGTTTCAAACCATGCTGATTATGATGGCGAGCTTGTCCCAGTGAGCAACAGTCTGCAGAGGGAGCGTTTGGATGCAGCGTGGCCAGCTGCATTGGCTTCTCAGTCTGCAGAGTGACTGACGGAACTGATTTCACGATCACATCAGAGTCGCAAGTATATTGAACTGAAATAGAATCAGGATTCAAGGATTCTCACTCAGGATTCTTAAAGAACACTCAACTCAACACTCAAGTGTTTTTGATTCACTACCCGGGTAGAACGTTTTTGAAGGACAATTCAAAGGTCAATTCTTCCATTTCATTTTTGATATTTTTACAAACAAAGAGCTCTATTTTATTTTATTTTTGGGGGGTATTTTCTATATAAAACTGCTGTTCATGTATGTTTTTGTTTATGTATGTTTGTGTAATAAATGTGCCTGCAGCTGTTCTATGTCACATAGGTACAGAAGTCTCATTGTGAGTCTTTCACCCATACTGCCCAGAACCTAGTAAAATAAGTGAGCCAACCTCTACTATCCCTGAGTAGGGGTGCTACACCATCAAAGGCAAACATGTTTATATTACTCCTAAACATTTTGCCAAACATCTCACACAGTCCTATCCTCCTGGTGGAGACCTGTGCCCAGAAGGGCACTTTTTCTAGTTTATACCTGTTTTCTCAACTCTGTTTTCGGCAAGACATATCTCCAAAACTGGTGGGTCAAACTGAACCAATATCTCAATTTGAAGCTATGATTCCCTGCTTTCATATGACATGGAAAAACAAATTAAAAAAAATCCAATGGCAGTCCCTCAGTCAAATTTAGTCACATATGATTATTTCAGGTGTGACAGTACAGTACAGTAGAGGGACCCCCACACGATAACTGTCATTTCTCGACCCTGGTTGTGTTCCTGTGGGTCTGGAAGTTAAGTGGACCCCCCCGGGGACCCCCCCCACCCCCCGGGGACCCCCACACGGAGATGCACCACTTCACACGGGTGTGATTTTCATGATTTTGCAGGATTTGAGAAAAGATGAAAATAATGGACCTGTAAATTACAACAAAACAAACTAAGGCACTGGTGTGGTACTCCTGGTTTACCAGAACGGGGTTCGAGTCCCTGCAGTGCTCTGCTCAATGTGTTGTATTTACATGGTTTATTTTAATGTTCTTACTTGTTGTGTTGCCTTTTCATAGATGATAACCCCCAGGTTCTCTACTGTGTTTGTACTCCCTACAGTTAGTTTACAGAGTCTATTTGTTACTTATGATTTCTGTTCACTAGACCCAGAACAGATATGAGAACGTCTGTCTAACAATGATGAAGAGTCGTGCACTGTAGCGCGCCACTCAATGACCTCGAGCAGTATAAATGACCTTCATAAGACTAGTAAATGACCTTCACCAGTATAAATGACCTTGACCAGTATAAATGACCATGACCAGTATGTGGTCCGTGACTATGGACTATAGCCTTTCGCTTTTCTGTGAGGTTCACCTTTTTTTCAAATACTCGGAAATCGTAGAAAATGGCACCCTATGGCATGCGCTCCGAGACGATGGACTATAGTCTTTTGCTTTTCCTTGATTTTCACCTTGTTTCAAATCCTCAACAATGATGAAGAATCGCGCACTATAGTGCACCGCTCAATGACCTTGACCAATATCAATGACCTAGAGCAGTATAAATGACCTTCATAAGACTAGTAAATGACCTTGACCAGTAGAAATGACCTTCACCAGTAGAAATGACCTTGACCATTAGAAATGACCTTGAACAGTATAAATGACCTTGACCAGTATAAATAACCTTCATAAGACTAGTAAATGACCTTGACCAGTATACATGACGTTGACCAGTATAAATGACCTTGACCAGTATGTGGTCTGTGACCATGGACAATAACCTTTCGCTTGTCCTTGATTTTCACCTTTTTTCAAATCCTCAACAATGATGAAGAATCGTGCACTATAGCGTGCCGCTCAATGACCTTGACCAATATCAATGACCTTGAGCAGTATAAATGACCTTCATAAGACTAGTAAATGACCTTGACCAGTATAAATGACCTTCACCAGTATAAATGACCTTGACCAGTAGAAATGACCTTGAACAGTATAAATGTCCTTGACCAGTATAAATAACCTTCATAAGACTAGTAAATGACCTTGACCAGTATAAATGACCTTGACCAGTATGCGGTCTGTGACAATGGACTATAGCCTTTCGCTTTTCCGTGATTTTCACCTTTTTTTTTAAATCCTCCGAAATCGTAGAAAATGGCACCCTATGGCATGCGCTCCGAGACGATGGACTATAGCCTGTCGCTTTTCCGTGATTTTCACCTTTTTTTTTTTAATCCTCCGAAATCGTAGAAAATGGCACCCTATGGCATGCGCTCCGAGACGATGGACTATAACCTTTCGCTTTTCCGTGATTTTCACCTTTTTTTTAATCCTCCGAAATCGTAGAAAATGGCACCCTATGGCATGCGCTCCGAGACGATGGACTATAGCCTGTCGCTTTTCCGGGATTTTCACCTTTTTTTAAATCCTCCGAAATCATAGAAAATGGCACCCTATGGCATGCGCTCCGAGACGATGGACTATAGCCTGTCGCTTTTCCGGGATTTTCACCTTTTTTTAAATCCTCCAAAATCGTAGAAATTAGCACCCTATGGCATGCGCTCCGAGACGATGGACTATTGCCTTTTGCTTTTCCGGGATTTTCACCTTTTTTTTAATCCTCCGAAATCGTAGAAAATGGCACCCTATGGCATGCGCTCCGAGACGATGGACTATATATAGCCTGTCGCTTTTCCGGGATTTTCACCTTTTTTTAAATCCTCCGAAATCGTAGAAAATGGCACCCTATGGCATGCGCTCCGAGACGATGGACTATAGCCTGTCGCTTTTCCGTGATTTTCACCTTTTTTTTTTAATCCTCCGAAATCGTAGAAAATGGCACCCTATGGCATGCGCTCCGAGACGATGGACTATAACCTTTCGCTTTTCCGTGATTTTCACCTTTTTTTTAATCCTCCGAAATCGTAGAAAATGGCACCCTATGGCATGCGCTCCGAGACGATGGACTATAGCCTGTCGCTTTTCCGGGCTTTTCACCTTTTTTTAAATCCTCCGAAATCGTAGAAAATGGCACCCTATGGCATGCGCTGCGAGACGATGGACTATAGCCTTTCGCTTTTCCGGGATTTTCACCTTTTTTTAAATCCTCCGAAATCGTAGAAAATGGCACCCTATGGCATGCGCTCCGAGACGATGGACTATAGCCTGTCGCTTTTCCGGGATTTTCACCTTTTTTTAAATCCTCCGAAATCGTAGAAAATGGCACCCTATGGCATGCGCTCCGAGACGATGGACTATAGCCTTTCGCTTTTCCGTGATTTTCACCTTTTTTTTAATCCTCCGAAATCGTAGAAAATGGCACCCTATGGCATGCGCTCCGAGACGATGGACTATAGCCTTTCGCTTTTCCGGGATTTTCACCTTTTTTTTAATCCTCCGAAAACGTAGAAAATGGCACCCTATGGCATGCGCTCCGAGACGATGGACTATTGCCTTTCGCTTTTCCGGGATTTTCACCTTTTTTTTAATCCTCCGAAATCGTAGAAAATGGCACCCTATGGCATGCGCTCCGAGACGATGGACTATATATAGCCTGTCGCTTTTCCGGGATTTTCACCTTTTTTTTAATCCTCCGAAATCGTAGAAAATGGCACCCTATTTACAATTTACAATTTAGGCATTTAGCAGACGCTCTTAATCCAGAGCGACTTACATTAGGCAAGAACAAAAGTATGGGAATACATCACATATATAAAATGCATTTATCAAGAAACATGCGTAAGCTAAGAACGTAACTAGAACATATCTATATAATGACACTATAAATATACATATATACTATACTATGCTATACATATGTACTATGATGTGCTATGACTACATACAATGCAATTATTGTGCTGTCTACATGACATGCTATAAGTCTGTTTCAAATGCTATCTAAGTCTAAAAAGTGCTATCTAAGGGGGCATGCGCTCCGAGACGATGGACTATTGCCTTTCGCTTTTCTGTGATTTTCACCTTTTTTTTAATCCTCCGAAATCGTAGAAAATGGCACCCTATGGCATGCGCTCCGAGACGATGGACTATAGCCTGTCGCTTTTCCGGGATTTTCACCTTTTTTTAAATCCTCCGAAATCGTAGAAAATGGCACCCTATGGCATGCGCTCCGAGACGATGGACTATAGCCTTTCGCTTTTCCGGGATTTTCACTCTTTTTTTTAATCCTCCGAAATCGTAGAAAATGGCACCCTATGGCATGCGCTCCGAGACGATGGACTATAGCCTGTCGCTTTTCCGGGATTTTCACCTTTTTTTAAATCCTCCGAAATCGTAGAAAATGGCACCCTATGGCATGCGCTCCGAGACGATGGACTATTGCCTTTCGCTTTTCCGGGATTTTCACCTTTTTTTTAATCCTCCGAAATCGTAGAAAATGGCACCCTATGGCATGCGCTCCGAGACGATGGACTATATATAGCCTGTCGCTTTTCCGGGATTTTCACCTTTTTTTAAATCCTCCGAAATCATAGAAAATGGCACCCTATGGCATGCGCTCCGAGACGATGGACTATTGCCTTTCGCTTTTCCTTGATTTTCCCTTTCTTCAAATCCTCAAAAATGATGAAGAATCGCGCACTATAGCACGCCGCTCAATGACCTTGACCAATATCAATGACCTTGAGCAGTATAAATGACCATTTGAAAAAAAGGTGAAAATCGCAGAAAAGCGAAAGGCTATAGTCCATGGTGTCGGAGGGCATACTATAGTATGTCGTTTGTCACGATTTCGGAGGATTTAAGAAAAAGGTGAAAATCGCAGAAAAGCGACAGGCTATAGTCCATCGTCTCGGAGCACATGCTATAGGGTGCCATTTTTCACGATTTCGGAGGATTTGAAAAAAAGGTGAAAATCGTGGAAAAGCGAAAGGCTATAGTCCATGGTCTCAGAGGGCATACTATAGTATGTCGTTTTTCACGATTTCGGAGGATTTGAAAAAAAGGTGAAAATCGCGGAAAAGCGACAGGCTATAGTCCATCGTCTCGGAAGCGCATGCTATAGGGTGCCATTTTTCACGATTTCGGAGGATTTGAAAAAAAGGTGAAAATCGCGGAAAAGCGAAAGGCTATAGTCCATGGTCACGGACCGCATACTGGTCAAGGTCATTTATACTGGTCAAGGTCATTTACTAGTCTTATGAAGGTCATTTATACTGCTCAAGGTCATTGATATTGGTCAAGGTCATTGAGCGGCACGCTATAGCGTGATTCTTCATCATTTTTGAGGATTTGAAAAAAGGTGAAAATCGCGGAAAAGCGAAAGGTTATAGTCCATGGTGTCGGAGGGCATACTATAGTATGTCGTTTTTCACGATTTCGGAGGATTTAAGAAAAAGGTGAAAATCGAAGAAAGGCGACAGGCTATAGTCCATGGTTTGAAAAAAAGACGAAAATGGCCCATTGTCTCGGAGTCATTTTCGTCTTTTTTTCAAATCCTCAAAAATGATGCAAAACGGCATGCTATAGTATGCCGTTCGAGACCATGGGCTATAGCCCATCGCCATGGTCATAAATGATGAAAAACGAGGATTTGAAAAAAAGACGAAAATGACTCCGAGACGATGGGCTATAGCCCATGGTCTCGGAGTGATTTTCGTCTTTTTTTCAAATCCTCAAAAATGATGGAAAACGGCATGCTATAGTATGCCGTTCGAGACCATGGGCTATAGCCCATCGCCATGGTCATAAATGATGAAAAACGAGGATTTGAAAAAAAGACGAAAATGACTCCGAGACGATGGGCTATAGCCCATGGTCTCGGAGTGATTTTCGTCTTTTTTTCAAATCCTCAAAAATGATGGAAAACGGCATGCTATAGTATGCCGTTCAAAACCATGGGCTATAGCCCATCGCCATGGTCATAAATGATGAAAAACAAGGATTTGAAAAAAAGACGAAAATGACTTTGAGACGATGGGCTATAGCCCATGGTCTCGGAGTGATTTTCGCCTTTCTTTTTTCAAATCCTCAAAAATGATGGAAAACGGCATGCTATAGTATGCCGTTCGAGACCATGGGCTATAGCCCATCGCCATGGTCATAAATGTTGAAAAACGAGGATTTGAAAAAAAGACGAAAATGACTCCGAGACCATGGGCTATAGCCCATGGTCTCGGAGTGATTTTCGTCTTTTTTTCAAATCCTCAAAAATGATGCAAAACGGCATGCTATAGTATGCCGTTCGAGACCATGGGCTATAGCCCATCGCCATGGTCATAAATGATGAGAAAGGAGGATTTGAAAAAAAGACGAAAATTACTCCGAGACGATGGCCTATAGCCCATGGTCTCGGAGTGATTTTCGCCTTTTTTTCAAATCCTCAAAAATGATGGAAAACGGCATGCTATAGTATGCCGTTCGAGACCATGGGCTATAGCCCATCGCCATGGTCATAAATGATGAAAAACAAGGATTTGAAAAAAAGACGAAAATGACTCCGAGACGATGGGCTATAGCCCATGGTCTCGGAGTGATTTTCGTCTTTCTTTCAAATCCTCAAAAATGATGGAAAATGGCATGCTATAGTATGCCGTTCGAGACCATGGGCTATAGCCCATCGCCATGGTCATAAATGATGAAAAACGAGGATTTGAAAAAAATACGAAAATGTCTCCGAGACCATGGGCTATAGCCCATGGTCTCGGAGTGATTTTCGTCTTTTTTTCAAATCCTCAAAAATGATGCAAAACGGCATGCTATAGTATGCCGTTCGAGACCATGGGCTATAGCCCATCGCCATGGTCATAAATTATGAAAAACGAGGATTTGAAAAAAAGACGAAAATGACTCCGAGACGAGCCCATGGTCTCGGAGTGATTTTCGTCTTTTTTTCAAATCCTCAAAAATGATGGAAAACGGCATGCTATAGTATGCCGTTCGAGACCATGGGCTATAGCCCATCGCCATGGTCATAAATGATGAAAAACGAGGATTTGAAAAAAAGACGAAAATGACTCCGAGACGATGGGCTATAGCCCATGGTCTCGGAGTGATTTTCGCCTTTTTTTCAAATCCTCAAAAATGATGGAAAACGGCATGCTATAGTATGCCGTTCGAGACCATGGGCTATAGCCCATCGCCATGGTCATAAATGATGAAAAACGAGGATTTGAAAAAAAGACGAAAATGACTCCAAAACGATGGGCTATAGCCCATGGTCTCGGAGTGATTTTCGCCTTTCTTTTTTCAAATCCTCAAAAATGATGGAAAACGGCATGCTATAGTATGCCGTTCGAGACCATGGGCTATAGCCCATCGCCATGGTCATAAATGTTGAAAAACGAGGATTTGAAAAAAAGACGAAAATGACTCCGAGACCATGGGCTATAGCCCATGGTCTCGGAGTGATTTTCGTCTTTTTTTCAAATCCTCAAAAATGATGCAAAACGGCATGCTATAGTATGCCGTTCGAGACCATGGGCTATAGCCCATCGCCATGGTCATAAATGATGAGAAAGGAGGATTTGAAAAAAAGACGAAAATTACTCCGAGACGATGGCCTATAGCCCATGGTCTCGGAGTGATTTTCGCCTTTTTTTCAAATCCTCAAAAATGATGGAAAACGGCATGCTATAGTATGCCGTTCGAGACCATGGGCTATAGCCCATCGCCATGGTCATAAATGATGAAAAACAAGGATTTGAAAAAAAGACGAAAATGACTCCGAGACGATGGGCTATAGCCCATGGTCTCGGAGTGATTTTCGTCTTTCTTTCAAATCCTCAAAAATGATGGAAAATGGCATGCTATAGTATGCCGTTCGAGACCATGGGCTATAGCCCATCGCCATGGTCATAAATGATGAAAAACGAGGATTTGAAAAAAATACGAAAATGTCTCCGAGACCATGGGCTATAGCCCATGGTCTCGGAGTGATTTTCGTCTTTTTTTCAAATCCTCAAAAATGATGCAAAACGGCATGCTATAGTATGCCGTTCGAGACCATGGGCTATAGCCCATCGCCATGGTCATAAATTATGAAAAACGAGGATTTGAAAAAAAGACGAAAATGACTCCGAGACGAGCCCATGGTCTCGGAGTGATTTTCGTCTTTTTTTCAAATCCTCAAAAATGATGGAAAACGGCATGCTATAGTATGCCGTTCGAGACCATGGGCTATAGCCCATCGCCATGGTCATAAATGATGAAAAACGAGGATTTGAAAAAAAGACGAAAATGACTCCGAGACGATGGGCTATAGCCCATGGTCTCGGAGTGATTTTCGCCTTTTTTTCAAATCCTCAAAAATGATGGAAAACGGCATGCTATAGTATGCCGTTCGAGACCATGGGCTATAGCCCATCGCCATGGTCATAAATGATGAAAAACGAGGATTTGAAAAAAAGACGAAAATGACTCCGAGACCATGGGCTATAGCCCATGGTCTCGGAGTGATTTTCGTCTTTTTTTCAAATCCTCAAAAATGATGGAAAATGGCATGCTATAGTATGCCGTTCGAGACCATGGGCTATAGCCCATCGCCATGGTCATAAATGATGAAAAACGAGGATTTGAAAAAAAGACGAAAATGACTCCGAGACGATGGGCTATAGCCCATGGTCTCGGAGTGATTTTCGCCTTTTTTTCAAATCCTCAAAAATGATGGAAAACGGCATGCTATAGTATGCCGTTCGAGACCATGGGCTATAGCCCATCGCCATGGTCATAAATGATGAAAAACAAGGATTTGAAAAAAAGACGAAAATGACTCCGAGACGATGGGCTATAGCCCATGGTCTCGGAGTGATTTTCGTCTTTTTTTCAAATCCTCAAAAATGATGCAAAACGGCATGCTATAGTATGCCGTTCGAGACCATGGGCTATAGCCCATCGCCATGGTCATAAATGATGAAAAAAAAGGATTTGAAAAAAAGACGAAAATCACTCCGAGACGATGGGCTATAGCCCATGGTCTCGGAGTGATTTTCGCCTTTTTTTTTCAAATCCTCAAAAATGATGCAAAACGGCATGCTATAGTATGCCGTTCGAGACCATGGGCTATAGCCCATCGCCATGGTCATAAATGATGAAAAACGAGGATTTGAAAAAAAGACGAAAATGACTCCGAGACGATGGGCTATAGCCCATGGTCTCGGAGTGATTTTCGTCTTTTTTTCAAATCCTCAAAAATGATGCAAAACGGCATGCTATAGTATGCCGTTCGAGACCATGGGCTATAGCCCATCGCCATGGTCATAAATGATGAAAAACGAGGATTTGAAAAAAAGACGAAAATGACTCCGAGACGATGGGCTATAGCCCATGGTCTCGGAGTGATTTTCGTCTTTTTTTCAAATCCTCAAAAATGATGCAAAACGGCATGCTATAGTATGCCGTTCGAGACCATGGGCTATAGCCCATCGCCATGGTCATAAATGATGAAAAACGAGGATTTGAAAAAAAGACGAAAATGACTCCGAGACGATGGGCTATAGCCCATGGTCTCGGAGTGATTTTCGTCTTTTTTTCAAATCCTCAAAAATGATGCAAAACGGCATGCTATAGTATGCCGTTCGAGACCATGGGCTATAGCCCATCGCCATGGTCATAAATGATGAAAAAAAAGGATTTGAAAAAAAGACGAAAATCACTCCGAGACGATGGGCTATAGCCCATGGTCTCGGAGTGATTTTCGCCTTTTTTTTTCAAATCCTCAAAAATGATGCAAAACGGCATGCTATAGTATGCCGTTCGAGACCATGGGCTATAGCCCATCGCCATGGTCATAAATGATGAAAAACGAGGATTTGAAAAAAAGACGAAAATGACTCCGAGACGATGGGCTATAGCCCATGGTCTCGGAGTGATTTTCGTCTTTTTTTCAAATCCTCAAAAATGATGCAAAACGGCATGCTATAGTATGCCGTTCGAGACCATGGGCTATAGCCCATCGCCATGGTCATAAATGATGAAAAAAAAGGATTTGAAAAAAAGACGAAAATGACTCCGAGACCATGGGCTATAGCCCATGGTCTCGGAGTGATTTTCGTCTTTTTTTCAAATCCTCAAAAATGATGCAAAACGGCATGCTATAGTATGCCGTTCGAGACCATGGGCTATATTCCATCGCCATGGTCATAAATGATGCAAAACAAGGATTTGAAAAAAAGACGAAAATCACTCCGAGACCATGGGCTATAGCCCATGGTCTCGGAGTCATTTTCGTCTTTTTTTCAAATCCTCAAAAATGATGGAAAACGGCATGCTATAGTATGCCGTTCGAGACCATGGGCTATAGCCCATCGCCATGGTCATAAGTGATGAAAAACGAGGATTTGAAAAAAAGACGAAAATTACTCCGAGACGATGGGCTATAGCCCATGGTCTCGGAGTGATTTTCGCCTTTTTTTCAAATCCTCAAAAATGATGGAAAACGGCATGCTATAGTATGCCGTTCGAGACCATGGGCTATAGCCCATCGCCATGGTCATAAATGATGAAAAACAAGGATTTGAAAAAAAGACGAAAATGACTCCGAGACCATGGGCTATAGCCCATGGTCTCGGAGTCATTTTCGTCTTTTTTTCAAATCCTCAAAAATGATGGAAAACGGCATGCTATAGTATGCCGTTCGAGACCATGGGCTATAGCCCATCGCCATGGTCATAAATGATGAAAAACGAGGATTTGAAAAAAAGACGAAAATGACTCAGAGACGATGGGCTATAGCCCATGGTCTCGGAGTGATTTTCGCCTTTTTTTCAAATCCTCAAAAATGATGGAAAACGGCATGCTATAGTATGCCGTTCGAGACCATGGGCTATAGCCCATCGCCATGGTCATAAATGATGAAAAACAAGGATTTGAAAAAAAGACGAAAATGACTCCGAGACCATGGGCTATAGCCCATGGTCTCGGTGTCATTTTCGTCTTTTTTTCAAATCCTCAAAAATGATGGAAAACGGCATGCTATAGTATGCCGTTCGAGACCATGGGCTATAGCCCATCGCCATGGTAATAAATGATGAAAAACGAGGATTTGAAAAAAAGACGAAAATGACTCAGAGACGATGGGCTATGCCGTTCCAGACCATGGGCTATAGCCCATCGCCATGGTCTTAAATGATGAAAAACAAGGATTTGAAAAAAAGACGAAAATCACTCCGAGACCATGGGCTATAGCCCATGGTCTCGGAGTCATTTTCGTCTTTTTTTCAAATCCTCAAAAATGATGCAAAACGGCATGCTATAGTATGCCGTTCGAGACCATGGGCTATAGCCCATCGCCATGGTCATAAATGATGAAAAACAAGGATTTGAAAAAAAGACGAAAATCACTCCGAGACCATGGGCTATAGCCCATGGTCTCGGAGTCATTTTCGTCTTTTTTTCAAATCCTCAAAAATGATGGAAAACGGCATGCTATAGTATGCCGTTCGAGACCATGGGCTATAGCCCATCGCCATGGTCATAAGTGATGAAAAACGAGGATTTGAAAAAAAGACGAAAATTACTCCGAGACGATGGGCTATAGCCCATGGTCTCGGAGTGATTTTCGCCTTTTTTTCAAATCCTCAAAAATGATGGAAAACGGCATGCTATAGTATGCCGTTCGAGACCATGGGCTATAGCCCATCGCCATGGTCATAAATGATGAAAAACGAGGATTTGAAAAAAAGACGAAAATGACTCAGAGACGATGGGCTATGCCGTTCCAGACCATGGGCTATAGCCCATCGCCATGGTCTTAAATGATGAAAAACAAGGATTTGAAAAAAAGACGAAAATCACTCCGAGACCATGGGCTATAGCCCATGGTCTCGGAGTCATTTTCGTCTTTTTTTCAAATCCTCAAAAATGATGCAAAACGGCATGCTATAGTATGCCGTTCGAGACCATGGGCTATAGCCCATCGCCATGGTCATAAATGATGAAAAACAAGGATTTGAAAAAAAGACGAAAATCACTCCGAGACCATGGGCTATAGCCCATGGTCTCGGAGTCATTTTCGTCTTTTTTTCCAATCCTCAAAAATGATGCAAAACGGCATGCTATAGTATGCCGTTCGAGACCATGGGCTATAGCCCATCGCCATGGTCATAAATGATGAAAAACAAGGATTTGAAAAAAAGACGAAAATCACTCCGAGACGATGGGCTATAGCCCATGGTCTCGGAGTGATTTTCGCCTTTTTTTTTTCAAATCCTCAAAAATTATGGAAAACGGCATGCTATAGTATGCCGTTCGAGACCATGGGCTATAGCCCATCGCCATGGTCATAAATGATGAAAAACGAGGATTTGAAAAAAAGACGAAAATGACTCTGAGACGATGGGCTATAGCCCATGGTCTCGGAGTGATTTTCGTCTTTTTTTCAAATCCTCAAAAATGATGCAAAACGGCATGCTATAGTATGCCGTTCGAGACCATGGGCTATAGCCCATCGCCACGGTCATAAATGATGAAAAACAAGGATTTGAAAAAAAGACGAAAATCACTCCGAGACCATGGGCTATAGCCCATGGTCTCGGAGTCATTTTCGTCTTTTTTTTCAAATCCTCAAAAATGATGGAAAACGGCATGCTATAGTATGCCGTTCGAGACCATGGGCTATAGCCCATGGTCTCGGAGTGATTTTCGTCTTTTTTTCAAATCCTCAAAAATTATGCAAAACGGCATGCTATAGTATGCCGTTCGAGACCATGGGCTATAGCCCATCGCCATGGTCATAAATGATGAAAAACGAGGATTTGAAAAAAAGAAGAAAATGACTCCGAGACGATGGGCTATAGCCCATGGTCTCGGAGTGATTTTCGTCTTTTTTTCAAATCCTCAAAAATGATGCAAAACGGCATGCTATAGTATGCCGTTCGAGACCATGGGCTATAGCCCATCGCCATGGTCATAAATGATGAAAAACAAGGATTTGAAAAAAAGACGAAAATGACTCCGAGACGATGGGCTATAGCCCATGGTCTCGGAGTGATTTTCGTCTTTTTTTCAAATCCTCAAAAATGATGCAAAACGGCATGCTATAGTATGCCGTTCGAGACCATGGGCTATAGCCCATCGCCATGGTCATAAATGATGAAAAACAAGGATTTGAAAAAAAGACGAAAATCACTCCGAGACCATGGGCTATAGCCCATGGTCTCGGAGTCATTTTCGTCTTTTTTTCAAATCCTCAAAAATGATGGAAAACGGCATGCTATAGTATGCCGTTCGAGACCATGGGCTATAGCCCATCGCCATGGTCATAAATGATGAAAAACGAGGATTTGAAAAAAAGACGAAAATCACTCCGAGACCATGGGCTATAGCCCATGGTCTCGGAGTCATTTTCGTCTTTTTTTCAAATCCTCAAAAATGATGGAAAACGGCATGCTATAGTATGCCGTTCGAGACCATGGGCTATAGCCCATCGCCATGGTCATAAATGATGAAAAACGAGGATTTGAAAAAAAGACGAAAATGACTCAGAGACGATGGGCTATAGCCCATGGTCTCGGAGTGATTTTCGTCTTTTTTTCAAATCCTCAAAAATGATGCAAAACGGCATGCTATAGTATGCCGTTCGAGACCATGGGCTATAGCCCATCGCCATGGTCATAAATGATGAAAAACAAGGATTTGAAAAAAAGACGAAAATCACTCCGAGACCATGGGCTATAGCCCATGGTCTCGGAGTCATTTTCGTCTTTTTTTCAAATCCTCAAATATGATGGAAAACGGCATGCTTTAGTATGCCGTTCGAGACCATGGGCTATAGCCCATCGCCATGGTCATAAATGATGAAAAACGAGGATTTGAAAAAAAGACGAAAATGACTCCGAGACGATGGGCTATAGCCCATGGTCTCGGAGTGATTTTCGCCTTTTTTTCAAATCCTCAAAAATGATGGAAAACGGCATGCTATAGTATGCCGTTTGAGACCATGGGCTATAGCCCATCGCCATGGTCATAAATGATGAAAAACAAGGATTTGAAAAAAAGACGAAAATCACTCCGAGACCATGGGCTATAGCCCATGGTCTCGGAGTCATTTTCGTCTTTTTTTCAAATCCTCAAAAATGATGGAAAACGGCATGCTATAGTATGCCGTTCGAGACCATGGGCTATAGCCCATCGCCATGGTCATAAATGATGAAAAACGAGGATTTGAAAAAAAGGCGAAAATGACTCCGAGACGATGGGCTATAGCCCATGGTCTCGGAGTGATTTTCGCCTTTTTTTTCAAATTCTCAAAAATGATGGAAAACGGCATGCTATAGTATGCCGTTCGAGACCATGGGCTATAGCCCATCGCCATGGTCATAAATGATGAAAAACAAGGATTTGAAAAAAAGACGAAAATGACTCCGAGACGATGGGCTATAGCCCATGGTCTCGGAGTGATTTTCGTCTTTTTTTCAAAACCTCAAAAATTATGCAACACGGCATGCTATAGTATGCCGTTCGAGACCATGGGCTATAGCCCATCGCCATGGTCATAAATGATGAAAAACAAGGATTTGAAAAAAAGACGAAAATCACTCCGAGACCATGGGCTATAGCCCATGGTCTCGGAGTGATTTTCGTCTTTTTTTCAAATCCTCAAAAATGATGGAAAACGGCATGCTATAGTATGCCGTTCGAGACCATGGGCTATAGCCCATCGCCATGGTCATAAATGATGAAAAACGAGGATTTGAAAAAAAGACGAAAATGACTCCGAGACGATGGGCTATAGCCCAAGGTCTCGGAGTGATTTTCGCCTTTTTTTCAAATCCTCAAAAATGATGGAAAACGGCATGCTATAGTATGCCGTTCGAGACCATGGGCTATAGCCCATCGCCATGGTCATAAATGATGAAAAACGAGGATTTGAAAAAAAGACGAAAATGACTCCGAGACGATGGGCTATAGCCCATGGTCTCGGAGTGATTTTCGCCTTTTTTTCAAATCCTCAAAAATGATGGAAAACGGGATGCTATAGTATGCCGTTCGAGACCATGGGCTATAGCCCATCGCCATGGTCATAAATGATGAAAAACGAGGATTTGAAAAAAAGACGAAAATGACTCCGAGACGATGGGCTATAGCCCACGGTCTCGGAGTGATTTTCGTCTTTTTTTCAAATCCTCAAAAATGATGGAAAACGGCATGCTATAGTATGCCGTTCGAGACCATGGGCTATAGCCCATCGCCATGGTCATAAATGATGAAAAACGAGGATTTGAAAAAAAGACGAAAATGACTCCGAGACCATGGGCTATAGCCCATGGTCTCGGAGTGATTTTCGTCTTTTTTTCAAATCCTCAAAAATGATGCAAAACGGCATGCTATAGTATGCCGTTCGAGACCATGGGCTATAGCCCATCGCCATGGTCCTAAATGATGAAAAAAAAGGATTTGAAAAAAAGACGAAAATGACTCCGAGACCATGGGCTATAGCCCATGGTCTCGGAGTGATTTTCGTCTTTTTTTCAAATCCTCAAAAATGATGGAAAATGGCATGCTATAGTATGCCGTTCGAGACCATGGGCTATAGCCCATCGCCATGGTCATAAATGATGAAAAACGAAAATGACTCCGAGACCATGGGCTATAGCCCATGGTCTCGGAGTGATTTTCGTCTTTTTTTCAAATCCTCAAAAATGATGGAAAATGGCATGCTATAGTATGCCGTTCGAGACCATGGGCTATAGCCCATCGCCATGGTCATAAATGATGAAAAAAAAGGATTTGAAAAAAAGACGAAAATGACTCCGAGACGATGGGCTATAGCCCATGGTCTCGGAGTGATTTTCGTCTTTTTTTCAAATCCTCAAAAATGATGCAAAACGGCATGCTATAGTATGCCGTTCGAGACCATGGGCTATAGCCCATCGCCATGGTCATAAATGATGAAAAACAAGGATTTGAAAAAAAGACGAAAATCACTCCGAGACCATGGGCTATAGCCCATGGTCTCGGAGTGATTTTCGTCTTTTTTTCAAATCCTCAAAAATGATGGAAAACGGCATGCTATAGTATGCCGTTCGAGACCATGGGCTATAGCCCATCGCCATGGTCATAAATGATGAAAAACGAGGATTTGAAAAAAAGACGAAAATTACTCCGAGACGATGGGCTATAGCCCATGGTCTCGGAGTGATTTTCGCCTTTTTTTCAAATCCTCAAAAATGATGGAAAACGGCATGCTATAGTATGCCGTTCGAGACCATGGGCTATAGCCCATCGCCATGGTCATAAATGATGAAAAACAAGGATTTGAAAAAAAGACGAAAATGACTCCGAGACGATGGGCTATAGCCCATGGTCTCGGAGTGATTTTCGTCTTTTTTTCAAATCCTCAAAAATGATGGAAAACGGCATGCTATAGTATGCCGTTCGAGACCATGGGCTATAGCCCATCGCCATGGTCATAAATGATGAAAAACGAGGATTTGAAAAAAAGACGAAAATGACTCCGAGACGATGGGCTATAGCCCATGGTCTCGGAGTGATTTTCGTCTTTTTTTCAAATCCTCAAAAATGATGCAAAACGGCATGCTATAGTATGCCGTTCGAGACCATGGGCTATAGCCCATCGCCATGGTCATAAATGATGAAAAACGAGGATTTGAAAAAAAGAAGAAAATGACTCCGAGACGATGGGCTATAGCCCATGGTCTCGGAGTGATTTTCGTCTTTTTTTCAAATCCTCAAAAATGATGCAAAACGGCATGCTATAGTATGCCGTTCGAGACCATGGGCTATAGCCCATCGCCATGGTCATAAATGATGAAAAACAAGGATTTGAAAAAAAGACGAAAATTACTCCGAGACGATGGGCTATAGCCCATGGTCTCGGAGTGATTTTCGTCTTTTTTTCAAATCCTCAAAAATGATGCAAAACGGCATGCTATAGTATGCCGTTCGAGACCATGGGCTATAGCCCATCGCCATGGTCATAAATGATGAAAAAAAAGGATTTGAAAAAAAGACGAAAATGACTCCGAGACGATGGGCTATAGCCCATGGTCTCGGAGTGATTTTCGTCTTTTTTTCAAATCCTCAAAAATGATGCAAAACGGCATGCTATAGTATGCCGTTCGAGACCATGGGCTATAGCCCATCGCCATGGTCATAAATGATGAAAAACAAGGATTTGAAAAAAAGACGAAAATCACTCCGAGACCATGGGCTATAGCCCATGGTCTCGGAGTCATTTTCGTCTTTTTTTCAAATCCTCAAAAATGATGGAAAACGGCATGCTATAGTATGCCGTTCGAGACCATGGGCTATAGCCCATCGCCATGGTCATAAATGATGAAAAACAAGGATTTGAAAAAAAGACGAAAATTACTCCGAGACGATGGGCTATAGCCCATGGTCTCGGAGTGATTTTCGCCTTTTTTTCAAATCCTCAAAAATGATGGAAAACGGCATGCTATAGTATGCCGTTCGAGACCATGGGCTATAGCCCATCGCCATGGTCATAAATGATGAAAAACAAGGATTTGAAAAAAAGACGAAAATGACTCCGAGACGATGGGCTATAGCCCATGGTCTCGGAGTGATTTTCGTCTTTTTTTCAAATCCTCAAAAATGATGGAAAACGGCATGCTATAGTATGCCGTTCGAGACCATGGGCTATAGCCCATCGCCATGGTCATAAATGATGAAAAACGAGGATTTGAAAAAAAGACGAAAATGACTCCGAGACGATGGGCTATAGCCCATGGTCTCGGAGTGATTTTCGTCTTTTTTTCAAATCCTCAAAAATGATGCAAAACGGCATGCTATAGTATGCCGTTCGAGACCATGGGCTATAGCCCATCGCCATGGTCATAAATGATGAAAAACTAGGATTTGAAAAAAAGAAGAAAATGACTCCGAGACGATGGGCTATAGCCCATGGTCTCGGAGTGATTTTCGTCTTTTTTTCAAATCCTCAAAAATGATGCAAAACGGCATGCTATAGTATGCCGTTCGAGACCATGGGCTATAGCCCATCGCCATGGTCATAAATGATGAAAAACAAGGATTTGAAAAAAAGACGAAAATGACTCCGAGACCATGGGCTATAGCCCATGGTCTCTGAGTGATTTTCGTCTTTTTTTCAAATCCTCAAAAATGATGGAAAACGGCATGCTATAGTATGCCGTTCGAGACCATGGGCTATAGCCCATCGCCATGGTCATAAATGATGAAAAACAAGGATTTGAAAAAAAGACGAAAATTACTCCGAGACGATGGGCTATAGCCCATGGTCTCGGAGTGATTTTCGCCTTTTTTTCAAATCCTCAAAAATGATGGAAAACGGCATGCTATAGTATGCCGTTCGAGACCATGGGCTATAGCCCATCGCCATGGTCATAAATGATGAAAAACAAGGATTTGAAAAAAAGACGAAAATGACTCCGAGACGATGGGCTATAGCCCATGGTCTCGGAGTGATTTTCGTCTTTTTTTCAAATCCTCAAAAATGATGGAAAACGGCATGCTATGGTATGCCGTTCGAGACCATGGGCTATAGCCCATCGCCATGGTCATAAATGATGAAAAACGAGGATTTGAAAAAAAGACGAAAATGACTCCGAGACGATGGGCTATAGCCCATGGTCTCGGAGTGATTTCCGTCTTTTTTTCAAATCCTCAAAAATGATGCAAAACGGCATGCTATAGTATGCCGTTCGAGACCATGGGCTATAGCCCATCGCCATGGTCATAAATGATGAAAAACGAGGATTTGAAAAAAAGAAGAAAATGACTCCGAGACGATGGGCTATAGCCCATGGTCTCGGAGTGATTTTCGTCTTTTTTTCAAATCCTCAAAAATGATGCAAAACGGCATGCTATAGTATGCCGTTCGAGACCATGGGCTATAGCCCATCGCCATGGTCATAAATTATGAAAAAAAAGGATTTGAAAAAAAGACGAAAATGAATCCGAGACCATGGGCTATAGCCCATGGTCTCGGAGTGATTTTCGTCTTTTTTTCAAATCCTCAAAAATGATGCAAAACGGCATGCTATAGTATGCCGTTCGAGACCATGGGCTATAGCCCATCGCCATGGTCATAAATGATGAAAAAAAAGGATTTGAAAAAAAGACGAAAATGACTCCGAGACCATGGGCTATAGCCCATGGTCTCTGAGTGATTTTCGTCTTTTTTTCAAATCCTCAAAAATGATGGAAAATGGCATGCTATAGTATGCCGTTCGAGACCATGGGCTATAGCCCATCGCCATGGTCATAAATGATGAAAAACGAGGATTTGAAAAAAAGACGAAAATGACTCCGAGACGATGGGCTATAGCCCATGGTCTCGGAGTGATTTTCGTCTTTTTTTCAAATCCTCAAAAATGATGGAAAACGGCATGCTATAGTATGCCGTTCGAGACCATGGGCTATAGCCCATCGCCATGGTCATAAATGATGAAAAACGAGGATTTGAAAAAAAGACGAAAATGACTCCGAGACGATGGGCTATAGCCCATGGTCTCGGAGTGATTTTCGTCTTTTTTTCAAATCCTCAAAAATGATGCAAAACGGCATGCTATAGTATGCCGTTCGAGACCATGGGCTATAGCCCATCGCCATGGTCATAAATTATGAAAAAAAAGGATTTGAAAAAAAGACGAAAATGAATCCGAGACCATGGGCTATAGCCCATGGTCTCGGAGTGATTTTCGTCTTTTTTTCAAATCCTCAAAAATGATGCAAAACGGCATGCTATAGTATGCCGTTCGAGACCATGGGCTATAGCCCATCGCCATGGTCATAAATGATGAAAAAAAAGGATTTGAAAAAAAGACGAAAATGACTCCGAGACCATGGGCTATAGCCCATGGTCTCTGAGTGATTTTCGTCTTTTTTTCAAATCCTCAAAAATGATGGAAAATGGCATGCTATAGTATGCCGTTCGAGACCATGGGCTATAGCCCATCGCCATGGTCATAAATGATGAAAAACGAGGATTTGAAAAAAAGACGAAAATGACTCCGAGACGATGGGCTATAGCCCATGGTCTCGGAGTGATTTTCGTCTTTTTTTCAAATCCTCAAAAATGATGGAAAACGGCATGCTATAGTATGCCGTTCGAGACCATGGGCTATAGCCCATCGCCATGGTCATAAATGATGAAAAACGAGGATTTGAAAAAAAGACGAAAATGACTCCGAGACGATGGGCTATAGCCCATGGTCTCGGAGTGATTTTCGTCTTTTTTTCAAATCCTCAAAAATGATGCAAAACGGCATGCTATAGTATGCCGTTCGAGACCATGGGCTATAGCCCATCGCCATGGTCATAAATGATGAAAAACGAGGATTTGAAAAAAAGAAGAAAATGACTCCGAGACGATGGGCTATAGCCCATGGTCTCGGAGTGATTTTCGTCTTTTTTTCAAATCCTCAAAAATGATGCAAAACGGCATGCTATAGTATGCCGTTCGAGACCATGGGCTATAGCCCATCGCCATGGTCATAAATGATGAAAAACAAGGATTTGAAAAAAAGACGAAAATGACTCCGAGACGATGGGCTATAGCCCATGGTCTCGGAGTGATTTTCGTCTTTTTTTCAAATCCTCAAAAATGATGGAAAACGGCATGCTATAGTATGCCGTTCGAGACCATGGGCTATAGCCCATCGCCATGGTCATAAATGATGAAAAACAAGAATTTGAAAAAAAGACGAAAATTACTCCGAGACGAT
This sequence comes from Electrona antarctica, assembly GCF_951216825.1. Taxonomy (NCBI): domain Eukaryota; kingdom Metazoa; phylum Chordata; class Actinopteri; order Myctophiformes; family Myctophidae; genus Electrona; species Electrona antarctica. The sequence goes on from NC_136806.1 coordinate 30,183,894, forward strand.
GGGCTATAGCCCACGGTCTCGGAGTGATTTTCGTCTTTTTTTCAAATCCTCAAAAATGATGGAAAACGGCATGCTATAGTATGCCGTTCGAGACCATGGGCTATAGCCCATCGCCATGGTCATAAATGATGAAAAACGAGGATTTGAAAAAAAGACGAAAATGACTCCGAGACGATGGGCTATAGCCCAAGGTCTCGGAGTGATTTTCGCCTTTTTTTCAAATCCTCAAAAATGATGGAAAACGGCATGCTATAGTATGCCGTTCGAGACCATGGGCTATAGCCCATCGCCATGGTCATAAATGATGAAAAACAAGAATTTGAAAAAAAGACGAAAATTACTCCGAGACGATGGGCTATAGCCCACGGTCTCGGAGTGATTTTCGTCTTTTTTTCAAATCCTCAAAAATGATGGAAAACGGCATGCTATAGTATGCCGTTCGAGACCATGGGCTATAGCCCATCGCCATGGTCATAAATGATGAAAAACGAGGATTTGAAAAAAAGACGAAAATGACTCCGAGACGATGGGCTATAGCCCAAGGTCTCGGAGTGATTTTCGCCTTTTTTTCAAATCCTCAAAAATGATGGAAAACGGCATGCTATAGTATGCCGTTCGAGACCATGGGCTATAGCCCATCGCCATGGTCATAAATGATGAAAAACGAGGATTTGAAAAAAAGACGAAAATGACTCCGAGACGATGGGCTATAGCCCATGGTCTCGGAGTGATTTTCGCCTTTTTTTCAAATCCTCAAAAATGATGGAAAACGGGATGCTATAGTATGCCGTTCGAGACCATGGGCTATAGCCCATCGCCATGGTCATAAATGATGAAAAACGAGGATTTGAAAAAAATACGAAAATGACTCCGAGACGATGGGCTATAGCCCACGGTCTCGGAGTGATTTTCGTCTTTTTTTCAAATCCTCAAAAATGATGGAAAACGGCATGCTATAGTATGCCGTTCGAGACCATGGGCTATAGCCCATCGCCATGGTCATAAATGATGAAAAACGAGGATTTGAAAAAAAGACGAAAATGACTCCGAGACGATGGGCTATAGCCCATGGTCTCGGAGTGATTTTCGTCTTTTTTTCAAATCCTCAAAAATGATGCAAAACGGCATGCTATAGTATGCCGTTCGAGACCATGGGCTATAGCCCATCGCCATGGTCATAAATTATGAAAAAAAAGGATTTGAAAAAAAGACGAAAATGACTCCGAGACCATGGGCTATAGCCCATGGTCTCGGAGTGATTTTCGTCTTTTTTTCAAATCCTCAAAAATGATGCAAAACGGCATGCTATAGTATGCCGTTCGAGACCATGGGCTATAGCCCATCGCCATGGTCATAAATGATGAAAAACAAGAATTTGAAAAAAAGACGAAAATCACTCCGAGACCATGGGCTATAGCCCATGGTCTCGGAGTCATTTTCGTCTTTTTTTCAAATCCTCAAAAATGATGCAAAACGGCATGCTATAGTATGCCGTTCGAGACCATGGGCTATAGCCCATCGCCATGGTCATAAATGATGAAAAACAAGGATTTGAAAAAAAGACGAAAATCACTCCGAGACGATGGGCTATAGCCCATGGTCTCTGAGTGATTTTCGTCTTTTTTTCAAATCCTCAAAAATGATGGAAAATGGCATGCTATAGTATGCCGTTCGAGACCATGGGCTATAGCCCATCGCCATGGTCATAAATGATGAAAAACGAGGATTTGAAAAAAAGACGAAAATGACTCCGAGACGATGGGCTATAGCCCATGGTCTCGGAGTGATTTTCGTCTTTTTTTCAAATCCTCAAAAATGATGGAAAACGGCATGCTATAGTATGCCGTTCGAGACCATGGGCTATAGCCCATCGCCATGGTCATAAATGATGAAAAACGAGGATTTGAAAAAAAGACGAAAATGACTCCGAGACGATGGGCTATAGCCCATGGTCTCGGAGTGATTTTCGTCTTTTTTTCAAATCCTCAAAAATGATGCAAAACGGCATGCTATAGTATGCCGTTCGAGACCATGGGCTATAGCCCATCGCCATGGTCATAAATGATGAAAAACGAGGATTTGAAAAAAAGAAGAAAATGACTCCGAGACGATGGGCTATAGCCCATGGTCTCGGAGTGATTTTCGTCTTTTTTTCAAATCCTCAAAAATGATGCAAAACGGCATGCTATAGTATGCCGTTCGAGACCATGGGCTATAGCCCATCGCCATGGTCATAAATGATGAAAAACAAGGATTTGAAAAAAAGACGAAAATGACTCCGAGACGATGGGCTATAGCCCATGGTCTCGGAGTGATTTTCGTCTTTTTTTCAAATCCTCAAAAATGATGGAAAACGGCATGCTATAGTATGCCGTTCGAGACCATGGGCTATAGCCCATCGCCATGGTCATAAATGATGAAAAACAAGAATTTGAAAAAAAGACGAAAATTACTCCGAGACGATGGGCTATAGCCCACGGTCTCGGAGTGATTTTCGTCTTTTTTTCAAATCCTCAAAAATGATGGAAAACGGCATGCTATAGTATGCCGTTCGAGACCATGGGCTATAGCCCATCGCCATGGTCATAAATGATGAAAAACGAGGATTTGAAAAAAAGACGAAAATGACTCCGAGACGATGGGCTATAGCCCAAGGTCTCGGAGTGATTTTCGCCTTTTTTTCAAATCCTCAAAAATGATGGAAAACGGCATGCTATAGTATGCCGTTCGAGACCATGGGCTATAGCCCATCGCCATGGTCATAAATGATGAAAAACAAGAATTTGAAAAAAAGACGAAAATTACTCCGAGACGATGGGCTATAGCCCACGGTCTCGGAGTGATTTTCGTCTTTTTTTCAAATCCTCAAAAATGATGGAAAACGGCATGCTATAGTATGCCGTTCGAGACCATGGGCTATAGCCCATCGCCATGGTCATAAATGATGAAAAACGAGGATTTGAAAAAAAGACGAAAATGACTCCGAGACGATGGGCTATAGCCCAAGGTCTCGGAGTGATTTTCGCCTTTTTTTCAAATCCTCAAAAATGATGGAAAACGGCATGCTATAGTATGCCGTTCGAGACCATGGGCTATAGCCCATCGCCATGGTCATAAATGATGAAAAACGAGGATTTGAAAAAAAGACGAAAATGACTCCGAGACGATGGGCTATAGCCCATGGTCTCGGAGTGATTTTCGCCTTTTTTTCAAATCCTCAAAAATGATGGAAAACGGGATGCTATAGTATGCCGTTCGAGACCATGGGCTATAGCCCATCGCCATGGTCATAAATGATGAAAAACGAGGATTTGAAAAAAATACGAAAATGACTCCGAGACGATGGGCTATAGCCCACGGTCTCGGAGTGATTTTCGTCTTTTTTTCAAATCCTCAAAAATGATGGAAAACGGCATGCTATAGTATGCCGTTCGAGACCATGGGCTATAGCCCATCGCCATGGTCATAAATGATGAAAAACGAGGATTTGAAAAAAAGACGAAAATGACTCCGAGACGATGGGCTATAGCCCATGGTCTCGGAGTGATTTTCGTCTTTTTTTCAAATCCTCAAAAATGATGCAAAACGGCATGCTATAGTATGCCGTTCGAGACCATGGGCTATAGCCCATCGCCATGGTCATAAATTATGAAAAAAAAGGATTTGAAAAAAAGACGAAAATGACTCCGAGACCATGGGCTATAGCCCATGGTCTCGGAGTGATTTTCGTCTTTTTTTCAAATCCTCAAAAATGATGCAAAACGGCATGCTATAGTATGCCGTTCGAGACCATGGGCTATAGCCCATCGCCATGGTCATAAATGATGAAAAACAAGAATTTGAAAAAAAGACGAAAATCACTCCGAGACCATGGGCTATAGCCCATGGTCTCGGAGTCATTTTCGTCTTTTTTTCAAATCCTCAAAAATGATGCAAAACGGCATGCTATAGTATGCCGTTCGAGACCATGGGCTATAGCCCATCGCCATGGTCATAAATGATGAAAAACAAGGATTTGAAAAAAAGACGAAAATCACTCCGAGACGATGGGCTATAGCCCATGGTCTCTGAGTGATTTTCGTCTTTTTTTCAAATCCTCAAAAATGATGGAAAATGGCATGCTATAGTATGCCGTTCGAGACCATGGGCTATAGCCCATCGCCATGGTCATAAATGATGAAAAACGAGGATTTGAAAAAAAGACGAAAATGACTCCGAGACGATGGGCTATAGCCCATGGTCTCGGAGTGATTTTCGTCTTTTTTTCAAATCCTCAAAAATGATGGAAAACGGCATGCTATAGTATGCCGTTCGAGACCATGGGCTATAGCCCATCGCCATGGTCATAAATGATGAAAAACGAGGATTTGAAAAAAAGACGAAAATGACTCCGAGACGATGGGCTATAGCCCATGGTCTCGGAGTGATTTTCGTCTTTTTTTCAAATCCTCAAAAATGATGCAAAACGGCATGCTATAGTATGCCGTTCGAGACCATGGGCTATAGCCCATCGCCATGGTCATAAATGATGAAAAACGAGGATTTGAAAAAAAGAAGAAAATGACTCCGAGACGATGGGCTATAGCCCATGGTCTCGGAGTGATTTTCGTCTTTTTTTCAAATCCTCAAAAATGATGCAAAACGGCATGCTATAGTATGCCGTTCGAGACCATGGGCTATAGCCCATCGCCATGGTCATAAATGATGAAAAACAAGGATTTGAAAAAAAGACGAAAATGACTCCGAGACGATGGGCTATAGCCCATGGTCTCGGAGTGATTTTCGTCTTTTTTTCAAATCCTCAAAAATGATGGAAAACGGCATGCTATAGTATGCCGTTCGAGACCATGGGCTATAGCCCATCGCCATGGTCATAAATGATGAAAAACAAGAATTTGAAAAAAAGACGAAAATTACTCCGAGACGATGGGCTATAGCCCACGGTCTCGGAGTGATTTTCGTCTTTTTTTCAAATCCTCAAAAATGATGGAAAACGGCATGCTATAGTATGCCGTTCGAGACCATGGGCTATAGCCCATCGCCATGGTCATAAATGATGAAAAACGAGGATTTGAAAAAAAGACGAAAATGACTCCGAGACGATGGGCTATAGCCCAAGGTCTCGGAGTGATTTTCGCCTTTTTTTCAAATCCTCAAAAATGATGGAAAACGGCATGCTATAGTATGCCGTTCGAGACCATGGGCTATAGCCCATCGCCATGGTCATAAATGATGAAAAACGAGGATTTGAAAAAAAGACGAAAATGACTCCGAGACGATGGGCTATAGCCCATGGTCTCGGAGTGATTTTCGCCTTTTTTTCAAATCCTCAAAAATGATGGAAAACGGGATGCTATAGTATGCCGTTCGAGACCATGGGCTATAGCCCATCGCCATGGTCATAAATGATCAAAAACGAGGATTTGAAAAAAAGACGAAAATGACTCCGAGACGATGGGCTATAGCCCACGGTCTCGGAGTGATTTTCGTCTTTTTTTCAAATCCTCAAAAATGATGGAAAACGGCATGCTATAGTATGCCGTTCGAGACCATGGGCTATAGCCCATCGCCATGGTCATAAATGATGAAAAACGAGGATTTGAAAAAAAGACGAAAATGACTCCGAGACGATGGGCTATAGCCCATGGTCTCGGAGTGATTTTCGTCTTTTTTTCAAATCCTCAAAAATGATGCAAAACGGCATGCTATAGTATGCCGTTCGAGACCATGGGCTATAGCCCATCGCCATGGTCATAAATTATGAAAAAAAAGGATTTGAAAAAAAGACGAAAATGACTCCGAGACCATGGGCTATAGCCCATGGTCTCGGAGTGATTTTCGTCTTTTTTTCAAATCCTCAAAAATGATGCAAAACGGCATGCTATAGTATGCCGTTCGAGACCATGGGCTATAGCCCATCGCCATGGTCATAAATGATGAAAAACAAGAATTTGAAAAAAAGACGAAAATCACTCCGAGACCATGGGCTATAGCCCATGGTCTCGGAGTGATTTTCGCCTTTTTTTCAAATCCTCAAAAATGATGGAAAACGGGATGCTATAGTATGCCGTTCGAGACCATGGGCTATAGCCCATCGCCATGGTCATAAATGATGAAAAACGAGGATTTGAAAAAAAGACGAAAATGACTCCGAGACGATGGGCTATAGCCCACGGTCTCGGAGTGATTTTCGTCTTTTTTTCAAATCCTCAAAAATGATGGAAAACGGCATGCTATAGTATGCCGTTCGAGACCATGGGCTATAGCCCATCGCCATGGTCATAAATGATGAAAAACGAGGATTTGAAAAAAAGACGAAAATGACTCCGAGACGATGGGCTATAGCCCATGGTCTCGGAGTGATTTTCGTCTTTTTTTCAAATCCTCAAAAATGATGCAAAACGGCATGCTATAGTATGCCGTTCGAGACCATGGGCTATAGCCCATCGCCATGGTCATAAATTATGAAAAAAAAGGATTTGAAAAAAAGACGAAAATGACTCCGAGACCATGGGCTATAGCCCATGGTCTCGGAGTGATTTTCGTCTTTTTTTCAAATCCTCAAAAATGATGCAAAACGGCATGCTATAGTATGCCGTTCGAGACCATGGGCTATAGCCCATCGCCATGGTCATAAATGATGAAAAAAAAGGATTTGAAAAAAAGACGAAAATGACTCCGAGACCATGGGCTATAGCCCATGGTCTCTGAGTGATTTTCGTCTTTTTTTCAAATCCTCAAAAATGATGGAAAATGGCATGCTATAGTATGCCGTTCGAGACCATGGGCTATAGCCCATCGCCATGGTCATAAATGATGAAAAACGAGGATTTGAAAAAAAGACGAAAATGACTCCGAGACGATGGGCTATAGCCCATGGTCTCGGAGTGATTTTCGTCTTTTTTTCAAATCCTCAAAAATGATGGAAAACGGCATGCTATAGTATGCCGTTCGAGACCATGGGCTATAGCCCATCGCCATGGTCATAAATGATGAAAAACGAGGATTTGAAAAAAAGACGAAAATGACTCCGAGACGATGGGCTATAGCCCATGGTCTCGGAGTGATTTTCGTCTTTTTTTCAAATCCTCAAAAATGATGCAAAACGGCATGCTATAGTATGCCGTTCGAGACCATGGGCTATAGCCCATCGCCATGGTCATAAATGATGAAAAACGAGGATTTGAAAAAAAGAAGAAAATGACTCCGAGACGATGGGCTATAGCCCATGGTCTCGGAGTGATTTTCGTCTTTTTTTCAAATCCTCAAAAATGATGCAAAACGGCATGCTATAGTATGCCGTTCGAGACCATGGGCTATAGCCCATCGCCATGGTCATAAATGATGAAAAACAAGGATTTGAAAAAAAGACGAAAATGACTCCGAGACGATGGGCTATAGCCCATGGTCTCGGAGTGATTTTCGTCTTTTTTTCAAATCCTCAAAAATGATGGAAAACGGCATGCTATAGTATGCCGTTCGAGACCATGGGCTATAGCCCATCGCCATGGTCATAAATGATGAAAAACAAGAATTTGAAAAAAAGACGAAAATTACTCCGAGACGATGGGCTATAGCCCACGGTCTCGGAGTGATTTTCGTCTTTTTTTCAAATCCTCAAAAATGATGGAAAATGGCATGCTATAGTATGCCGTTCGAGACCATGGGCTATAGCCCATCGCCATGGTCATAAATGATGAAAAACGAGGATTTGAAAAAAAGACGAAAATGACTCCGAGACGATGGGCTATAGCCCAAGGTCTCGGAGTGATTTTCGCCTTTTTTTCAAATCCTCAAAAATGATGGAAAACGGCATGCTATAGTATGCCGTTCGAGACCATGGGCTATAGCCCATCGCCATGGTCATAAATGATGAAAAACGAGGATTTGAAAAAAAGACGAAAATGACTCCGAGACGATGGGCTATAGCCCATGGTCTCGGAGTGATTTTCGCCTTTTTTTCAAATCCTCAAAAATGATGGAAAACGGGATGCTATAGTATGCCGTTCGAGACCATGGGCTATAGCCCATCGCCATGGTCATAAATGATGAAAAACGAGGATTTGAAAAAAAGACGAAAATGACTCCGAGACGATGGGCTATAGCCCACGGTCTCGGAGTGATTTTCGTCTTTTTTTCAAATCCTCAAAAATGATGGAAAACGGCATGCTATAGTATGCCGTTCGAGACCATGGGCTATAGCCCATCGCCATGGTCATAAATGATGAAAAACGAGGATTTGAAAAAAAGACGAAAATGACTCCGAGACGATGGGCTATAGCCCACGGTCTCGGAGTGATTTTCGTCTTTTTTTCAAATCCTCAAAAATGATGCAAAACGGCATGCTATAGTATGCCGTTCGAGACCATGGGCTATAGCCCATCGCCATGGTCATAAATGATGAAAAACAAGAATTTGAAAAAAAGACGAAAATCACTCCGAGACCATGGGCTATAGCCCATGGTCTCGGAGTCATTTTCGTCTTTTTTTCAAATCCTCAAAAATGATGCAAAACGGCATGCTATAGTATGCCGTTCGAGACCATGGGCTATAGCCCATCGCCATGGTCATAAATGATGAAAAACAAGGATTTGAAAAAAATACGAAAATCACTCCGAGACGATGGGCTATAGCCCATGGTCTCGGAGTGATTTACGAAAATCACTCCGAGACCATCGTCTCGGAGTGATTTTCGTCTTTTTTTCAAATCCTTGTTTTTCATCATTCAAAGCATGATGCATGCCGAAAATCATGCCGAAAATGACTCCGAGACCATGGGCTATAGCCCATGGTCTCGGAGTGATTTTCGTCTTTTTTTCAAATCCTCAAAAATGATGCAAAACGGCATGCTATAGTATGCCGTTCGAGACCATGGGCTATAGCCCATCGCCATGGTCATAAATGATGAAAAACGAGGATTTGAAAAAAAGACGAAAATGACTCCGAGACGATGGGCTATAGCCCACGGTCTCGGAGTGATTTTCGTCTTTTTTTCAAATCCTCAAAAATGATGGAAAACGGCATGCTATAGTATGCCGTTCGAGACCATGGGCTATAGCCCATCGCCATGGTCATAAATGATGAAAAACGAGGATTTGAAAAAAAGACGAAAATGACTCCGAGACGATGGGCTATAGCCCATGGTCTCGGAGTGATTTTCGTCTTTTTTTCAAATCCTCAAAAATGATGCAAAACGGCATGCTATAGTATGCCGTTCGAGACCATGGGCTATAGCCCATCGCCATGGTCATAAATGATGAAAAACAAGAATTTGAAAAAAAGACGAAAATCACTCCGAGACCATGGGCTATAGCCCATGGTCTCGGAGTCATTTTCGTCTTTTTTTCAAATCCTCAAAAATGATGCAAAACGGCATGCTATAGTATGCCGTTCGAGACCATGGGCTATAGCCCATCGCCATGGTCATAAATGATGAAAAACAAGGATTTTAAAAAAAGACGAAAATCACTCCGAGACGATGGGCTATAGCCCATGGTCTCGGAGTGATTTTCGCCTTTTTTTCAAATCCTCAAAAATGATGGAAAACGGGATGCTATAGTATGCCGTTCGAGACCATGGGCTATAGCCCATCGCCATGGTCATAAATGATGAAAAACGAGGATTTGAAAAAAAGACGAAAATGACTCCGAGACGATGGGCTATAGCCCACGGTCTCGGAGTGATTTTCGTCTTTTTTTCAAATCCTCAAAAATGATGCAAAACGGCATGCTATAGTATGCCGTTCGAGACCATGGGCTATAGCCCATCGCCATGGTCATAAATTATGAAAAAAAAGGATTTGAAAAAAAGACGAAAATGACTCCGAGACCATGGGCTATAGCCCATGGTCTCGGAGTGATTTTCGTCTTTTTTTCAAATCCTCAAAAATGATGCAAAACGGCATGCTATAGTATGCCGTTCGAGACCATGGGCTATAGCCCATCGCCATGGTCATAAATGATGAAAAAAAAGGATTTGAAAAAAAGACGAAAATGACTCCGAGACCATGGGCTATAGCCCATGGTCTCTGAGTGATTTTCGTCTTTTTTTCAAATCCTCAAAAATGATGGAAAATGGCATGCTATAGTATGCCGTTCGAGACCATGGGCTATAGCCCATCGCCATGGTCATAAATGATGAAAAACGAGGATTTGAAAAAAAGACGAAAATGACTCCGAGACGATGGGCTATAGCCCATGGTCTCGGAGTGATTTTCGTCTTTTTTTCAAATCCTCAAAAATGATGGAAAACGGCATGCTATAGTATGCCGTTCGAGACCATGGGCTATAGCCCATCGCCATGGTCATAAATGATGAAAAACGAGGATTTGAAAAAAAGACGAAAATGACTCCGAGACGATGGGCTATAGCCCATGGTCTCGGAGTGATTTTCGTCTTTTTTTCAAATCCTCAAAAATGATGCAAAACGGCATGCTATAGTATGCCGTTCGAGACCATGGGCTATAGCCCATCGCCATGGTCATAAATGATGAAAAACGAGGATTTGAAAAAAAGAAGAAAATGACTCCGAGACGATGGGCTATAGCCCATGGTCTCGGAGTGATTTTCGTCTTTTTTTCAAATCCTCAAAAGTGATGCAAAACGGCATGCTATAGTATGCCGTTCGAGACCATCGGCTATAGCCCATCGCCATGGTCATAAATGATGAAAAACAAGGATTTGAAAAAAAGACGAAAATGACTCCGAGACGATGGGCTATAGCCCATGGTCTCGGAGTGATTTTCGTCTTTTTTTCAAATCCTCAAAAATGATGGAAAACGGCATGCTATAGTATGCCGTTCGAGACCATGGGCTATAGCCCATCGCCATGGTCATAAATGATGAAAAACGAGGATTTGAAAAAAAGACGAAAATGACTCCGAGACGATGGGCTATAGCCCATGGTCTCGGAGTGATTTTCGTCTTTTTTTCAAATCCTCAAAAATGATGCAAAACGGCATGCTATAGTATGCCGTTCGAGACCATGGGCTATAGCCCATCGCCATGGTCATAAATTATGAAAAAAAAGGATTTGAAAAAAAGACGAAAATGACTCCGAGACCATGGGCTATAGCCCATGGTCTCTGAGTGATTTTCGTCTTTTTTTCAAATCCTCAAAAATGATGGAAAATGGCATGCTATAGTATGCCGTTCGAGACCATGGGCTATAGCCCATCGCCATGGTCATAAATGATGAAAAACGAGGATTTGAAAAAAAGACGAAAATGACTCCGAGACGATGGGCTATAGCCCATGGTCTCGGAGTGATTTTCGTCTTTTTTTCAAATCCTCAAAAATGATGGAAAACGGCATGCTATAGTATGCCGTTCGAGACCATGGGCTATAGCCCATCGCCATGGTCATAAATGATGAAAAACGAGGATTTTAAAAAAAGACGAAAATGACTCCGAGACGATGGGCTATAGCCCATGGTCTCGGAGTGATTTTCGTCTTTTTTTCAAATCCTCAAAAATGATGCAAAACGGCATGCTATAGTATGCCGTTCGAGACCATGGGCTATAGCCCATCGCCATGGTCATAAATGATGAAAAACGAGGATTTGAAAAAAAGAAGAAAATGACTCCGAGACGATGGGCTATAGCCCATGGTCTCGGAGTGATTTTCGTCTTTTTTTCAAATCCTCAAAAATGATGCAAAACGGCATGCTATAGTATGCCGTTCGAGACCATGGGCTATAGCCCATCGCCATGGTCATAAATGATGAAAAACGAGGATTTGAAAAAAAGACGAAAATGACTCCGAGACGATGGGCTATAGCCCATGGTCTCGGAGTGATTTTCGTCTTTTTTTCAAATCCTCAAAAATGATGCAAAACGGCATGCTATAGTATGCCGTTCGAGACCATGGGCTATAGCCCATCGCCATGGTCATAAATTATGAAAAAAAAGGATTTGAAAAAAAGACGAAAATGACTCCGAGACCATGGGCTATAGCCCATGGTCTCGGAGTGATTTTCGTCTTTTTTTCAAATCCTCAAAAATGATGCAAAACGGCATGCTATAGTATGCCGTTCGAGACCATGGGCTATAGCCCATCGCCATGGTCATAAATGATGAAAAAAAAGGATTTGAAAAAAAGACGAAAATGACTCCGAGACCATGGGCTATAGCCCATGGTCTCGGAGTGATTTTCGTCTTTTTTTCAAATCCTCAAAAATGATGCAAAACGGCATGCTATAGTATGCCGTTCGAGACCATGGGCTATAGCCCATCGCCATGGTCATAAATTATGAAAAAAAAGGATTTGAAAAAAAGACGAAAATGACTCCGAGACCATGGGCTATAGCCCATGGTCTCTGAGTGATTTTCGTCTTTTTTTCAAATCCTCAAAAATGATGGAAAATGGCATGCTATAGTATGCCGTTCGAGACCATGGGCTATAGCCCATCGCCATGGTCATAAATGATGAAAAACGAGGATTTGAAAAAAAGACGAAAATGACTCCGAGACGATGGGCTATAGCCCATGGTCTCGGAGTGATTTTCGTCTTTTTTTCAAATCCTCAAAAATGATGGAAAACGGCATGCTATAGTATGCCGTTCGAGACCATGGGCTATAGCCCATCGCCATGGTCATAAATGATGAAAAACGAGGATTTTAAAAAAAGACGAAAATGACTCCGAGACGATGGGCTATAGCCCATGGTCTCGGAGTGATTTTCGTCTTTTTTTCAAATCCTCAAAAATGATGCAAAACGGCATGCTATAGTATGCCGTTCGAGACCATGGGCTATAGCCCATCGCCATGGTCATAAATGATGAAAAACGAGGATTTGAAAAAAAGAAGAAAATGACTCCGAGACGATGGGCTATAGCCCATGGTCTCGGAGTGATTTTCGTCTTTTTTTCAAATCCTCAAAAATGATGCAAAACGGCATGCTATAGTATGCCGTTCGAGACCATGGGCTATAGCCCATCGCCATGGTCATAAATGATGAAAAACGAGGATTTGAAAAAAAGACGAAAATGACTCCGAGACGATGGGCTATAGCCCATGGTCTCGGAGTGATTTTCGTCTTTTTTTCAAATCCTCAAAAATGATGCAAAACGGCATGCTATAGTATGCCGTTCGAGACCATGGGCTATAGCCCATCGCCATGGTCATAAATTATGAAAAAAAAGGATTTGAAAAAAAGACGAAAATGACTCCGAGACCATGGGCTATAGCCCATGGTCTCGGAGTGATTTTCGTCTTTTTTTCAAATCCTCAAAAATGATGCAAAACGGCATGCTATAGTATGCCGTTCGAGACCATGGGCTATAGCCCATCGCCATGGTCATAAATGATGAAAAAAAAGGATTTGAAAAAAAGACGAAAATGACTCCGAGACCATGGGCTATAGCCCATGGTCTCTGAGTGATTTTCGTCTTTTTTTCAAATCCTCAAAAATGATGGAAAATGGCATGCTATAGTATGCCGTTCGAGACCATGGGCTATAGCCCATCGCCATGGTCATAAATGATGAAAAACGAGGATTTGAAAAAAAGACGAAAATGACTCCGAGACGATGGGCTATAGCCCATGGTCTCGGAGTGATTTTCGTCTTTTTTTCAAATCCTCAAAAATGATGGAAAACGGCATGCTATAGTATGCCGTTCGAGACCATGGGCTATAGCCCATCGCCATGGTCATAAATGATGAAAAACGAGGATTTGAAAAAAAGACGAAAATGACTCCGAGACGATGGGCTATAGCCCATGGTCTCGGAGTGATTTTCGTCTTTTTTTCAAATCCTCAAAAATGATGCAAAACGGCATGCTATAGTATGCCGTTCGAGACCATGGGCTATAGCCCATCGCCATGGTCATAAATGATGAAAAACGAGGATTTGAAAAAAAGAAGAAAATGACTCCGAGACGATGGGCTATAGCCCATGGTCTCGGAGTGATTTTCGTCTTTTTTTCAAATCCTCAAAAATGATGCAAAACGGCATGCTATAGTATGCCGTTCGAGACCATGGGCTATAGCCCATCGCCATGGTCATAAATGATGAAAAACAAGGATTTGAAAAAAAGACGAAAATGACTCCGAGACGATGGGCTATAGCCCATGGTCTCGGAGTGATTTTCGTCTTTTTTTCAAATCCTCAAAAATGATGGAAAACGGCATGCTATAGTATGCCGTTCGAGACCATGGGCTATAGCCCATCGCCATGGTCATAAATGATGAAAAACAAGAATTTGAAAAAAAGACGAAAATTACTCCGAGACGATGGGCTATAGCCCACGGTCTCGGAGTGATTTTCGTCTTTTTTTCAAATCCTCAAAAATGATGGAAAATGGCATGCTATAGTATGCCGTTCGAGACCATGGGCTATAGCCCATCGCCATGGTCATAAATGATGAAAAACGAGGATTTGAAAAAAAGACGAAAATGACTCCGAGACGATGGGCTATAGCCCAAGGTCTCGGAGTGATTTTCGCCTTTTTTTCAAATCCTCAAAAATGATGGAAAACGGCATGCTATAGTATGCCGTTCGAGACCATGGGCTATAGCCCATCGCCATGGTCATAAATGATGAAAAACGAGGATTTGAAAAAAAGACGAAAATGACTCCGAGACGATGGGCTATAGCCCATGGTCTCGGAGTGATTTTCGCCTTTTTTTCAAATCCTCAAAAATGATGGAAAACGGGATGCTATAGTATGCCGTTCGAGACCATGGGCTATAGCCCATCGCCATGGTCATAAATGATGAAAAACGAGGATTTGAAAAAAAGACGAAAATGACTCCGAGACGATGGGCTATAGCCCACGGTCTCGGAGTGATTTTCGTCTTTTTTTCAAATCCTCAAAAATGATGGAAAACGGCATGCTATAGTATGCCGTTCGAGACCATGGGCTATAGCCCATCGCCATGGTCATAAATGATGAAAAACGAGGATTTGAAAAAAAGACGAAAATGACTCCGAGACGATGGGCTATAGCCCACGGTCTCGGAGTGATTTTCGTCTTTTTTTCAAATCCTCAAAAATGATGCAAAACGGCATGCTATAGTATGCCGTTCGAGACCATGGGCTATAGCCCATCGCCATGGTCATAAATGATGAAAAACAAGAATTTGAAAAAAAGACGAAAATCACTCCGAGACCATGGGCTATAGCCCATGGTCTCGGAGTCATTTTCGTCTTTTTTTCAAATCCTCAAAAATGATGCAAAACGGCATGCTATAGTATGCCGTTCGAGACCATGGGCTATAGCCCATCGCCATGGTCATAAATGATGAAAAACAAGGATTTGAAAAAAATACGAAAATCACTCCGAGACGATGGGCTATAGCCCATGGTCTCGGAGTGATTTACGAAAATCACTCCGAGACCATCGTCTCGGAGTGATTTTCGTCTTTTTTTCAAATCCTTGTTTTTCATCATTCAAAGCATGATGCATGCCGAAAATCATGCCGAAAATGACTCCGAGACCATGGGCTATAGCCCATGGTCTCGGAGTGATTTTCGTCTTTTTTTCAAATCCTCAAAAATGATGCAAAACGGCATGCTATAGTATGCCGTTCGAGACCATGGGCTATAGCCCATCGCCATGGTCATAAATGATGAAAAACGAGGATTTGAAAAAAAGACGAAAATGACTCCGAGACGATGGGCTATAGCCCACGGTCTCGGAGTGATTTTCGTCTTTTTTTCAAATCCTCAAAAATGATGGAAAACGGCATGCTATAGTATGCCGTTCGAGACCATGGGCTATAGCCCATCGCCATGGTCATAAATGATGAAAAACGAGGATTTGAAAAAAAGACGAAAATGACTCCGAGACGATGGGCTATAGCCCATGGTCTCGGAGTGATTTTCGTCTTTTTTTCAAATCCTCAAAAATGATGCAAAACGGCATGCTATAGTATGCCGTTCGAGACCATGGGCTATAGCCCATCGCCATGGTCATAAATGATGAAAAACAAGAATTTGAAAAAAAGACGAAAATCACTCCGAGACCATGGGCTATAGCCCATGGTCTCGGAGTCATTTTCGTCTTTTTTTCAAATCCTCAAAAATGATGCAAAACGGCATGCTATAGTATGCCGTTCGAGACCATGGGCTATAGCCCATCGCCATGGTCATAAATGATGAAAAACAAGGATTTTAAAAAAAGACGAAAATCACTCCGAGACGATGGGCTATAGCCCATGGTCTCGGAGTGATTTTCGCCTTTTTTTCAAATCCTCAAAAATGATGGAAAACGGGATGCTATAGTATGCCGTTCGAGACCATGGGCTATAGCCCATCGCCATGGTCATAAATGATGAAAAACGAGGATTTGAAAAAAAGACGAAAATGACTCCGAGACGATGGGCTATAGCCCACGGTCTCGGAGTGATTTTCGTCTTTTTTTCAAATCCTCAAAAATGATGCAAAACGGCATGCTATAGTATGCCGTTCGAGACCATGGGCTATAGCCCATCGCCATGGTCATAAATTATGAAAAAAAAGGATTTGAAAAAAAGACGAAAATGACTCCGAGACCATGGGCTATAGCCCATGGTCTCGGAGTGATTTTCGTCTTTTTTTCAAATCCTCAAAAATGATGCAAAACGGCATGCTATAGTATGCCGTTCGAGACCATGGGCTATAGCCCATCGCCATGGTCATAAATGATGAAAAAAAAGGATTTGAAAAAAAGACGAAAATGACTCCGAGACCATGGGCTATAGCCCATGGTCTCTGAGTGATTTTCGTCTTTTTTTCAAATCCTCAAAAATGATGGAAAATGGCATGCTATAGTATGCCGTTCGAGACCATGGGCTATAGCCCATCGCCATGGTCATAAATGATGAAAAACGAGGATTTGAAAAAAAGACGAAAATGACTCCGAGACGATGGGCTATAGCCCATGGTCTCGGAGTGATTTTCGTCTTTTTTTCAAATCCTCAAAAATGATGGAAAACGGCATGCTATAGTATGCCGTTCGAGACCATGGGCTATAGCCCATCGCCATGGTCATAAATGATGAAAAACGAGGATTTGAAAAAAAGACGAAAATGACTCCGAGACGATGGGCTATAGCCCATGGTCTCGGAGTGATTTTCGTCTTTTTTTCAAATCCTCAAAAATGATGCAAAACGGCATGCTATAGTATGCCGTTCGAGACCATGGGCTATAGCCCATCGCCATGGTCATAAATGATGAAAAACGAGGATTTGAAAAAAAGAAGAAAATGACTCCGAGACGATGGGCTATAGCCCATGGTCTCGGAGTGATTTTCGTCTTTTTTTCAAATCCTCAAAAGTGATGCAAAACGGCATGCTATAGTATGCCGTTCGAGACCATCGGCTATAGCCCATCGCCATGGTCATAAATGATGAAAAACAAGGATTTGAAAAAAAGACGAAAATGACTCCGAGACGATGGGCTATAGCCCATGGTCTCGGAGTGATTTTCGTCTTTTTTTCAAATCCTCAAAAATGATGGAAAACGGCATGCTATAGTATGCCGTTCGAGACCATGGGCTATAGCCCATCGCCATGGTCATAAATGATGAAAAACGAGGATTTGAAAAAAAGACGAAAATGACTCCGAGACGATGGGCTATAGCCCATGGTCTCGGAGTGATTTTCGTCTTTTTTTCAAATCCTCAAAAATGATGCAAAACGGCATGCTATAGTATGCCGTTCGAGACCATGGGCTATAGCCCATCGCCATGGTCATAAATTATGAAAAAAAAGGATTTGAAAAAAAGACGAAAATGACTCCGAGACCATGGGCTATAGCCCATGGTCTCTGAGTGATTTTCGTCTTTTTTTCAAATCCTCAAAAATGATGGAAAATGGCATGCTATAGTATGCCGTTCGAGACCATGGGCTATAGCCCATCGCCATGGTCATAAATGATGAAAAACGAGGATTTGAAAAAAAGACGAAAATGACTCCGAGACGATGGGCTATAGCCCATGGTCTCGGAGTGATTTTCGTCTTTTTTTCAAATCCTCAAAAATGATGGAAAACGGCATGCTATAGTATGCCGTTCGAGACCATGGGCTATAGCCCATCGCCATGGTCATAAATGATGAAAAACGAGGATTTGAAAAAAAGACGAAAATGACTCCGAGACGATGGGCTATAGCCCATGGTCTCGGAGTGATTTTCGTCTTTTTTTCAAATCCTCAAAAATGATGCAAAACGGCATGCTATAGTATGCCGTTCGAGACCATGGGCTATAGCCCATCGCCATGGTCATAAATGATGAAAAACGAGGATTTGAAAAAAAGAAGAAAATGACTCCGGGACGATGGGCTATAGCCCATGGTCTCGGAGTGATTTTCGTCTTTTTTTCAAATCCTCAAAAATGATGCAAAACGGCATGCTATAGTATGCCGTTCGAGACCATGGGCTATAGCCCATCGCCATGGTCATAAATGATGAAAAACAAGGATTTGAAAAAAAGACGAAAATGACTCCGAGACGATGGGCTATAGCCCATGGTCTCGGAGTGATTTTCGTCTTTTTTTCAAATCCTCAAAAATGATGGAAAACGGCATGCTATAGTATGCCGTTCGAGACCATGGGCTATAGCCCATCGCCATGGTCATAAATGATGAAAAACAAGAATTTGAAAAAAAGACGAAAATTACTCCGAGACGATGGGCTATAGCCCACGGTCTCGGAGTGATTTTCGTCTTTTTTTCAAATCCTCAAAAATGATGGAAAATGGCATGCTATAGTATGCCGTTCGAGACCATGGGCTATAGCCCATCGCCATGGTCATAAATGATGAAAAACGAGGATTTGAAAAAAAGACGAAAATGACTCCGAGACGATGGGCTATAGCCCAAGGTCTCGGAGTGATTTTCGCCTTTTTTTCAAATCCTCAAAAATGATGGAAAACGGCATGCTATAGTATGCCGTTCGAGACCATGGGCTATAGCCCATCGCCATGGTCATAAATGATGAAAAACGAGGATTTGAAAAAAAGACGAAAATGACTCCGAGACGATGGGCTATAGCCCATGGTCTCGGAGTGATTTTCGCCTTTTTTTCAAATCCTCAAAAATGATGGAAAACGGGATGCTATAGTATGCCGTTCGAGACCATGGGCTATAGCCCATCGCCATGGTCATAAATGATGAAAAACGAGGATTTGAAAAAAAGACGAAAATGACTCCGAGACGATGGGCTATAGCCCACGGTCTCGGAGTGATTTTCGTCTTTTTTTCAAATCCTCAAAAATGATGGAAAACGGCATGCTATAGTATGCCGTTCGAGACCATGGGCTATAGCCCATCGCCATGGTCATAAATGATGAAAAACGAGGATTTGAAAAAAAGACGAAAATGACTCCGAGACGATGGGCTATAGCCCACGGTCTCGGAGTGATTTTCGTCTTTTTTTCAAATCCTCAAAAATGATGCAAAACGGCATGCTATAGTATGCCGTTCGAGACCATGGGCTATAGCCCATCGCCATGGTCATAAATGATGAAAAACAAGAATTTGAAAAAAAGACGAAAATCACTCCGAGACCATGGGCTATAGCCCATGGTCTCGGAGTCATTTTCGTCTTTTTTTCAAATCCTCAAAAATGATGCAAAACGGCATGCTATAGTATGCCGTTCGAGACCATGGGCTATAGCCCATCGCCATGGTCATAAATGATGAAAAACAAGGATTTGAAAAAAATACGAAAATCACTCCGAGACGATGGGCTATAGCCCATGGTCTCGGAGTGATTTACGAAAATCACTCCGAGACCATCGTCTCGGAGTGATTTTCGTCTTTTTTTCAAATCCTTGTTTTTCATCATTCAAAGCATGATGCATGCCGAAAATCATGCCGAAAATGACTCCGAGACCATGGGCTATAGCCCATGGTCTCGGAGTGATTTTCGTCTTTTTTTCAAATCCTCAAAAATGATGCAAAACGGCATGCTATAGTATGCCGTTCGAGACCATGGGCTATAGCCCATCGCCATGGTCATAAATGATGAAAAACGAGGATTTGAAAAAAAGACGAAAATGACTCCGAGACGATGGGCTATAGCCCATGGTCTCGGAGTGATTTTCGTCTTTTTTTCAAATCCTCAAAAATGATGGAAAACGGCATGCTATAGTATGCCGTTCGAGACCATGGGCTATAGCCCATCGCCATGGTCATAAATGATGAAAAAAGAGGATTTGAAAAAAAGACGAAAATGACTCCGAGACGATGGGCTATAGCCCATGGTCTCGGAGTGATTTTCGTCTTTTTTTCAAATCCTCAAAAATGATGCAAAACGGCATGCTATAGTATGCCGTTCGAGACCATGGGCTATAGCCCATCGCCATGGTCATAAATGATGAAAAACGAGGATTTGAAAAAAAGAAGAAAATGACTCCGAGACGATGGGCTATAGCCCATGGTCTCGGAGTGATTTTCGTCTTTTTTTCAAATCCTCAAAAATGATGCAAAACGGCATGCTATAGTATGCCGTTCGAGACCATGGGCTATAGCCCATCGCCATGGTCATAAATGATGAAAAACAAGGATTTGAAAAAAAGACGAAAATGACTCCGAGACGATGGGCTATAGCCCATGGTCTCGGAGTGATTTTCGTCTTTTTTTCAAATCCTCAAAAATGATGGAAAACGGCATGCTATAGTATGCCGTTCGAGACCATGGGCTATAGCCCATCGCCATGGTCATAAATGATGAAAAACAAGAATTTGAAAAAAAGACGAAAATTACTCCGAGACGATGGGCTATAGCCCACGGTCTCGGAGTGATTTTCGTCTTTTTTTCAAATCCTCAAAAATGATGGAAAATGGCATGCTATAGTATGCCGTTCGAGACCATGGGCTATAGCCCATCGCCATGGTCATAAATGATGAAAAACGAGGATTTGAAAAAAAGACGAAAATGACTCCGAGACGATGGGCTATAGCCCAAGGTCTCGGAGTGATTTTCGCCTTTTTTTCAAATCCTCAAAAATGATGGAAAACGGCATGCTATAGTATGCCGTTCGAGACCATGGGCTATAGCCCATCGCCATGGTCATAAATGATGAAAAACGAGGATTTGAAAAAAAGACGAAAATGACTCCGAGACGATGGGCTATAGCCCATGGTCTCGGAGTGATTTTCGCCTTTTTTTCAAATCCTCAAAAATGATGGAAAACGGGATGCTATAGTATGCCGTTCGAGACCATGGGCTATAGCCCATCGCCATGGTCATAAATGATGAAAAACGAGGATTTGAAAAAAAGACGAAAATGACTCCGAGACGATGGGCTATAGCCCACGGTCTCGGAGTGATTTTCGTCTTTTTTTCAAATCCTCAAAAATGATGGAAAACGGCATGCTATAGTATGCCGTTCGAGACCATGGGCTATAGCCCATCGCCATGGTCATAAATGATGAAAAACGAGGATTTGAAAAAAAGACGAAAATGACTCCGAGACGATGGGCTATAGCCCACGGTCTCGGAGTGATTTTCGTCTTTTTTTCAAATCCTCAAAAATGATGCAAAACGGCATGCTATAGTATGCCGTTCGAGACCATGGGCTATAGCCCATCGCCATGGTCATAAATGATGAAAAACAAGAATTTGAAAAAAAGACGAAAATCACTCCGAGACCATGGGCTATAGCCCATGGTCTCGGAGTCATTTTCGTCTTTTTTTCAAATCCTCAAAAATGATGCAAAACGGCATGCTATAGTATGCCGTTCGAGACCATGGGCTATAGCCCATCGCCATGGTCATAAATGATGAAAAACAAGGATTTGAAAAAAATACGAAAATCACTCCGAGACGATGGGCTATAGCCCATGGTCTCGGAGTGATTTACGAAAATCACTCCGAGACCATCGTCTCGGAGTGATTTTCGTCTTTTTTTCAAATCCTTGTTTTTCATCATTCAAAGCATGATGCATGCCGAAAATCATGCCGAAAATGACTCCGAGACCATGGGCTATAGCCCATGGTCTCGGAGTGATTTTCGTCTTTTTTTCAAATCCTCAAAAATGATGCAAAACGGCATGCTATAGTATGCCGTTCGAGACCATGGGCTATAGCCCATCGCCATGGTCATAAATGATGAAAAACGAGGATTTGAAAAAAAGACGAAAATGACTCCGAGACGATGGGCTATAGCCCACGGTCTCGGAGTGATTTTCGTCTTTTTTTCAAATCCTCAAAAATGATGGAAAACGGCATGCTATAGTATGCCGTTCGAGACCATGGGCTATAGCCCATCGCCATGGTCATAAATGATGAAAAACGAGGATTTGAAAAAAAGACGAAAATGACTCCGAGACGATGGGCTATAGCCCATGGTCTCGGAGTGATTTTCGTCTTTTTTTCAAATCCTCAAAAATGATGCAAAACGGCATGCTATAGTATGCCGTTCGAGACCATGGGCTATAGCCCATCGCCATGGTCATAAATGATGAAAAACAAGAATTTGAAAAAAAGACGAAAATCACTCCGAGACCATGGGCTATAGCCCATGGTCTCGGAGTCATTTTCGTCTTTTTTTCAAATCCTCAAAAATGATGCAAAACGGCATGCTATAGTATGCCGTTCGAGACCATGGGCTATAGCCCATCGCCATGGTCATAAATGATGAAAAACAAGGATTTTAAAAAAAGACGAAAATCACTCCGAGACGATGGGCTATAGCCCATGGTCTCGGAGTGATTTTCGCCTTTTTTTCAAATCCTCAAAAATGATGGAAAACGGGATGCTATAGTATGCCGTTCGAGACCATGGGCTATAGCCCATCGCCATGGTCATAAATGATGAAAAACGAGGATTTGAAAAAAAGACGAAAATGACTCCGAGACGATGGGCTATAGCCCACGGTCTCGGAGTGATTTTCGTCTTTTTTTCAAATCCTCAAAAATGATGCAAAACGGCATGCTATAGTATGCCGTTCGAGACCATGGGCTATAGCCCATCGCCATGGTCATAAATTATGAAAAAAAAGGATTTGAAAAAAAGACGAAAATGACTCCGAGACCATGGGCTATAGCCCATGGTCTCGGAGTGATTTTCGTCTTTTTTTCAAATCCTCAAAAATGATGCAAAACGGCATGCTATAGTATGCCGTTCGAGACCATGGGCTATAGCCCATCGCCATGGTCATAAATGATGAAAAAAAAGGATTTGAAAAAAAGACGAAAATGACTCCGAGACCATGGGCTATAGCCCATGGTCTCTGAGTGATTTTCGTCTTTTTTTCAAATCCTCAAAAATGATGGAAAATGGCATGCTATAGTATGCCTTTCGAGACCATGGGCTATAGCCCATCGCCATGGTCATAAATGATGAAAAACGAGGATTTGAAAAAAAGACGAAAATGACTCCGAGACGATGGGCTATAGCCCATGGTCTCGGAGTGATTTTCGTCTTTTTTTCAAATCCTCAAAAATGATGGAAAACGGCATGCTATAGTATGCCGTTCGAGACCATGGGCTATAGCCCATCGCCATGGTCATAAATGATGAAAAACAAGAATTTGAAAAAAAGACGAAAATCACTCCGAGACCATGGGCTATAGCCCATGGTCTCGGAGTCATTTTCGTCTTTTTTTCAAATCCTCAAAAATGATGCAAAACGGCATGCTATAGTATGCCGTTCGAGACCATGGGCTATAGCCCATCGCCATGGTCATAAATGATGAAAAACAAGGATTTTAAAAAAAGACGAAAATCACTCCGAGACGATGGGCTATAGCCCATGGTCTCGGAGTGATTTTCGCCTTTTTTTCAAATCCTCAAAAATGATGGAAAACGGGATGCTATAGTATGCCGTTCGAGACCATGGGCTATAGCCCATCGCCATGGTCATAAATGATGAAAAACGAGGATTTGAAAAAAAGACGAAAATGACTCCGAGACGATGGGCTATAGCCCACGGTCTCGGAGTGATTTTCGTCTTTTTTTCAAATCCTCAAAAATGATGCAAAACGGCATGCTATAGTATGCCGTTCGAGACCATGGGCTATAGCCCATCGCCATGGTCATAAATTATGAAAAAAAAGGATTTGAAAAAAAGACGAAAATGACTCCGAGACCATGGGCTATAGCCCATGGTCTCGGAGTGATTTTCGTCTTTTTTTCAAATCCTCAAAAATGATGCAAAACGGCATGCTATAGTATGCCGTTCGAGACCATGGGCTATAGCCCATCGCCATGGTCATAAATGATGAAAAAAAAGGATTTGAAAAAAAGACGAAAATGACTCCGAGACCATGGGCTATAGCCCATGGTCTCTGAGTGATTTTCGTCTTTTTTTCAAATCCTCAAAAATGATGGAAAATGGCATGCTATAGTATGCCGTTCGAGACCATGGGCTATAGCCCATCGCCATGGTCATAAATGATGAAAAACGAGGATTTGAAAAAAAGACGAAAATGACTCCGAGACGATGGGCTATAGCCCATGGTCTCGGAGTGATTTTCGTCTTTTTTTCAAATCCTCAAAAATGATGGAAAACGGCATGCTATAGTATGCCGTTCGAGACCATGGGCTATAGCCCATCGCCATGGTCATAAATGATGAAAAACGAGGATTTGAAAAAAAGACGAAAATGACTCCGAGACGATGGGCTATAGCCCATGGTCTCGGAGTGATTTTCGTCTTTTTTTCAAATCCTCAAAAATGATGCAAAACGGCATGCTATAGTATGCCGTTCGAGACCATGGGCTATAGCCCATCGCCATGGTCATAAATGATGAAAAACGAGGATTTGAAAAAAAGAAGAAAATGACTCCGAGACGATGGGCTATAGCCCATGGTCTCGGAGTGATTTTCGTCTTTTTTTCAAATCCTCAAAAGTGATGCAAAACGGCATGCTATAGTATGCCGTTCGAGACCATCGGCTATAGCCCATCGCCATGGTCATAAATGATGAAAAACAAGGATTTGAAAAAAAGACGAAAATGACTCCGAGACGATGGGCTATAGCCCATGGTCTCGGAGTGATTTTCGTCTTTTTTTCAAATCCTCAAAAATGATGGAAAACGGCATGCTATAGTATGCCGTTCGAGACCATGGGCTATAGCCCATCGCCATGGTCATAAATGATGAAAAACGAGGATTTGAAAAAAAGACGAAAATGACTCCGAGACGATGGGCTATAGCCCATGGTCTCGGAGTGATTTTCGTCTTTTTTTCAAATCCTCAAAAATGATGCAAAACGGCATGCTATAGTATGCCGTTCGAGACCATGGGCTATAGCCCATCGCCATGGTCATAAATTATGAAAAAAAAGGATTTGAAAAAAAGACGAAAATGACTCCGAGACCATGGGCTATAGCCCATGGTCTCTGAGTGATTTTCGTCTTTTTTTCAAATCCTCAAAAATGATGGAAAATGGCATGCTATAGTATGCCGTTCGAGACCATGGGCTATAGCCCATCGCCATGGTCATAAATGATGAAAAACGAGGATTTGAAAAAAAGACGAAAATGACTCCGAGACGATGGGCTATAGCCCATGGTCTCGGAGTGATTTTCGTCTTTTTTTCAAATCCTCAAAAATGATGGAAAACGGCATGCTATAGTATGCCGTTCGAGACCATGGGCTATAGCCCATCGCCATGGTCATAAATGATGAAAAACGAGGATTTGAAAAAAAGACGAAAATGACTCCGAGACGATGGGCTATAGCCCATGGTCTCGGAGTGATTTTCGTCTTTTTTTCAAATCCTCAAAAATGATGCAAAACGGCATGCTATAGTATGCCGTTCGAGACCATGGGCTATAGCCCATCGCCATGGTCATAAATGATGAAAAACGAGGATTTGAAAAAAAGAAGAAAATGACTCCGAGACGATGGGCTATAGCCCATGGTCTCGGAGTGATTTTCGTCTTTTTTTCAAATCCTCAAAAATGATGCAAAACGGCATGCTATAGTATGCCGTTCGAGACCATGGGCTATAGCCCATCGCCATGGTCATAAATGATGAAAAACAAGGATTTGAAAAAAAGACGAAAATGACTCCGAGACGATGGGCTATAGCCCATGGTCTCGGAGTGATTTTCGTCTTTTTTTCAAATCCTCAAAAATGATGGAAAACGGCATGCTATAGTATGCCGTTCGAGACCATGGGCTATAGCCCATCGCCATGGTCATAAATGATGAAAAACAAGAATTTGAAAAAAAGACGAAAATTACTCCGAGACGATGGGCTATAGCCCACGGTCTCGGAGTGATTTTCGTCTTTTTTTCAAATCCTCAAAAATGATGGAAAATGGCATGCTATAGTATGCCGTTCGAGACCATGGGCTATAGCCCATCGCCATGGTCATAAATGATGAAAAACGAGGATTTGAAAAAAAGACGAAAATGACTCCGAGACGATGGGCTATAGCCCAAGGTCTCGGAGTGATTTTCGCCTTTTTTTCAAATCCTCAAAAATGATGGAAAACGGCATGCTATAGTATGCCGTTCGAGACCATGGGCTATAGCCCATCGCCATGGTCATAAATGATGAAAAACGAGGATTTGAAAAAAAGACGAAAATGACTCCGAGACGATGGGCTATAGCCCATGGTCTCGGAGTGATTTTCGCCTTTTTTTCAAATCCTCAAAAATGATGGAAAACGGGATGCTATAGTATGCCGTTCGAGACCATGGGCTATAGCCCATCGCCATGGTCATAAATGATGAAAAACGAGGATTTGAAAAAAAGACGAAAATGACTCCGAGACGATGGGCTATAGCCCACGGTCTCGGAGTGATTTTCGTCTTTTTTTCAAATCCTCAAAAATGATGGAAAACGGCATGCTATAGTATGCCGTTCGAGACCATGGGCTATAGCCCATCGCCATGGTCATAAATGATGAAAAACGAGGATTTGAAAAAAAGACGAAAATGACTCCGAGACGATGGGCTATAGCCCACGGTCTCGGAGTGATTTTCGTCTTTTTTTCAAATCCTCAAAAATGATGCAAAACGGCATGCTATAGTATGCCGTTCGAGACCATGGGCTATAGCCCATCGCCATGGTCATAAATGATGAAAAACAAGAATTTGAAAAAAAGACGAAAATCACTCCGAGACCATGGGCTATAGCCCATGGTCTCGGAGTCATTTTCGTCTTTTTTTCAAATCCTCAAAAATGATGCAAAACGGCATGCTATAGTATGCCGTTCGAGACCATGGGCTATAGCCCATCGCCATGGTCATAAATGATGAAAAACAAGGATTTGAAAAAAATACGAAAATCACTCCGAGACGATGGGCTATAGCCCATGGTCTCGGAGTGATTTACGAAAATCACTCCGAGACCATCGTCTCGGAGTGATTTTCGTCTTTTTTTCAAATCCTTGTTTTTCATCATTCAAAGCATGATGCATGCCGAAAATCATGCCGAAAATGACTCCGAGACCATGGGCTATAGCCCATGGTCTCGGAGTGATTTTCGTCTTTTTTTCAAATCCTCAAAAATGATGCAAAACGGCATGCTATAGTATGCCGTTCGAGACCATGGGCTATAGCCCATCGCCATGGTCATAAATGATGAAAAACGAGGATTTGAAAAAAAGACGAAAATGACTCCGAGACGATGGGCTATAGCCCATGGTCTCGGAGTGATTTTCGTCTTTTTTTCAAATCCTCAAAAATGATGGAAAACGGCATGCTATAGTATGCCGTTCGAGACCATGGGCTATAGCCCATCGCCATGGTCATAAATGATGAAAAACGAGGATTTGAAAAAAAGACGAAAATGACTCCGAGACGATGGGCTATAGCCCATGGTCTCGGAGTGATTTTCGTCTTTTTTTCAAATCCTCAAAAATGATGCAAAACGGCATGCTATAGTATGCCGTTCGAGACCATGGGCTATAGCCCATCGCCATGGTCATAAATGATGAAAAACGAGGATTTGAAAAAAAGAAGAAAATGACTCCGAGACGATGGGCTATAGCCCATGGTCTCGGAGTGATTTTCGTCTTTTTTTCAAATCCTCAAAAATGATGCAAAACGGCATGCTATAGTATGCCGTTCGAGACCATGGGCTATAGCCCATCGCCATGGTCATAAATGATGAAAAACAAGGATTTGAAAAAAAGACGAAAATGACTCCGAGACGATGGGCTATAGCCCATGGTCTCGGAGTGATTTTCGTCTTTTTTTCAAATCCTCAAAAATGATGGAAAACGGCATGCTATAGTATGCCGTTCGAGACCATGGGCTATAGCCCATCGCCATGGTCATAAATGATGAAAAACAAGAATTTGAAAAAAAGACGAAAATTACTCCGAGACGATGGGCTATAGCCCACGGTCTCGGAGTGATTTTCGTCTTTTTTTCAAATCCTCAAAAATGATGGAAAATGGCATGCTATAGTATGCCGTTCGAGACCATGGGCTATAGCCCATCGCCATGGTCATAAATGATGAAAAACGAGGATTTGAAAAAAAGACGAAAATGACTCCGAGACGATGGGCTATAGCCCAAGGTCTCGGAGTGATTTTCGCCTTTTTTTCAAATCCTCAAAAATGATGGAAAACGGCATGCTATAGTATGCCGTTCGAGACCATGGGCTATAGCCCATCGCCATGGTCATAAATGATGAAAAACGAGGATTTGAAAAAAAGACGAAAATGACTCCGAGACGATGGGCTATAGCCCATGGTCTCGGAGTGATTTTCGCCTTTTTTTCAAATCCTCAAAAATGATGGAAAACGGGATGCTATAGTATGCCGTTCGAGACCATGGGCTATAGCCCATCGCCATGGTCATAAATGATGAAAAACGAGGATTTGAAAAAAAGACGAAAATGACTCCGAGACGATGGGCTATAGCCCACGGTCTCGGAGTGATTTTCGTCTTTTTTTCAAATCCTCAAAAATGATGGAAAACGGCATGCTATAGTATGCCGTTCGAGACCATGGGCTATAGCCCATCGCCATGGTCATAAATGATGAAAAACGAGGATTTGAAAAAAAGACGAAAATGACTCCGAGACGATGGGCTATAGCCCACGGTCTCGGAGTGATTTTCGTCTTTTTTTCAAATCCTCAAAAATGATGCAAAACGGCATGCTATAGTATGCCGTTCGAGACCATGGGCTATAGCCCATCGCCATGGTCATAAATGATGAAAAACAAGAATTTGAAAAAAAGACGAAAATCACTCCGAGACCATGGGCTATAGCCCATGGTCTCGGAGTGATTTTCGTCTTTTTTTCAAATCCTCAAAAATGATGCAAAACGGCATGCTATAGTATGCCGTTCGAGACCATGGGCTATAGCCCATCGCCATGGTCATAAATGATGAAAAACGAGGATTTGAAAAAAAGACGAAAATGACTCCGAGACGATGGGCTATAGCCCACGGTCTCGGAGTGATTTTCGTCTTTTTTTCAAATCCTCAAAAATGATGGAAAACGGCATGCTATAGTATGCCGTTCGAGACCATGGGCTATAGCCCATCGCCATGGTCATAAATGATGAAAAACGAGGATTTGAAAAAAAGACGAAAATGACTCCGAGACGATGGGCTATAGCCCACGGTCTCGGAGTGATTTTCGTCTTTTTTTCAAATCCTCAAAAATGATGCAAAACGGCATGCTATAGTATGCCGTTCGAGACCATGGGCTATAGCCCATCGCCATGGTCATAAATGATGAAAAACAAGAATTTGAAAAAAAGACGAAAATCACTCCGAGACCATGGGCTATAGCCCATGGTCTCGGAGTCATTTTCGTCTTTTTTTCAAATCCTCAAAAATGATGCAAAACGGCATGCTATAGTATGCCGTTCGAGACCATGGGCTATAGCCCATCGCCATGGTCATAAATGATGAAAAACAAGGATTTTAAAAAAAGACGAAAATCACTCCGAGACGATGGGCTATAGCCCATGGTCTCGGAGTGATTTTCGCCTTTTTTTCAAATCCTCAAAAATGATGGAAAACGGGATGCTATAGTATGCCGTTCGAGACCATGGGCTATAGCCCATCGCCATGGTCATAAATGATGAAAAACGAGGATTTGAAAAAAAGACGAAAATGACTCCGAGACGATGGGCTATAGCCCACGGTCTCGGAGTGATTTTCGTCTTTTTTTCAAATCCTCAAAAATGATGCAAAACGGCATGCTATAGTATGCCGTTCGAGACCATGGGCTATAGCCCATCGCCATGGTCATAAATTATGAAAAAAAAGGATTTGAAAAAAAGACGAAAATGACTCCGAGACCATGGGCTATAGCCCATGGTCTCGGAGTGATTTTCGTCTTTTTTTCAAATCCTCAAAAATGATGCAAAACGGCATGCTATAGTATGCCGTTCGAGACCATGGGCTATAGCCCATCGCCATGGTCATAAATGATGAAAAAAAAGGATTTGAAAAAAAGACGAAAATGACTCCGAGACCATGGGCTATAGCCCATGGTCTCTGAGTGATTTTCGTCTTTTTTTCAAATCCTCAAAAATGATGGAAAATGGCATGCTATAGTATGCCTTTCGAGACCATGGGCTATAGCCCATCGCCATGGTCATAAATGATGAAAAACGAGGATTTGAAAAAAAGACGAAAATGACTCCGAGACGATGGGCTATAGCCCATGGTCTCGGAGTGATTTTCGTCTTTTTTTCAAATCCTCAAAAATGATGGAAAACGGCATGCTATAGTATGCCGTTCGAGACCATGGGCTATAGCCCATCGCCATGGTCATAAATGATGAAAAACGAGGATTTGAAAAAAAGACGAAAATGACTCCGAGACGATGGGCTATAGCCCATGGTCTCGGAGTGATTTTCGTCTTTTTTTCAAATCCTCAAAAATGATGCAAAACGGCATGCTATAGTATGCCGTTCGAGACCATGGGCTATAGCCCATCGCCATGGTCATAAATGATGAAAAACGAGGATTTGAAAAAAAGAAGAAAATGACTCCGAGACGATGGGCTATAGCCCATGGTCTCGGAGTGATTTTCGTCTTTTTTTCAAATCCTCAAAAATGATGCAAAACGGCATGCTATAGTATGCCGTTCGAGACCATGGGCTATAGCCCATCGCCATGGTCATAAATGATGAAAAACAAGGATTTGAAAAAAAGACGAAAATGACTCCGAGACGATGGGCTATAGCCCATGGTCTCGGAGTGATTTTCGCCTTTTTTTCAAATCCTCAAAAATGATGGAAAACGGCATGCTATAGTATGCCGTTCGAGACCATGGGCTATAGCCCATCGCCATGGTCATAAATGATGAAAAACAAGAATTTGAAAAAAAGACGAAAATGACTCCGAGACGATGGGCTATAGCCCACGGTCTCGGAGTGATTTTCGTCTTTTTTTCAAATCCTCAAAAATGATGGAAAACGGCATGCTATAGTATGCCGTTCGAGACCATGGGCTATAGCCCATCGCCATGGTCATAAATGATGAAAAACGAGGATTTGAAAAAAAGACGAAAATGACTCCGAGACGATGGGCTATAGCCCAAGGTCTCGGAGTGATTTTCGTCTTTTTTTCAAATCCTCAAAAATGATGGAAAACGGCATGCTATAGTATGCCGTTCGAGACCATGGGCTATAGCCCATCGCCATGGTCATAAATGATGAAAAACAAGAATTTGAAAAAAAGACGAAAATCACTCCGAGACCATGGGCTATAGCCCATGGTCTCGGAGTCATTTTCGTCTTTTTTTCAAATCCTCAAAAATGATGCAAAACGGCATGCTATAGTATGCCGTTCGAGACCATGGGCTATAGCCCATCGCCATGGTCATAAATGATGAAAAACAAGGATTTGAAAAAAAGACGAAAATGACTCCGAGACGATGGGCTATAGCCCATGGTCTCGGAGTGATTTTCGCCTTTTTTTCAAATCCTCAAAAATGATGGAAAACGGCATGCTATAGTATGCCGTTCGAGACCATGGGCTATAGCCCATCGCCATGGTCATAAATGATGAAAAACAAGAATTTGAAAAAAAGACGAAAATGACTCCGAGACGATGGGCTATAGCCCACGGTCTCGGAGTGATTTTCGTCTTTTTTTCAAATCCTCAAAAATGATGGAAAACGGCATGCTATAGTATGCCGTTCGAGACCATGGGCTATAGCCCATCGCCATGGTCATAAATGATGAAAAACGAGGATTTGAAAAAAAGACGAAAATGACTCCGAGACGATGGGCTATAGCCCAAGGTCTCGGAGTGATTTTCGTCTTTTTTTCAAATCCTCAAAAATGATGGAAAACGGCATGCTATAGTATGCCGTTCGAGACCATGGGCTATAGCCCATCGCCATGGTCATAAATGATGAAAAACAAGAATTTGAAAAAAAGACGAAAATCACTCCGAGACCATGGGCTATAGCCCATGGTCTCGGAGTCATTTTCGTCTTTTTTTCAAATCCTCAAAAATGATGCAAAACGGCATGCTATAGTATGCCGTTCGAGACCATGGGCTATAGCCCATCGCCATGGTCATAAATGATGAAAAACAAGGATTTGAAAAAAAGACGAAAATCACTCCGAGACGATGGGCTATAGCCCATGGTCTCGGAGTGATTTACGAAAATCACTCCGAGACCATCGTCTCGGAGTGATTTTCGTCTTTTTTTCAAATCCTTGTTTTTCATCATTCAAAGCATGATGCATGCCGAAAATCATGCCGAAAATGACTCCGAGACCATGGGCTATAGCCCATGGTCTCGGAGTGATTTTCGTCTTTTTTTCAAATCCTCAAAAATGATGCAAAACGGCATGCTATAGTATGCCGTTCGAGACCATGGGCTATAGCCCATCGCCATGGTCATAAATGATGAAAAACGAGGATTTGAAAAAAAGAAGAAAATGACTCCGAGACGATGGGCTATAGCCCATGGTCTCGGAGTGATTTTCGTCTTTTTTTCAAATCCTCAAAAATGATGCAAAACGGCATGCTATAGTATGCCGTTCGAGACCATGGGCTATAGCCCATCGCCATGGTCATAAATGATGAAAAACAAGGATTTGAAAAAAAGACGAAAATGACTCCGAGACGATGGGCTATAGCCCATGGTCTCGGAGTGATTTTCGCCTTTTTTTCAAATCCTCAAAAATGATGGAAAACGGCATGCTATAGTATGCCGTTCGAGACCATGGGCTATAGCCCATCGCCATGGTCATAAATGATGAAAAACAAGAATTTGAAAAAAAGACGAAAATGACTCCGAGACGATGGGCTATAGCCCACGGTCTCGGAGTGATTTTCGTCTTTTTTTCAAATCCTCAAAAATGATGGAAAACGGCATGCTATAGTATGCCGTTCGAGACCATGGGCTATAGCCCATCGCCATGGTCATAAATGATGAAAAACGAGGATTTGAAAAAAAGACGAAAATGACTCCGAGACGATGGGCTATAGCCCAAGGTCTCGGAGTGATTTTCGTCTTTTTTTCAAATCCTCAAAAATGATGGAAAACGGCATGCTATAGTATGCCGTTCGAGACCATGGGCTATAGCCCATCGCCATGGTCATAAATGATGAAAAACAAGAATTTGAAAAAAAGACGAAAATCACTCCGAGACCATGGGCTATAGCCCAAATCCTCAAAAATGATGGAAAACGGCATGCTATAGTATGCCGTTCGAGACCATGGGCTATAGCCCATCGCCATGGTCATAAATGATGAAAAACAAGAATTTGAAAAAAAGACGAAAATGACTCCGAGACGATGGGCTATAGCCCACGGTCTCGGAGTGATTTTCGTCTTTTTTTCAAATCCTCAAAAATGATGGAAAACGGCATGCTATAGTATGCCGTTCGAGACCATGGGCTATAGCCCATCGCCATGGTCATAAATGATGAAAAACGAGGATTTGAAAAAAAGACGAAAATGACTCCGAGACGATGGGCTATAGCCCAAGGTCTCGGAGTGATTTTCGTCTTTTTTTCAAATCCTCAAAAATGATGGAAAACGGCATGCTATAGTATGCCGTTCGAGACCATGGGCTATAGCCCATCGCCATGGTCATAAATGATGAAAAACAAGAATTTGAAAAAAAGACGAAAATCACTCCGAGACCATGGGCTATAGCCCATGGTCTCGGAGTCATTTTCGTCTTTTTTTCAAATCCTCAAAAATGATGCAAAACGGCATGCTATAGTATGCCGTTCGAGACCATGGGCTATAGCCCATCGCCATGGTCATAAATGATGAAAAACAAGGATTTGAAAAAAAGACGAAAATCACTCCGAGACGATGGGCTATAGCCCATGGTCTCGGAGTGATTTACGAAAATCACTCCGAGACCATCGTCTCGGAGTGATTTTCGTCTTTTTTTCAAATCCTTGTTTTTCATCATTCAAAGCATGATGCATGCCGAAAATCATGCCGAAAATGACTCCGAGACCATGGGCTATAGCCCATGGTCTCGGAGTGATTTTCGTCTTTTTTTCAAATCCTCAAAAATGATGCAAAACGGCATGCTATAGTATGCCGTTCGAGACCATGGGCTATAGCCCATCGCCATGGTCATAAATGATGAAAAACAAGAATTTGAAAAAAAGACGAAAATCACTCCGAGACCATGGGCTATAGCCCATGGTCTCGGAGTCATTTTCGTCTTTTTTTCAAATCCTCAAAAATGATGCAAAACGGCATGCTATAGTATGCCGTTCGAGACCATGGGCTATAGCCCATCGCCATGGTCATAAATGATGAAAAACAAGGATTTGAAAAAAAGACGAAAATGACTCCGAGACGATGGGCTATAGCCCATGGTCTCGGAGTGATTTTCGTATTTTTTTCAAATCCTCAAAAATGATGCAAAACGGCATGCTATAGTATGCCGGTCGAGACCATGGGCTATAGAGTGTCGCGGTCCCGCCTCCTACCCTGGCCCAGGAAATGAAACCCAATGCATTTCCCTCATAGACATTTTTTAAAGTATTTATTTAAAGACGGTTACGCCGCGGACAAAGCCAACTCGAGTCGTGACAACTCATGACAACACAAACAATATTTTGGACCAAACAAATAATTACAAAGAAGAAAAACAACAAAAAAAGTGTTGTAACCTGCCGTTTTTTTCTTCTTTCTAATTATTTGTTTGGTCCAAAATATTGTTTGTGTTGTCATGAGTTGTCACGACTCGAGTTGGCTTTGTCCGCGGCGTAACCGTCTTTAAATAAATACTTTAAAAAATGTCTATGAGGAAAATGCATTGGGTTTCATTTCCTGGGCCAGGGTAGGAGGCGGGACTGCGACGCTCTATAGCCCATCGCCATGGTCATAAATGATGAAAAACAAGGATTTGAAAAAAAGACGAAAATGACTCCGAGACGATGGGTTATAGCCCACGGTCTCGGAGTGATTTTCGTCTTTTTTTCAAATCCTCAAAAATGATGCAAAACGGCATGCTATAGTATGCCGTTCGAGACCATGGGCTATAGCCCATCGCCATGGTCATAAATTATGAAAAAAAAGGATTTGAAAAAAAGACGAAAATGACTCCGAGACCATGGGCTATAGCCCATGGTCTCGGAGTGATTTTCGTCTTTTTTTCAAATCCTCAAAAATGATGCAAAACGGCATGCTATAGTATGCCGTTCGAGACCATGGGCTATAGCCCATCGCCATGGTCATAAATGATGAAAAACAAGAATTTGAAAAAAAGACGAAAATGACTCCGAGACGATGGGCTATAGCCCACGGTCTCGGAGTGATTTTCGTCTTTTTTTCAAATCCTCAAAAATGATGGAAAACGGCATGCTATAGTATGCCGTTCGAGACCATGGGCTATAGCCCATCGCCATGGTCA
Source organism: Electrona antarctica (assembly GCF_951216825.1). Taxonomy (NCBI): domain Eukaryota; kingdom Metazoa; phylum Chordata; class Actinopteri; order Myctophiformes; family Myctophidae; genus Electrona; species Electrona antarctica. Next base: position 30,219,598 of record NC_136806.1, read on the forward strand.
TAAATGATGAAAAACGAGGATTTGAAAAAAAGACGAAAATGACTCCGAGACGATGGGCTATAGCCCAAGGTCTCGGAGTGATTTTCGTCTTTTTTTCAAATCCTCAAAAATGATGGAAAACGGCATGCTATAGTATGCCGTTCGAGACCATGGGCTATAGCCCATCGCCATGGTCATAAATGATGAAAAACAAGAATTTGAAAAAAAGACGAAAATCACTCCGAGACCATGGGCTATAGCCCATGGTCTCGGAGTCATTTTCGTCTTTTTTTCAAATCCTCAAAAATGATGCAAAACGGCATGCTATAGTATGCCGTTCGAGACCATGGGCTATAGCCCATCGCCATGGTCATAAATGATGAAAAACAAGGATTTGAAAAAAAGACGAAAATCACTCCGAGACGATGGGCTATAGCCCATGGTCTCGGAGTGATTTACGAAAATCACTCCGAGACCATCGTCTCGGAGTGATTTTCGTCTTTTTTTCAAATCCTTGTTTTTCATCATTCAAAGCATGATGCATGCCGAAAATCATGCCGAAAATGACTCCGAGACCATGGGCTATAGCCCATGGTCTCGGAGTGATTTTCGTCTTTTTTTCAAATCCTCAAAAATGATGCAAAACGGCATGCTATAGTATGCCGTTCGAGACCATGGGCTATAGCCCATCGCCATGGTCATAAATGATGAAAAACAAGAATTTGAAAAAAAGACGAAAATCACTCCGAGACCATGGGCTATAGCCCATGGTCTCGGAGTCATTTTCGTCTTTTTTTCAAATCCTCAAAAATGATGCAAAACGGCATGCTATAGTATGCCGTTCGAGACCATGGGCTATAGCCCATCGCCATGGTCATAAATGATGAAAAACAAGGATTTGAAAAAAAGACGAAAATGACTCCGAGACGATGGGCTATAGCCCATGGTCTCGGAGTGATTTTCGTCTTTTTTTCAAATCCTCAAAAATGATGCAAAACGGCATGCTATAGTATGCCGGTCGAGACCATGGGCTATAGCCCATCGCCATGGTCATAAATGATGAAAAACAAGGATTTGAAAAAAAGACGAAAATGACTCCGAGACGATGGGTTATAGCCAACGGTCTCGGAGTGATTTTCGTCTTTTTTTCAAATCCTCAAAAATGATGCAAAACGGCATGCTATAGTATGCCGTTCGAGACCATGGGCTATAGCCCATCGCCATGGTCATAAATTATGAAAAAAAAGGATTTGAAAAAAAGACGAAAATGACTCCGAGACCATGGGCTATAGCCCATGGTCTCGGAGTGATTTTCGTCTTTTTTTCAAATCCTCAAAAATGATGCAAAACGGCATGCTATAGTATGCCGTTCGAGACCATGGGCTATAGCCCATCGCCATGGTCATAAATGATGAAAAACAAGGATTTGAAAAAAAGACGAAAATGACTCCGAGACGATGGGCTATAGCCCATGGTCTCGGAGTGATTTTCGTCTTTTTTTCAAATCCTCAAAAATGATGGAAAATGGCATGCTATAGTATGCCGTTCGAGACCATGGGCTATAGCCCATCGCCATGGTCATAAATGATGAAAAACGAGGATTTGAAAAAAAGACGAAAATGACTCCGAGACGATGGGCTATAGCCCAAGGTCTCGGAGTGATTTTCGCCTTTTTTTCAAATCCTCAAAAATGATGGAAAACGGCATGCTATAGTATGCCGTTCGAGACCATGGGCTATAGCCCATCGCCATGGTCATAAATGATGAAAAACGAGGATTTGAAAAAAAGACGAAAATGACTCCGAGACGATGGGCTATAGCCCATGGTCTCGGAGTGATTTTCGCCTTTTTTTCAAATCCTCAAAAATGATGGAAAACGGGATGCTATAGTATGCCGTTCGAGACCATGGGCTATAGCCCATCGCCATGGTCATAAATGATGAAAAACGAGGATTTGAAAAAAAGACGAAAATGACTCCGAGACGATGGGCTATAGCCCACGGTCTCGGAGTGATTTTCGTCTTTTTTTCAAATCCTCAAAAATGATGGAAAACGGCATGCTATAGTATGCCGTTCGAGACCATGGGCTATAGCCCATCGCCATGGTCATAAATGATGAAAAACGAGGATTTGAAAAAAAGACGAAAATGACTCCGAGACGATGGGCTATAGCCCACGGTCTCGGAGTGATTTTCGTCTTTTTTTCAAATCCTCAAAAATGATGCAAAACGGCATGCTATAGTATGCCGTTCGAGACCATGGGCTATAGCCCATCGCCATGGTCATAAATGATGAAAAACAAGAATTTGAAAAAAAGACGAAAATCACTCCGAGACCATGGGCTATAGCCCATGGTCTCGGAGTCATTTTCGTCTTTTTTTCAAATCCTCAAAAATGATGCAAAACGGCATGCTATAGTATGCCGTTCGAGACCATGGGCTATAGCCCATCGCCATGGTCATAAATGATGAAAAACAAGGATTTGAAAAAAATACGAAAATCACTCCGAGACGATGGGCTATAGCCCATGGTCTCGGAGTGATTTACGAAAATCACTCCGAGACCATCGTCTCGGAGTGATTTTCGTCTTTTTTTCAAATCCTTGTTTTTCATCATTCAAAGCATGATGCATGCCGAAAATCATGCCGAAAATGACTCCGAGACCATGGGCTATAGCCCATGGTCTCGGAGTGATTTTCGTCTTTTTTTCAAATCCTCAAAAATGATGCAAAACGGCATGCTATAGTATGCCGTTCGAGACCATGGGCTATAGCCCATCGCCATGGTCATAAATGATGAAAAACGAGGATTTGAAAAAAAGACGAAAATGACTCCGAGACGATGGGCTATAGCCCACGGTCTCGGAGTGATTTTCGTCTTTTTTTCAAATCCTCAAAAATGATGGAAAACGGCATGCTATAGTATGCCGTTCGAGACCATGGGCTATAGCCCATCGCCATGGTCATAAATGATGAAAAACGAGGATTTGAAAAAAAGACGAAAATGACTCCGAGACGATGGGCTATAGCCCATGGTCTCGGAGTGATTTTCGTCTTTTTTTCAAATCCTCAAAAATGATGCAAAACGGCATGCTATAGTATGCCGTTCGAGACCATGGGCTATAGCCCATCGCCATGGTCATAAATGATGAAAAACAAGAATTTGAAAAAAAGACGAAAATCACTCCGAGACCATGGGCTATAGCCCATGGTCTCGGAGTCATTTTCGTCTTTTTTTCAAATCCTCAAAAATGATGCAAAACGGCATGCTATAGTATGCCGTTCGAGACCATGGGCTATAGCCCATCGCCATGGTCATAAATGATGAAAAACAAGGATTTTAAAAAAAGACGAAAATCACTCCGAGACGATGGGCTATAGCCCATGGTCTCGGAGTGATTTTCGCCTTTTTTTCAAATCCTCAAAAATGATGGAAAACGGGATGCTATAGTATGCCGTTCGAGACCATGGGCTAAAGCCCATCGCCATGGTCATAAATGATGAAAAACGAGGATTTGAAAAAAAGACGAAAATGACTCCGAGACGATGGGCTATAGCCCACGGTCTCGGAGTGATTTTCGTCTTTTTTTCAAATCCTCAAAAATTATGCAAAACGGCATGCTATAGTATGCCGTTCGAGACCATGGGCTATAGCCCATCGCCATGGTCATAAATTATGAAAAAAAAGGATTTGAAAAAAAGACGAAAATGACTCCGAGACCATGGGCTATAGCCCATGGTCTCGGAGTGATTTTCGTCTTTTTTTCAAATCCTCAAAAATGATGCAAAACGGCATGCTATAGTATGCCGTTCGAGACCATGGGCTATAGCCCATCGCCATGGTCATAAATGATGAAAAACGAGGATTTGAAAAAAAGACGAAAATGACTCCGAGACGATGGGCTATAGCCCATGGTCTCGGAGTGATTTTCGTCTTTTTTTCAAATCCTCAAAAATGATGGAAAACGGCATGCTATAGTATGCCGTTCGAGACCATGGGCTATAGCCCATCGCCATGGTCATAAATGATGAAAAACGAGGATTTGAAAAAAAGACGAAAATGACTCCGAGACGATGGGCTATAGCCCATGGTCTCGGAGTGATTTTCGTCTTTTTTTCAAATCCTCAAAAATGATGCAAAACGGCATGCTATAGTATGCCGTTCGAGACCATGGGCTATAGCCCATCGCCATGGTCATAAATGATGAAAAACGAGGATTTGAAAAAAAGAAGAAAATGACTCCGAGACGATGGGCTATAGCCCATGGTCTCGGAGTGATTTTCGTCTTTTTTTCAAATCCTCAAAAGTGATGCAAAACGGCATGCTATAGTATGCCGTTCGAGACCATGGGCTATAGCCCATCGCCATGGTCATAAATGATGAAAAACGAGGATTTGAAAAAAAGACGAAAATGACTCCGAGACGATGGGCTATAGCCCATGGTCTCGGAGTGATTTTCGTCTTTTTTTCAAATCCTCAAAAATGATGCAAAACGGCATGCTATAGTATGCCGTTCGAGACCATGGGCTATAGCCCATCGCCATGGTCATAAATTATGAAAAAAAAGGATTTGAAAAAAAGACGAAAATGACTCCGAGACCATGGGCTATAGCCCATGGTCTCGGAGTGATTTTCGTCTTTTTTTCAAATCCTCAAAAATGATGCAAAACGGCATGCTATAGTATGCCGTTCGAGACCATGGGCTATAGCCCATCGCCATGGTCATAAATGATGAAAAAAAAGGATTTGAAAAAAAGACGAAAATGACTCCGAGACCATGGGCTATAGCCCATGGTCTCTGAGTGATTTTCGTCTTTTTTTCAAATCCTCAAAAATGATGGAAAATGGCATGCTATAGTATGCCGTTCGAGACCATGGGCTATAGCCCATCGCCATGGTCATAAATGATGAAAAACGAGGATTTGAAAAAAAGACGAAAATGACTCCGAGACGATGGGCTATAGCCCATGGTCTCGGAGTGATTTTCGTCTTTTTTTCAAATCCTCAAAAATGATGGAAAACGGCATGCTATAGTATGCCGTTCGAGACCATGGGCTATAGCCCATCGCCATGGTCATAAATGATGAAAAACGAGGATTTGAAAAAAAGACGAAAATGACTCCGAGACGATGGGCTATAGCCCATGGTCTCGGAGTGATTTTCGTCTTTTTTTCAAATCCTCAAAAATGATGCAAAACGGCATGCTATAGTATGCCGTTCGAGACCATGGGCTATAGCCCATCGCCATGGTCATAAATGATGAAAAACGAGGATTTGAAAAAAAGAAGAAAATGACTCCGAGACGATGGGCTATAGCCCATGGTCTCGGAGTGATTTTCGTCTTTTTTTCAAATCCTCAAAAATGATGCAAAACGGCATGCTATAGTATGCCGTTCGAGACCATGGGCTATAGCCCATCGCCATGGTCATAAATGATGAAAAACAAGGATTTGAAAAAAAGACGAAAATGACTCCGAGACGATGGGCTATAGCCCATGGTCTCGGAGTGATTTTCGTCTTTTTTTCAAATCCTCAAAAATGATGGAAAACGGCATGCTATAGTATGCCGTTCGAGACCATGGGCTATAGCCCATCGCCATGGTCATAAATGATGAAAAACAAGAATTTGAAAAAAAGACGAAAATTACTCCGAGACGATGGGCTATAGCCCACGGTCTCGGAGTGATTTTCGTCTTTTTTTCAAATCCTCAAAAATGATGGAAAATGGCATGCTATAGTATGCCGTTCGAGACCATGGGCTATAGCCCATCGCCATGGTCATAAATGATGAAAAACGAGGATTTGAAAAAAAGACGAAAATGACTCCGAGACGATGGGCTATAGCCCAAGGTCTCGGAGTGATTTTCGCCTTTTTTTCAAATCCTCAAAAATGATGGAAAACGGCATGCTATAGTATGCCGTTCGAGACCATGGGCTATAGCCCATCGCCATGGTCATAAATGATGAAAAACGAGGATTTGAAAAAAAGACGAAAATGACTCCGAGACGATGGGCTATAGCCCATGGTCTCGGAGTGATTTTCGCCTTTTTTTCAAATCCTCAAAAATGATGGAAAACGGGATGCTATAGTATGCCGTTCGAGACCATGGGCTATAGCCCATCGCCATGGTCATAAATGATGAAAAACGAGGATTTGAAAAAAAGACGAAAATGACTCCGAGACGATGGGCTATAGCCCACGGTCTCGGAGTGATTTTCGTCTTTTTTTCAAATCCTCAAAAATGATGGAAAACGGCATGCTATAGTATGCCGTTCGAGACCATGGGCTATAGCCCATCGCCATGGTCATAAATGATGAAAAACGAGGATTTGAAAAAAAGACGAAAATGACTCCGAGACGATGGGCTATAGCCCACGGTCTCGGAGTGATTTTCGTCTTTTTTTCAAATCCTCAAAAATGATGCAAAACGGCATGCTATAGTATGCCGTTCGAGACCATGGGCTATAGCCCATCGCCATGGTCATAAATGATGAAAAACAAGAATTTGAAAAAAAGACGAAAATCACTCCGAGACCATGGGCTATAGCCCATGGTCTCGGAGTCATTTTCGTCTTTTTTTCAAATCCTCAAAAATGATGCAAAACGGCATGCTATAGTATGCCGTTCGAGACCATGGGCTATAGCCCATCGCCATGGTCATAAATGATGAAAAACAAGGATTTGAAAAAAATACGAAAATCACTCCGAGACGATGGGCTATAGCCCATGGTCTCGGAGTGATTTACGAAAATCACTCCGAGACCATCGTCTCGGAGTGATTTTCGTCTTTTTTTCAAATCCTTGTTTTTCATCATTCAAAGCATGATGCATGCCGAAAATCATGCCGAAAATGACTCCGAGACCATGGGCTATAGCCCATGGTCTCGGAGTGATTTTCGTCTTTTTTTCAAATCCTCAAAAATGATGCAAAACGGCATGCTATAGTATGCCGTTCGAGACCATGGGCTATAGCCCATCGCCATGGTCATAAATGATGAAAAACGAGGATTTGAAAAAAAGACGAAAATGACTCCGAGACGATGGGCTATAGCCCACGGTCTCGGAGTGATTTTCGTCTTTTTTTCAAATCCTCAAAAATGATGGAAAACGGCATGCTATAGTATGCCGTTCGAGACCATGGGCTATAGCCCATCGCCATGGTCATAAATGATGAAAAACGAGGATTTGAAAAAAAGACGAAAATGACTCCGAGACGATGGGCTATAGCCCATGGTCTCGGAGTGATTTTCGTCTTTTTTTCAAATCCTCAAAAATGATGCAAAACGGCATGCTATAGTATGCCGTTCGAGACCATGGGCTATAGCCCATCGCCATGGTCATAAATGATGAAAAACAAGAATTTGAAAAAAAGACGAAAATCACTCCGAGACCATGGGCTATAGCCCATGGTCTCGGAGTCATTTTCGTCTTTTTTTCAAATCCTCAAAAATGATGCAAAACGGCATGCTATAGTATGCCGTTCGAGACCATGGGCTATAGCCCATCGCCATGGTCATAAATGATGAAAAACAAGGATTTTAAAAAAAGACGAAAATCACTCCGAGACGATGGGCTATAGCCCATGGTCTCGGAGTGATTTTCGCCTTTTTTTCAAATCCTCAAAAATGATGGAAAACGGGATGCTATAGTATGCCGTTCGAGACCATGGGCTATAGCCCATCGCCATGGTCATAAATGATGAAAAACGAGGATTTGAAAAAAAGACGAAAATGACTCCGAGACGATGGGCTATAGCCCACGGTCTCGGAGTGATTTTCGTCTTTTTTTCAAATCCTCAAAAATGATGCAAAACGGCATGCTATAGTATGCCGTTCGAGACCATGGGCTATAGCCCATCGCCATGGTCATAAATTATGAAAAAAAAGGATTTGAAAAAAAGACGAAAATGACTCCGAGACCATGGGCTATAGCCCATGGTCTCGGAGTGATTTTCGTCTTTTTTTCAAATCCTCAAAAATGATGCAAAACGGCATGCTATAGTATGCCGTTCGAGACCATGGGCTATAGCCCATCGCCATGGTCATAAATGATGAAAAAAAAGGATTTGAAAAAAAGACGAAAATGACTCCGAGACCATGGGCTATAGCCCATGGTCTCTGAGTGATTTTCGTCTTTTTTTCAAATCCTCAAAAATGATGGAAAATGGCATGCTATAGTATGCCGTTCGAGACCATGGGCTATAGCCCATCGCCATGGTCATAAATGATGAAAAACGAGGATTTGAAAAAAAGACGAAAATGACTCCGAGACGATGGGCTATAGCCCATGGTCTCGGAGTGATTTTCGTCTTTTTTTCAAATCCTCAAAAATGATGGAAAACGGCATGCTATAGTATGCCGTTCGAGACCATGGGCTATAGCCCATCGCCATGGTCATAAATGATGAAAAACGAGGATTTGAAAAAAAGACGAAAATGACTCCGAGACGATGGGCTATAGCCCATGGTCTCGGAGTTATTTTCGTCTTTTTTTCAAATCCTCAAAAATGATGCAAAACGGCATGCTATAGTATGCCGTTCGAGACCATGGGCTATAGCCCATCGCCATGGTCATAAATGATGAAAAACGAGGATTTGAAAAAAAGAAGAAAATGACTCCGAGACGATGGGCTATAGCCCATGGTCTCGGAGTGATTTTCGTCTTTTTTTCAAATCCTCAAAAGTGATGCAAAACGGCATGCTATAGTATGCCGTTCGAGACCATCGGCTATAGCCCATCGCCATGGTCATAAATGATGAAAAACAAGGATTTGAAAAAAAGACGAAAATGACTCCGAGACGATGGGCTATAGCCCATGGTCTCGGAGTGATTTTCGTCTTTTTTTCAAATCCTCAAAAATGATGGAAAACGGCATGCTATAGTATGCCGTTCGAGACCATGGGCTATAGCCCATCGCCATGGTCATAAATGATGAAAAACAAGAATTTGAAAAAAAGACGAAAATTACTCCGAGACGATGGGCTATAGCCCACGGTCTCGGAGTGATTTTCGTCTTTTTTTCAAATCCTCAAAAATGATGGAAAACGGCATGCTATAGTATGCCGTTCGAGACCATGGGCTATAGCCCATCGCCATGGTCATAAATGATGAAAAACGAGGATTTGAAAAAAAGACGAAAATGACTCCGAGACGATGGGCTATAGCCCATGGTCTCGGAGTGATTTTCGTCTTTTTTTCAAATCCTCAAAAATGATGCAAAACGGCATGCTATAGTATGCCGTTCGAGACCATGGGCTATAGCCCATCGCCATGGTCATAAATGATGAAAAACAAGAATTTGAAAAAAAGACGAAAATCACTCCGAGACCATGGGCTATAGCCCATGGTCTCGGAGTCATTTTCGTCTTTTTTTCAAATCCTCAAAAATGATGCAAAACGGCATGCTATAGTATGCCGTTCGAGACCATGGGCTATAGCCCATCGCCATGGTCATAAATGATGAAAAACGAGGATTTGAAAAAAAGACGAAAATGACTCCGAGACGATGGGCTATAGCCCACGGTCTCGGAGTGATTTTCGTCTTTTTTTCAAATCCTCAAAAATGATGCAAAACGGCATGCTATAGTATGCCGTTCGAGACCATGGGCTATAGCCCATCGCCATGGTCATAAATTATGAAAAAAAAGGATTTGAAAAAAAGACGAAAATGACTCCGAGACCATGGGCTATAGCCCATGGTCTCGGAGTGATTTTCGTCTTTTTTTCAAATCCTCAAAAATGATGCAAAACGGCATGCTATAGTATGCCGTTCGAGACCATGGGCTATAGCCCATCGCCATGGTCATAAATGATGAAAAAAAAGGATTTGAAAAAAAGACGAAAATGACTCCGAGACCATGGGCTATAGCCCATGGTCTCTGAGTGATTTTCGTCTTTTTTTCAAATCCTCAAAAATGATGGAAAATGGCATGCTATAGTATGCCGTTCGAGACCATGGGCTATAGCCCATCGCCATGGTCATAAATGATGAAAAACGAGGATTTGAAAAAAAGACGAAAATGACTCCGAGACGATGGGCTATAGCCCATGGTCTCGGAGTGATTTTCGTCTTTTTTTCAAATCCTCAAAAATGATGGAAAACGGCATGCTATAGTATGCCGTTCGAGACCATGGGCTATAGCCCATCGCCATGGTCATAAATGATGAAAAACGAGGATTTGAAAAAAAGACGAAAATGACTCCGAGACGATGGGCTATAGCCCATGGTCTCGGAGTGATTTTCGTCTTTTTTTCAAATCCTCAAAAATGATGCAAAACGGCATGCTATAGTATGCCGTTCGAGACCATGGGCTATAGCCCATCGCCATGGTCATAAATGATGAAAAACAAGGATTTGAAAAAAAGACGAAAATGACTCCGAGACGATGGGCTATAGCCCATGGTCTCGGAGTGATTTTCGTCTTTTTTTCAAATCCTCAAAAATGATGGAAAACGGCATGCTATAGTATGCCGTTCGAGACCATGGGCTATAGCCCATCGCCATGGTCATAAATGATGAAAAACAAGAATTTGAAAAAAAGACGAAAATTACTCCGAGACGATGGGCTATAGCCCACGGTCTCGGAGTGATTTTCGTCTTTTTTTCAAATCCTCAAAAATGATGGAAAACGGCATGCTATAGTATGCCGTTCGAGACCATGGGCTATAGCCCATCGCCATGGTCATAAATGATGAAAAACGAGGATTTGAAAAAAAGACGAAAATGACTCCGAGACGATGGGCTATAGCCCACGGTCTCGGAGTGATTTTCGTCTTTTTTTCAAATCCTCAAAAATGATGGAAAACGGCATGCTATAGTATGCCGTTCGAGACCATGGGCTATAGCCCATCGCCATGGTCATAAATGATGAAAAACGAGGATTTGAAAAAAAGACGAAAATGACTCCGAGACGATGGGCTATAGCCCACGGTCTCGGAGTGATTTTCGTCTTTTTTTCAAATCCTCAAAAATGATGCAAAACGGCATGCTATAGTATGCCGTTCGAGACCATGGGCTATAGCCCATCGCCATGGTCATAAATGATGAAAAACAAGAATTTGAAAAAAATACGAAAATCACTCCGAGACCATGGGCTATAGCCCATGGTCTCGGAGTCATTTTCGTCTTTTTTTCAAATCCTCAAAAATGATGGAAAACGGCATGCTATAGTATGCCGTTCGAGACCATGGGCTATAGCCCATCGCCATGGTCATAAATGATGAAAAACAAGAATTTGAAAAAAAGACGAAAATGACTCCGAGACGATGGGCTATAGCCCACGGTCTCGGAGTGATTTTCGTCTTTTTTTCAAATCCTCAAAAATGATGGAAAACGGCATGCTATAGTATGCCGTTCGAGACCATGGGCTATAGCCCATCGCCATGGTCATAAATGATGAAAAACGAGGATTTGAAAAAAAGACGAAAATGACTCCGAGACGATGGGCTATAGCCCAAGGTCTCGGAGTGATTTTCGTCTTTTTTTCAAATCCTCAAAAATGATGGAAAACGGCATGCTATAGTATGCCGTTCGAGACCATGGGCTATAGCCCATCGCCATGGTCATAAATGATGAAAAACAAGAATTTGAAAAAAAGACGAAAATCACTCCGAGACCATGGGCTATAGCCCATGGTCTCGGAGTCATTTTCGTCTTTTTTTCAAATCCTCAAAAATGATGCAAAACGGCATGCTATAGTATGCCGTTCGAGACCATGGGCTATAGCCCATCGCCATGGTCATAAATGATGAAAAACAAGGATTTGAAAAAAAGACGAAAATCACTCCGAGACGATGGGCTATAGCCCATGGTCTCGGAGTGATTTACGAAAATCACTCCGAGACCATCGTCTCGGAGTGATTTTCGTCTTTTTTTCAAATCCTTGTTTTTCATCATTCAAAGCATGATGCATGCCGAAAATCATGCCGAAAATGACTCCGAGACCATGGGCTATAGCCCATGGTCTCGGAGTGATTTTCGTCTTTTTTTCAAATCCTCAAAAATGATGCAAAACGGCATGCTATAGTATGCCGTTCGAGACCATGGGCTATAGCCCATCGCCATGGTCATAAATGATGAAAAACAAGAATTTGAAAAAAAGACGAAAATCACTCCGAGACCATGGGCTATAGCCCATGGTCTCGGAGTCATTTTCGTCTTTTTTTCAAATCCTCAAAAATGATGCAAAACGGCATGCTATAGTATGCCGTTCGAGACCAATGGCTATAGCCCATCGCCATGGTCATAAATGATGAAAAACAAGGATTTGAAAAAAAGACGAAAATGACTCCGAGACGATGGGCTATAGCCCATGGTCTCGGAGTGATTTTCGTCTTTTTTTCAAATCCTCAAAAATGATGCAAAACGGCATGCTATAGTATGCCGGTCGAGACCATGGGCTATAGCCCATCGCCATGGTCATAAATGATGAAAAACAAGGATTTGAAAAAAAGACGAAAATGACTCCGAGACGATGGGTTATAGCCCACGGTCTCGGAGTGATTTTCGTCTTTTTTTCAAATCCTCAAAAATGATGCAAAACGGCATGCTATAGTATGCCGTTCGAGACCATGGGCTATAGCCCATCGCCATGGTCATAAATTATGAAAAAAAAGGATTTGAAAAAAAGACGAAAATGACTCCGAGACCATGGGCTATAGCCCATGGTCTCGGAGTGATTTTCGTCTTTTTTTCAAATCCTCAAAAATGATGCAAAACGGGATGCTATAGTATGCCGTTCGAGACCATGGGCTATAGCCCATCGCCATGGTCATAAATGATGAAAAAAAAGGATTTGAAAAAAAGACGAAAATGACTCCGAGACCATGGGCTATAGCCCATGGTCTCTGAGTGATTTTCGTCTTTTTTTCAAATCCTCAAAAATGATGGAAAATGGCATGCTATAGTATGCCGTTCGAGACCATGGGCTATAGCCCATCGCCATGGTCATAAATGATGAAAAACGAGGATTTGAAAAAAAGACGAAAATGACTCCGAGACGATGGGCTATAGCCCATGGTCTCGGAGTGATTTTCGTCTTTTTTTCAAATCCTCAAAAATGATGGAAAACGGCATGCTATAGTATGCCGTTCGAGACCATGGGCTATAGCCCATCGCCATGGTCATAAATGATGAAAAACGAGGATTTGAAAAAAAGACGAAAATGACTCCGAGACGATGGGCTATAGCCCATGGTCTCGGAGTGATTTTCGTCTTTTTTTCAAATCCTCAAAAATGATGCAAAACGGCATGCTATAGTATGCCGTTCGAGACCATGGGCTATAGCCCATCGCCATGGTCATAAATGATGAAAAACAAGGATTTGAAAAAAAGACGAAAATGACTCCGAGACGATGGGCTATAGCCCATGGTCTCGGAGTGATTTTCGTCTTTTTTTCAAATCCTCAAAAATGATGGAAAACGGCATGCTATAGTATGCCGTTCGAGACCATGGGCTATAGCCCATCGCCATGGTCATAAATGATGAAAAACAAGAATTTGAAAAAAAGACGAAAATTACTCCGAGACGATGGGCTATAGCCCACGGTCTCGGAGTGATTTTCGTCTTTTTTTCAAATCCTCAAAAATGATGGAAAACGGCATGCTATAGTATGCCGTTCGAGACCATGGGCTATAGCCCATCGCCATGGTCATAAATGATGAAAAACGAGGATTTGAAAAAAAGACGAAAATGACTCCGAGACGATGGTCTATAGCCCAAGGTCTCGGAGTGATTTTCGCCTTTTTTTCAAATCCTCAAAAATGATGGAAAACGGCATGCTATAGTATGCCGTTCGAGACCATGGGCTATAGCCCATCGCCATGGTCATAAATGATGAAAAACGAGGATTTGAAAAAAAGACGAAAATGACTCCGAGACGATGGGCTATAGCCCATGGTCTCGGAGTGATTTTCGCCTTTTTTTCAAATCCTCAAAAATGATGGAAAACGGGATGCTATAGTATGCCGTTCGAGACCATGGGCTATAGCCCATCGCCATGGTCATAAATGATGAAAAACGAGGATTTGAAAAAAAGACGAAAATGACTCCGAGACGATGGGCTATAGCCCACGGTCTCGGAGTGATTTTCGTCTTTTTTTCAAATCCTCAAAAATGATGGAAAACGGCATGCTATAGTATGCCGTTCGAGACCATGGGCTATAGCCCATCGCCATGGTCATAAATGATGAAAAACGAGGATTTGAAAAAAAGACGAAAATGACTCCGAGACGATGGGCTATAGCCCACGGTCTCGGAGTGATTTTCGTCTTTTTTTCAAATCCTCAAAAATGATGCAAAACGGCATGCTATAGTATGCCGTTCGAGACCATGGGCTATAGCCCATCGCCATGGTCATAAATGATGAAAAACAAGAATTTGAAAAAAAGACGAAAATCACTCCGAGACCATGGGCTATAGCCCATGGTCTCGGAGTCATTTTCGTCTTTTTTTCAAATCCTCAAAAATGATGCAAAACGGCATGCTATAGTATGCCGTTCGAGACCATGGGCTATAGCCCATCGCCATGGTCATAAATGATGAAAAACAAGGATTTGAAAAAAAGACGAAAATCACTCCGAGACGATGGGCTATAGCCCATGGTCTCGGAGTGATTTACGAAAATCACTCCGAGACCATCGTCTCGGAGTGATTTTCGTCTTTTTTTCAAATCCTTGTTTTTCATCATTCAAAGCATGATGCATGCCGAAAATCATGCCGAAAATGACTCCGAGACCATGGGCTATAGCCCATGGTCTCGGAGTGATTTTCGTCTTTTTTTCAAATCCTCAAAAATGATGCAAAACGGCATGCTATAGTATGCCGTTCGAGACCATGGGCTATAGCCCATCGCCATGGTCATAAATGATGAAAAACAAGAATTTGAAAAAAAGACGAAAATCACTCCGAGACCATGGGCTATAGCCCATGGTCTCGGAGTCATTTTCGTCTTTTTTTCAAATCCTCAAAAATGATGCAAAACGGCATGCTATAGTATGCCGTTCGAGACCATGGGCTATAGCCCATCGCCATGGTCATAAATGATGAAAAACAAGGATTTGAAAAAAAGACGAAAATGACTCCGAGACGATGGGTTATAGCCCACGGTCTCGGAGTGATTTTCGTCTTTTTTTCAAATCCTCAAAAATGATGGAAAACGGCATGCTATAGTATGCCGTTCGAGACCATGGGCTATAGCCCATCGCCATGGTCATAAATGATGAAAAACGAGGATTTGAAAAAAAGACGAAAATGACTCCGAGACGATGGGCTATAGCCCAAGGTCTCGGAGTGATTTTCGCCTTTTTTTCAAATCCTCAAAAATGATGCAAAACGGCATGCTATAGTATGCCGTTCGAGACAATGGGCTATAGCCCATCGCCATGGTCATAAATGATGAAAAAAAAGGATTTGAAAAAAAGACGAAAATGACTCCGAGACCATGGGCTATAGCCCATGGTCTCGGAGTGATTTTCGTCTTTTTTTCAAATCCTCAAAAATGATGCAAAACGGCATGCTAAAGTATGCCGTTCGAGACCATGGGCTATAGCCCATCGCCATGGTCATAAATGATGAAAAAAAAGGATTTGAAAAAAAGACGAAAATGACTCCGAGACCATGGGCTATAGCCCATGGTCTCGGAGTGATTTTCGTCTTTTTTTCAAATCCTCAAAAATGATGGAAAATGGCATGCTATAGTATGCCGTTCGAGACCATGGGCTATAGCCCATCGCCATGGTCATAAATGATGAAAAACGAAAATGACTCCGAGACCATGGGCTATAGCCCATGGTCTCGGAGTGATTTTCGTCTTTTTTTCAAATCCTCAAAAATGATGGAAAATGGCATGCTATAATATGCCGTTCGAGACCATGGGCTATAGCCCATCGCCATGGTTATAAATGATGAAAAACGAGGATTTGAAAAAAAGACGAAAATTACTCCGAGACGATGGGCTATAGCCCATGGTCTCGGAGTGATTTTCGCCTTTTTTTCAAATCCTCAAAAATGATGGAAAACGGCATGCTATAGTATGCCGTGGTCATAAATGATGAAAAACGAGGATTTGAAAAAAAGACGAAAATGACTCCGAGACCATGGGCTATAGCCCATGGTCTCGGAGTGATTTTCGTCTTTTTTTCAAATCCTCAAAAATGATGCAAAACGGCATGCTATAGTATGCCGTTCGAGACCATGGGCTATAGCCCATCGCCATGGTCATAAATGATGAAAAAAAAGGATTTGAAAAAAAGACGAAAATGACTCCGAGACCATGGGCTATAGCCCATGGTCTCGGAGTGATTTTCGTCTTTTTTTCAAATCCTCAAAAATGATGGAAAATGGCATGCTATAGTATGCCGTTCGAGACCATGGGCTATAGCCCATCGCCATGGTCATAAATGATGAAAAACGAAAATGACTCCGAGACCATGGGCTATAGCCCATGGTCTCGGAGTGATTTTCGTCTTTTTTTCAAATCCTCAAAAATGATGGAAAATGGCATGCTATAGTATGCCGTTCGAGACCATGGGCTATAGCCCATCGCCATGGTCATAAATGATGAAAAACGAGGATTTGAAAAAAAGACGAAAATTACTCCGAGACGATGGGCTATAGCCCATGGTCTCGGAGTGATTTTCGCCTTTTTTTCAAATCCTCAAAAATGATGGAAAACGGCATGCTATAGTATGCCGTTCGAGACCATGGGCTATAGCCCATCGCCATGGTCATAAATGATGAAAAACAAGGATTTGAAAAAAAGACGAAAATGACTCCGAGACGATGGGCTATAGCCCATGGTCTCGGAGTGATTTTCGTCTTTTTTTCAAATCCTCAAAAATGATGGAAAACGGCATGCTATAGTATGCCGTTCGAGACCATGGGCTATAGCCCATCGCCATGGTCATAAATGATGAAAAACGAGGATTTGAAAAAAAGATGAAAATGACTCCGAGACGATGGGCTATAGCCCATGGTCTCGGAGTGATTTTCGTCTTTTTTTCAAATCCTCAAAAATGATGCAAAACGGCATGCTATAGTATGCCGTTCGAGACCATGGGCTATAGCCCATCGCCATGGTCATAAATGATGAAAAACGAAAATGACTCCGAGACCATGGGCTATAGCCCATGGTCTCGGAGTGATTTTCGTCTTTTTTTCAAATCCTCAAAAATGATGGAAAATGGCATGCTATAGTATGCCGTTCGAGACCATGGGCTATAGCCCATCGCCATGGTCATAAATGATGAAAAACGAGGATTTGAAAAAAAGACGAAAATGACTCCGAGACGATGGGCTATAGCCCACGGTCTCGGAGTGATTTACGAAAATCACTCCGAGACCATGGGCTATAGCCCATGGTCTCGGAGTGATTTTCGCCTTTTTTTCAAATCCTCAAAAATGATGGAAAACGGGATGCTATAGTATGCCGTTCGAGACCATGGGCTATAGCCCATCGCCATGGTCATAAATGATGAAAAACGAGGATTTGAAAAAAAGACGAAAATGACTCCGAGACGATGGGCTATAGCCCACGGTCTCGGAGTGATTTTCGTCTTTTTTTCAAATCCTCAAAAATGATGGAAAACGGCATGCTATAGTATGCCGTTCGAGACCATGGGCTATAGCCCATCGCCATGGTCATAAATGATGAAAAACGAGGATTTGAAAAAAAGACGAAAATGACTCCGAGACGATGGGCTATAGCCCATGGTCTCGGAGTGATTTTCGTCTTTTTTTCAAATCCTCAAAAATGATGCAAAACGGCATGCTATAGTATGCCGTTCGAGACCATGGGCTATAGCCCATCGCCATGGTCATAAATTATGAAAAAAAAGGATTTGAAAAAAAGACGAAAATGACTCCGAGACCATGGGCTATAGCCCATGGTCTCGGAGTGATTTTCGTCTTTTTTTCAAATCCTCAAAAATGATGCAAAACGGCATGCTATAGTATGCCGTTCGAGACCATGGGCTATAGCCCATCGCCATGGTCATAAATGATGAAAAACAAGAATTTGAAAAAAAGACGAAAATCACTCCGAGACCATGGGCTATAGCCCATGGTCTCGGAGTCATTTTCGTCTTTTTTTCAAATCCTCAAAAATGATGCAAAACGGCATGCTATAGTATGCCGTTCGAGACCATGGGCTATAGCCCATCGCCATGGTCATAAATGATGAAAAACAAGGATTTGAAAAAAAGACGAAAATCACTCCGAGACGATGGGCTATAGCCCATGGTCTCGGAGTGATTTAGTAAATCACTCCGAGACCATGGGCTATAGCCCATGGTCTCGGAGTCATTTTCGTCTTTTTTTCAAATCCTCAAAAATGATGCAAAACGGCATGCTATAGTATGCCGTTCGAGACCATGGGCTATAGCCCATCGCCATGGTCATAAATGATGAAAAACAAGGATTTGAAAAAAAGACGAAAATGACTCCGAGACGATGGGCTATAGCCCATGGTCTCGGAGTGATTTTCGTCTTTTTTTCAAATCCTCAAAAATGATGCAAAACGGCATGCTATAGTATGCCGGTCGAGACCATGGGCTATAGCCCATCGCCATGGTCATAAATGATGAAAAACAAGGATTTGAAAAAAAGACGAAAATGACTCCGAGACGATGGGTTATAGCCCACGGTCTCGGAGTGATTTTCGTCTTTTTTTCAAATCCTCAAAAATGATGGAAAACGGCATGCTATAGTATGCCGTTCGAGACCATGGGCTATAGCCCATCGCCATGGTCATAAATGATGAAAAACGAGGATTTGAAAAAAAGACGAAAATGACTCCGAGACGATGGGCTATAGCCCAAGGTCTCGGAGTGATTTTCGCCTTTTTTTCAAATCCTCAAAAATGATGGAAAACGGCATGCTATAGTATGCCGTTCGAGACCATGGGCTATAGCCCATCGCCATGGTCATAAATGATGAAAAACGAGGATTTGAAAAAAAGACGAAAATGACTCCGAGACGATGGGCTATAGCCCATGGTCTCGGAGTGATTTTCGCCTTTTTTTCAAATCCTCAAAAATGATGGAAAACGGGATGCTATAGTATGCCGTTCGAGACCATGGGCTATAGCCCATCGCCATGGTCATAAATGATGAAAAACAAGGATTTGAAAAAAAGACGAAAATCACTCCGAGACGATGGGCTATAGCCCATGGTCTCGGAGTGATTTACGAAAATCACTCCGAGACCATCGTCTCGGAGTGATTTTCGTCTTTTTTTCAAATCCTTGTTTTTCATCATTCAAAGCATGATGCATGCCGAAAATCATGCCGAAAATGACTCCGAGACCATGGGCTATAGCCCATGGTCTCGGAGTCATTTTCGTCTTTTTTTCAAATCCTCAAAAATGATGCAAAACGGCATGCTATAGTATGCCGTTCGAGACCATGGGCTATAGCCCATCGCCATGGTCATAAATGATGAAAAACAAGGATTTGAAAAAAAGACGAAAATCACTCCGAGACGATGGGCTATAGCCCATGGTCTCGGAGTGATTTACGAAAATCACTCCGAGACCATGGGCTATAGCCCATGGTCTCGGAGTCATTTTCGTCTTTTTTTCAAATCCTCAAAAATGATGCAAAACGGCATGCTATAGTATGCCGTTCGAGACCATGGGCTATAGCCCATCGCCATGGTCATAAATGATGAAAAACAAGGATTTGAAAAAAAGACGAAAATGACTCCGAGACGATGGGCTATAGCCCATGGTCTCGGAGTGATTTTCGTCTTTTTTTCAAATCCTCAAAAATGATGCAAAACGGCATGCTATAGTATGCCGGTCGAGACCATGGGCTATAGCCCATCGCCATGGTCATAAATGATGAAAAACAAGGATTTGAAAAAAAGACGAAAATGACTCCGAGACGATGGGTTATAGCCCACGGTCTCGGAGTGATTTTCGTCTTTTTTTCAAATCCTCAAAAATGATGGAAAACGGCATGCTATAGTATGCCGTTCGAGACCATGGGCTATAGCCCATCGCCATGGTCATAAATGATGAAAAACGAGGATTTGAAAAAAAGACGAAAATGACTCCGAGACGATGGGCTATAGCCCAAGGTCTCGGAGTGATTTTCGCCTTTTTTTCAAATCCTCAAAAATGATGGAAAACGGCATGCTATAGTATGCCGTTCGAGACCATGGGCTATAGCCCATCGCCATGGTCATAAATTATGAAAAACGAGGATTTGAAAAAAAGACGAAAATGACTCCGAGACGATGGGCTATAGCCCATGGTCTCGGAGTGATTTTCGCCTTTTTTTCAAATCCTCAAAAATGATGGAAAACGGGATGCTATAGATAAATGATGAAAAACGAGGATTTGAAAAAAAGACGAAAATGACTCCGAGACCATGGGCTATAGCCCATGGTCTCGGAGTGATTTTCGTCTTTTTTTCAAATCCTCAAAAATGATGCAAAACGGCATGCTATAGTATGCCGTTCGAGACCATGGGCTATAGCCCATCGCCATGGTCATAAATGATGAAAAAAAAGGATTTGAAAAAAAGACGAAAATGACTCCGAGACCATGGGCTATAGCCCATGGTCTCGGAGTGATTTTCGTCTTTTTTTCAAATCCTCAAAAATGATGGAAAATGGCATGCTATAGTATGCCGTTCGAGACCATGGGCTATAGCCCATCGCCATGGTCATAAATGATGAAAAACGAAAATGACTCCGAGACCATGGGCTATAGCCCATGGTCTCGGAGTGATTTTCGTCTTTTTTTCAAATCCTCAAAAATGATGGAAAATGGCATGCTATAGTATGCCGTTCGAGACCATGGGCTATAGCCCATCGCCATGGTCATAAATGATGAAAAACGAGGATTTGAAAAAAAGACGAAAATTACTCCGAGACGATGGGCTATAGCCCATGGTCTCGGAGTGATTTTCGCCTTTTTTTCAAATCCTCAAAAATGATGGAAAACGGCATGCTATAGTATGCCGTGGTCATAAATGATGAAAAACGAGGATTTGAAAAAAAGACGAAAATGACTCCGAGACCATGGGCTATAGCCCATGGTCTCGGAGTGATTTTCGTCTTTTTTTCAAATCCTCAAAAATGATGGAAAATGGCATGCTATAGTATGCCGTTCGAGACCATGGGCTATAGCCCATCGCCATGGTCATAAATGATGAAAAACGAAAATGACTCCGAGACCATGGGCTATAGCCCATGGTCTCGGAGTGATTTTCGTCTTTTTTTCAAATCCTCAAAAATGATGGAAAATGGCATGCTATAGTATGCCGTTCGAGACCATGGGCTATAGCCCATCGCCATGGTCATAAATGATGAAAAACGAGGATTTGAAAAAAAGACGAAAATTACTCCGAGACGATGGGCTATAGCCCATGGTCTCGGAGTGATTTTCGCCTTTTTTTCAAATCCTCAAAAATGATGGAAAACGGCATGCTATAGTATGCCGTTCGAGACCATGGGCTATAGCCCATCGCCATGGTCATAAATGATGAAAAACAAGGATTTGAAAAAAAGACGAAAATGACTCCGAGACGATGGGCTATAGCCCATGGTCTCGGAGTGATTTTCGTCTTTTTTTCAAATCCTCAAAAATGATGGAAAACGGCATGCTATAGTATGCCGTTCGAGACCATGGGCTATAGCCCATCGCCATGGTCATAAATGATGAAAAACGAGGATTTGAAAAAAAGACGAAAATGACTCCGAGACGATGGGCTATAGCCCATGGTCTCGGAGTCATTTTCGTCTTTTTTTCAAATCCTCAAAAATGATGCAAAACGGCATGCTATAGTATGCCGTTCGAGACCATGGGCTATAGCCCATCGCCATGGTCATAAATGATGAAAAACAAGGATTTGAAAAAAAGACGAAAATCACTCCGAGACGATGGGCTATAGCCCATGGTCTCGGAGTGATTTTCGTCTTTTTTTCAAATCCTCAAAAATGATGCAAAACGGCATGCTATAGTATGCCGTTCGAGACCATGGGCTATAGCCCATCGCCATGGTCATAAATGATGAAAAACGAGGATTTGAAAAAAGACGAAAATGACTCCGAGGCGATGGGCTATAGCCCACGGTCTCGGAGTGATTTTCGTCTTTTTTTCAAATCCTCAAAAATGATGGAAAACGGCATGCTATAGTATGCCGTTCGAGACCATGGGCTATAGCCCATCGCCATGGTCATAAATGATGAAAAACGAGGATTTGAAAAAAAGACGAAAATGACTCCGAGACGATGGGCTATAGCCCATGGTCTCGGAGTGATTTTCGTCTTTTTTTCAAATCCTCAAAAATGATGCAAAACGGCATGCTATAGTATGCCGTTCGAGACCATGGGCTATAGCCCATCGCCATGGTCATAAATTATGAAAAAAAAGGATTTGAAAAAAAGACGAAAATGACTCCGAGACCATGGGCTATAGCCCATGGTCTCGGAGTGATTTTCGTCTTTTTTTCAAATCCTCAAAAATGATGCAAAACGGCATGCTATAGTATGCCGTTCGAGACCATGGGCTATAGCCCATCGCCATGGTCATAAATGATGAAAAACAAGAATTTGAAAAAAAGACGAAAATCACTCCGAGACCATGGGCTATAGCCCATGGTCTCGGAGTCATTTTCGTCTTTTTTTCAAATCCTCAAAAATGATGCAAAACGGCATGCTATAGTATGCCGTTCGAGACCATGGGCTATAGCCCATCGCCATGGTCATAAATGATGAAAAACAAGGATTTGAAAAAAAGACGAAAATCACTCCGAGACGATGGGCTATAGCCCATGGTCTCGGAGTGATTTTCGCCTTTTTTTCAAATCCTCAAAAATGATGGAAAACGGGATGCTATAGTATGCCGTTCGAGACCATGGGCTATAGCCCATCGCCATGGTCATAAATGATGAAAAACGAGGATTTGAAAAAAAGACGAAAATGACTCCGAGACGATGGGCTATAGCCCACGGTCTCGGAGTGATTTTCGTCTTTTTTTCAAATCCTCAAAAATGATGGAAAACGGCATGCTATAGTATGCCGTTCGAGACCATGGGCTATAGCCCATCGCCATGGTCATAAATGATGAAAAACGAGGATTTGAAAAAAATCACTCCGAGACCATGGGCTATAGCCCATCGTCTCGGAGTCATTTTCGTCTTTTTTTCAAATCCTCAAAAATGATGCAAAACGGCATGCTATAGTATGCCGTTCGAGACCATGGGCTATAGCCCATCGCCATGGTCATAAATGATGAAAAACAAGGATTTGAAAAAAAGACGAAAATCACTCCGAGACGATGGGCTATAGCCCATGGTCTCGGAGTGATTTAGTAAATCACTCCGAGACCATGGGCTATAGCCCATGGTCTCGGAGTCATTTTCGTCTTTTTTTCAAATCCTCAAAAATGATGCAAAACGGCATGCTATAGTATGCCGTTCGAGACCATGGGCTATAGCCCATCGCCATGGTCATAAATGATGAAAAACAAGGATTTGAAAAAAAGACGAAAATGACTCCGAGACGATGGGCTATAGCCCATGGTCTCGGAGTGATTTTCGTCTTTTTTTCAAATCCTCAAAAATGATGCAAAACGGCATGCTATAGTATGCCGGTCGAGACCATGGGCTATAGCCCATCGCCATGGTCATAAATGATGAAAAACAAGGATTTGAAAAAAAGACGAAAATGACTCCGAGACGATGGGTTATAGCCCACGGTCTCGGAGTGATTTTCGTCTTTTTTTCAAATCCTCAAAAATGATGGAAAACGGCATGCTATAGTATGCCGTTCGAGACCATGGGCTATAGCCCATCGCCATGGTCATAAATGATGAAAAACGAGGATTTGAAAAAAAGACGAAAATGACTCCGAGACGATGGGCTATAGCCCAAGGTCTCGGAGTGATTTTCGCCTTTTTTTCAAATCCTCAAAAATGATGGAAAACGGCATGCTATAGTATGCCGTTCGAGACCATGGGCTATAGCCCATCGCCATGGTCATAAATGATGAAAAACGAGGATTTGAAAAAAAGACGAAAATGACTCCGAGACGATGGGCTATAGCCCATGGTCTCGGAGTGATTTTCGCCTTTTTTTCAAATCCTCAAAAATGATGGAAAACGGGATGCTATAGTATGCCGTTCGAGACCATGGGCTATAGCCCATCGCCATGGTCATAAATGATGAAAAACGAGGATTTGAAAAAAAGACGAAAATGACTCCGAGACGATGGGCTATAGCCCACGGTCTCGGAGTGATTTTCGTCTTTTTTTCAAATCCTCAAAAATGATGGAAAACGGCATGCTATAGTATGCCGTTCGAGACCATGGGCTATAGCCCATCGCCATGGTCATAAATGATGAAAAACGAGGATTTGAAAAAAAGACGAAAATGACTCCGAGACAATGGGCTATAGCCCATGGTCTCGGAGTGATTTTCGTCTTTTTTTCAAATCCTCAAAAATTATGGAAAATGGCATGCTATAGTATGCCGTTCGAGACCATGGGCTATAGCCCATCGCCATGGTCATAAATGATGAAAAACGAAAATGACTCCGAGACCATGGGCTATAGCCCATGGTCTCGGAGTGATTTTCGTCTTTTTTTCAAATCCTCAAAAATGATGCAAAACGGCATGCTATAGTATGCCGTTCGAGACCATGGGCTATAGCCCATCGCCATGGTCATAAATGATGAAAAACAAGGATTTGAAAAAAAGACGAAAATGACTCCGAGACGATGGGCTATAGCCCATGGTCTCGGAGTGATTTTCGTCTTTTTTTCAAATCCTCAAAAATGATGGAAAACGGCATGCTATAGTATGCCGTTCGAGACCATGGGCTATAGCCCATCGCCATGGTCATAAATGATGAAAAACAAGAATTTGAAAAAAAGACGAAAATTACTCCGAGACGATGGGCTATAGCCCACGGTCTCGGAGTGATTTTCGTCTTTTTTTCAAATCCTCAAAAATGATGGAAAACGGCATGCTATAGTATGCCGTTCGAGACCATGGGCTATAGCCCATCGCCATGGTCATAAATGATGAAAAACGAGGATTTGAAAAAAAGACGAAAATGACTCCGAGACGATGGGCTATAGCCCAAGGTCTCGGAGTGATTTTCGCCTTTTTTTCAAATCCTCAAAAATGATGGAAAACGGCATGCTATAGTATGCCGTTCGAGACCATGGGCTATAGCCCATCGCCATGGTCATAAATGATGAAAAACGAGGATTTGAAAAAAAGACGAAAATGACTCCGAGACGATGGGCTATAGCCCAAGGTCTCGGAGTGATTTTCGCCTTTTTTTCAAATCCTCAAAAATGATGGAAAACGGCATGCTATAGTATGCCGTTCGAGACCATGGGCTATAGCCCATCGCCATGGTCATAAATGATGAAAAACGAGGATTTGAAAAAAAGACGAAAATGACTCCGAGACGATGGGCTATAGCCCATGGTCTCGGAGTGATTTTCGCCTTTTTTTCAAATCCTCAAAAATGATGGAAAACGGGATGCTATAGTATGCCGTTCGAGACCATGGGCTATAGCCCATCGCCATGGTCATAAATGATGAAAAACGAGGATTTGAAAAAAAGACGAAAATGACTCCGAGACGATGGGCTATAGCCCACGGTCTCGGAGTGATTTTCGTCTTTTTTTCAAATCCTCAAAAATGATGGAAAACGGCATGCTATAGTATGCCGTTCGAGACCATGGGCTATAGCCCATCGCCATGGTCATAAATGATGAAAAACGAGGATTTGAAAAAAAGACGAAAATGACTCCGAGACGATGGGCTATAGCCCACGGTCTCGGAGTGATTTTCGTCTTTTTTTCAAATCCTCAAAAATGATGGAAAACGGCATGCTATAGTATGCCGTTCGAGACCATGGGCTATAGCCCATCGCCATGGTCATAAATGATGAAAAACGAGGATTTGAAAAAAAGACGAAAATGACTCCGAGACGATGGGCTATAGCCCATGGTCTCGGAGTGATTTTCGTCTTTTTTTCAAATCCTCAAAAATTATGCAAAACGGGATGCTATAGTATGCCGTTCGAGACCATGGGCTATAGCCCATCGCCATGGTCATAAATGATGAAAAACGAGGATTTGAAAAAAAGACGAAAATGACTCCGAGACCATGGGCTATAGCCCATGGTCTCGGAGTGATTTTCGTCTTTTTTTCAAATCCTCAAAAATGATGCAAAACGGCATGCTATAGTATGCCGTTCGAGACCATGGGCTATAGCCCATCGCCATGGTCATAAATTATGAAAAAAAAGGATTTGAAAAAAAGACGAAAATGACTCCGAGACCATGGGCTATAGCCCATGGTCTCGGAGTGATTTTCGTCTTTTTTTCAAATCCTCAAAAATGATGCAAAACGGCATGCTATAGTATGCCGTTCGAGACCATGGGCTATAGCCCATCGCCATGGTCATAAATTATGAAAAAAAAGGATTTGAAAAAAAGACGAAAATGACTCCGAGACCATGGGCTATAGCCCATGGTCTCGGAGTGATTTTCGTCTTTTTTTCAAATCCTCAAAAATGATGCAAAACGGCATGCTATAGTATGCCGTTCGAGACCATGGGCTATAGCCCATCGCCATGGTCATAAATGTTGAAAAACAAGAATTTGAAAAAAAGACGAAAATCACTCCGAGACCATGGGCTATAGCCCATGGTCTCGGAGTCATTTTCGTCTTTTTTTCAAATCCTCAAAAATGATGCAAAACGGCATGCTATAGTATGCCGTTCGAGACCATGGGCTATAGCCCATCGCCATGGTCATAAATGATGAAAAACAAGGATTTGAAAAAAAGACGAAAATCACTCCGAGACGATGGGCTATAGCCCATGGTCTCGGAGTGATTTAGTAAATCACTCCGAGACCATGGGCTATAGCCCATGGTCTCGGAGTCATTTTCGTCTTTTTTTCAAATCCTCAAAAATGATGCAAAACGGCATGCTATAGTATGCCGTTCGAGACCATGGGCTATAGCCCATCGCCATGGTCATAAATTATGAAAAACAAGGATTTGAAAAAAAGACGAAAATGACTCCGAGACGATGGGCTATAGCCCATGGTCTCGGAGTGATTTTCGTCTTTTTTTCAAATCCTCAAAAATGATGCAAAACGGCATGCTATAGTATGCCGGTCGAGACCATGGGCTATAGCCCATCGCCATGGTCATAAATTATGAAAAACAAGGATTTGAAAAAAAGACGAAAATGACTCCGAGACGATGGGTTATAGCCCACGGTCTCGGAGTGATTTTCGTCTTTTTTTCAAATCCTCAAAAATGATGCAAAACGGCATGCTATAGTATGCCGTTCGAGACCATGGGCTATAGCCCATCGCCATGGTCATAAATGATGAAAAACAAGGATTTGAAAAAAAGACGAAAATCACTCCGAGACGATGGGCTATAGCCCATGGTCTCGGAGTGATTTAGTAAATCACTCCGAGACCATGGGCTATAGCCCATGGTCTCGGAGTCATTTTCGTCTTTTTTTCAAATCCTCAAAAATGATGCAAAACGGCATGCTATAGTATGCCGTTCGAGACCATGGGCTATAGCCCATCGCCATGGTCATAAATGATGAAAAACAAGGATTTGAAAAAAAGACGAAAATGACTCCGAGACGATGGGCTATAGCCCATGGTCTCGGAGTGATTTTCGTCTTTTTTTCAAATCCTCAAAAATGATGCAAAACGGCATGCTATAGTATGCCGGTCGAGACCATGGGCTATAGCCCATCGCCATGGTCATAAATGATGAAAAACAAGGATTTGAAAAAAAGACGAAAATGACTCCGAGACGATGGGTTATAGCCCACGGTCTCGGAGTGATTTTCGTCTTTTTTTCAAATCCTCAAAAATGATGGAAAACGGCATGCTATAGTATGCCGTTCGAGACCATGGGCTATAGCCCATCGCCATGGTCATAAATGATGAAAAACGAGGATTTGAAAAAAAGACGAAAATGACTCCGAGACGATGGGCTATAGCCCAAGGTCTCGGAGTGATTTTCGCCTTTTTTTCAAATCCTCAAAAATGATGGAAAACGGCATGCTATAGTATGCCGTTCGAGACCATGGGCTATAGCCCATCGCCATGGTCATAAATGATGAAAAACGAGGATTTGAAAAAAAGACGAAAATGACTCCGAGACGATGGGCTATAGCCCATGGTCTCGGAGTGATTTTCGCCTTTTTTTCAAATCCTCAAAAATGATGGAAAACGGGATGCTATAGTATGCCGTTCGAGACCATGGGCTATAGCCCATCGCCATGGTCATAAATGATGAAAAACGAGGATTTGAAAAAAAGACGAAAATGACTCCGAGACGATGGGCTATAGCCCACGGTCTCGGAGTGATTTTCGTCTTTTTTTCAAATCCTCAAAAATGATGGAAAACGGCATGCTATAGTATGCCGTTCGAGACCATGGGCTATAGCCCATCGCCATGGTCATAAATGATGAAAAACGAGGATTTGAAAAAAAGACGAAAATGACTCCGAGACAATGGGCTATAGCCCATGGTCTCGGAGTGATTTTCGTCTTTTTTTCAAATCCTCAAAAATTATGGAAAATGGCATGCTATAGTATGCCGTTCGAGACCATGGGCTATAGCCCATCGCCATGGTCATAAATGATGAAAAACGAAAATGACTCCGAGACCATGGGCTATAGCCCATGGTCTCGGAGTGATTTTCGTCTTTTTTTCAAATCCTCAAAAATGATGCAAAACGGCATGCTATAGTATGCCGTTCGAGACCATGGGCTATAGCCCATCGCCATGGTCATAAATGATGAAAAACAAGGATTTGAAAAAAAGACGAAAATGACTCCGAGACGATGGGCTATAGCCCATGGTCTCGGAGTGATTTTCGTCTTTTTTTCAAATCCTCAAAAATGATGGAAAACGGCATGCTATAGTATGCCGTTCGAGACCATGGGCTATAGCCCATCGCCATGGTCATAAATGATGAAAAACAAGAATTTGAAAAAAAGACGAAAATTACTCCGAGACGATGGGCTATAGCCCACGGTCTCGGAGTGATTTTCGTCTTTTTTTCAAATCCTCAAAAATGATGGAAAACGGCATGCTATAGTATGCCGTTCGAGACCATGGGCTATAGCCCATCGCCATGGTCATAAATGATGAAAAACGAGGATTTGAAAAAAAGACGAAAATGACTCCGAGACGATGGGCTATAGCCCAAGGTCTCGGAGTGATTTTCGCCTTTTTTTCAAATCCTCAAAAATGATGGAAAACGGCATGCTATAGTATGCCGTTCGAGACCATGGGCTATAGCCCATCGCCATGGTCATAAATGATGAAAAACGAGGATTTGAAAAAAAGACGAAAATGACTCCGAGACGATGGGCTATAGCCCAAGGTCTCGGAGTGATTTTCGCCTTTTTTTCAAATCCTCAAAAATGATGGAAAACGGCATGCTATAGTATGCCGTTCGAGACCATGGGGTATAGCCCATCGCCATGGTCATAAATGATGAAAAACGAGGATTTGAAAAAAAGACGAAAATGACTCCGAGACGATGGGCTATAGCCCATGGTCTCGGAGTGATTTTCGCCTTTTTTTCAAATCCTCAAAAATGATGGAAAACGGGATGCTATAGTATGCCGTTCGAGACCATGGGCTATAGCCCATCGCCATGGTCATAAATGATGAAAAACGAGGATTTGAAAAAAAGACGAAAATGACTCCGAGACGATGGGCTATAGCCCACGGTCTCGGAGTGATTTTCGTCTTTTTTTCAAATCCTCAAAAATGATGGAAAACGGCATGCTATAGTATGCCGTTCGAGACCATGGGCTATAGCCCATCGCCATGGTCATAAATGATGAAAAACGAGGATTTGAAAAAAAGACGAAAATGACTCCGAGACGATGGGCTATAGCCCACGGTCTCGGAGTGATTTTCGTCTTTTTTTCAAATCCTCAAAAATGATGGAAAACGGCATGCTATAGTATGCCGTTCGAGACCATGGGCTATAGCCCATCGCCATGGTCATAAATGATGAAAAACGAGGATTTGAAAAAAAGACGAAAATGACTCCGAGACGATGGGCTATAGCCCATGGTCTCGGAGTGATTTTCGTCTTTTTTTCAAATCCTCAAAAATTATGCAAAACGGGATGCTATAGTATGCCGTTCGAGACCATGGGCTATAGCCCATCGCCATGGTCATAAATGATGAAAAACGAGGATTTGAAAAAAAGACGAAAATGACTCCGAGACGATGGGCTATAGCCCATGGTCTCGGAGTGATTTTCGTCTTTTTTTCAAATCCTCAAAAATGATGCAAAACGGCATGCTATAGTATGCCGTTCGAGACCATGGGCTATAGCCCATCGCCATGGTCATAAATTATGAAAAAAAAGGATTTGAAAAAAAGACGAAAATGACTCCGAGACCATGGGCTATAGCCCATGGTCTCGGAGTGATTTTCGTCTTTTTTTCAAATCCTCAAAAATGATGCAAAACGGCATGCTATAGTATGCCGTTCGAGACCATGGGCTATAGCCCATCGCCATGGTCATAAATTATGAAAAAAAAGGATTTGAAAAAAAGACGAAAATGACTCCGAGACCATGGGCTATAGCCCATGGTCTCGGAGTGATTTTCGTCTTTTTTTCAAATCCTCAAAAATGATGCAAAACGGCATGCTATAGTATGCCGTTCGAGACCATGGGCTATAGCCCATCGCCATGGTCATAAATGTTGAAAAACAAGAATTTGAAAAAAAGACGAAAATCACTCCGAGACCATGGGCTATAGCCCATGGTCTCGGAGTCATTTTCGTCTTTTTTTCAAATCCTCAAAAATGATGCAAAACGGCATGCTATAGTATGCCGTTCGAGACCATGGGCTATAGCCCATCGCCATGGTCATAAATGATGAAAAACAAGGATTTGAAAAAAAGACGAAAATCACTCCGAGACGATGGGCTATAGCCCATGGTCTCGGAGTGATTTAGTAAATCACTCCGAGACCATGGGCTATAGCCCATGGTCTCGGAGTCATTTTCGTCTTTTTTTCAAATCCTCAAAAATGATGCAAAACGGCATGCTATAGTATGCCGTTCGAGACCATGGGCTATAGCCCATCGCCATGGTCATAAATTATGAAAAACAAGGATTTGAAAAAAAGACGAAAATGACTCCGAGACGATGGGCTATAGCCCATGGTCTCGGAGTGATTTTCGTCTTTTTTTCAAATCCTCAAAAATGATGCAAAACGGCATGCTATAGTATGCCGGTCGAGACCATGGGCTATAGCCCATCGCCATGGTCATAAATTATGAAAAACAAGGATTTGAAAAAAAGACGAAAATGACTCCGAGACGATGGGTTATAGCCCACGGTCTCGGAGTGATTTTCGTCTTTTTTTCAAATCCTCAAAAATGATGGAAAACGGCATGCTATAGTATGCCGTTCGAGACCATGGGCTATAGCCCATCGCCATGGTCATAAATGATGAAAAACGAGGATTTGAAAAAAAGACGAAAATGACTCCGAGACGATGGGCTATAGCCCAAGGTCTCGGAGTGATTTTCGCCTTTTTTTCAAATCCTCAAAAATGATGGAAAACGGCATGCTATAGTATGCCGTTCGAGACCATGGGCTATAGCCCATCGCCATGGTCATAAATGATGAAAAACGAGGATTTGAAAAAAAGACGAAAATGACTCCGAGACGATGGGCTATAGCCCATGGTCTCGGAGTGATTTTCGCCTTTTTTTCAAATCCTCAAAAATGATGGAAAACGGGATGCTATAGTATGCCGTTCGAGACCATGGGCTATAGCCCATCGCCATGGTCATAAATGATGAAAAACGAGGATTTGAAAAAAAGACGAAAATGACTCCGAGACGATGGGCTATAGCCCACGGTCTCGGAGTGATTTTCGTCTTTTTTTCAAATCCTCAAAAATGATGGAAAACGGCATGCTATAGTATGCCGTTCGAGACCATGGGCTATAGCCCATCGCCATGGTCATAAATGATGAAAAACGAGGATTTGAAAAAAAGACGAAAATGACTCCGAGACAATGGGCTATAGCCCATGGTCACAGAGTGATTTTCGTCTTTTTTTCAAATCCTCAAAAATGATGCAAAACGGCATGCTATAGTATGCCGTTCGAGACCATGGGCTATAGCCCATCGCCATGGTCATAAATTATGAAAAAAAAGGATTTGAAAAAAAGACGAAAATGACTCCGAGACCATGGGCTATAGCCCATGGTCTCGGAGTGATTTTCGTCTTTATTTCAAATCCTCAAAAATGATGCAAAACGGCATGCTATAGTATGCCGTTCGAGACCATGGGCTATAGCCCATCGCCATGGTCATAAATGATGAAAAAAAAGGATTTGAAAAAAAGACGAAAATGACTCCGAGACCATGGGCTATAGCCCATGGTCTCGGAGTGATTTTCGTCTTTTTTTCAAATCCTCAAAAATGATGGAAAATGGCATGCTATAGTATGCCGTTCGAGACCATGGGCTATAGCCCATCGCCATGGTCATAAATGATGAAAAACGAAAATGACTCCGAGACCATGGGCTATAGCCCATGGTCTCGGAGTGATTTTCGTCTTTTTTTCAAATCCTCAAAAATGATGGAAAATGGCATGCTATAGTATGCCGTTCGAGACCATGGGCTATAGCCCATCGCCATGGTCATAAATGATGAAAAACAAGGATTTGAAAAAAAGACGAAAATGACTCCGAGACGATGGGCTATAGCCCATGGTCTCGGAGTGATTTTCGCCTTTTTTTCAAATCCTCAAAAATGATGGAAAACGGCATGCTATAGTATGCCGTTCGAGACCATGGGCTATAGCCCATCGCCATGGTCATAAATGATGAAAAACAAGGATTTGAAAAAAAGACGAAAATGACTCCGAGACGATGGGCTATAGCCCATGGTCTCGGAGTGATTTTCGTCTTTTTTTCAAATCCTCAAAAATGATGCAAAACGGCATGCTATAGTATGCCGTTCGAGACCATGGGCTATAGCCCATCGCCATGGTCATAAATGATGAAAAACGAGGATTTGAAAAAAAGAAGAAAATGACTCCGAGACGATGGGCTATAGCCCATGGTCTCGGAGTGATTTTCGTCTTTTTTTCAAATCCTCAAAAATGATGCAAAACGGCATGCTATAGTATGCCGTTCGAGACCATGGGCTATAGCCCATCGCCATGGTCATAAATGATGAAAAACAAGGATTTGAAAAAAAGACGAAAATGACTCCGAGACGATGGGCTATAGCCCATGGTCTCGGAGTGATTTTCGTCTTTTTTTCAAATCCTCAAAAATGATGGAAAACGGCATGCTATAGTATGCCGTTCGAGACCATGGGCTATAGCCCATCGCCATGGTCATAAATGATGAAAAACGAGGATTTGAAAAAAAGACGAAAATGACTCCGAGACGATGGGCTATAGCCCAAGGTCTCGGAGTGATTTTCGCCTTTTTTTCAAATCCTCAAAAATGATGGAAAACGGCATGCTATAGTATGCCGTTCGAGACCATGGGCTATAGCCCATCGCCATGGTCATAAATGATGAAAAACGAGGATTTGAAAAAAAGACGAAAATGACTCCGAGACGATGGGCTATAGCCCAAGGTCTCGGAGTGATTTTCGCCTTTTTTTCAAATCCTCAAAAATGATGGAAAACGGCATGCTATAGTATGCCGTTCGAGACCATGGGCTATAGCCCATCGCCATGGTCATAAATGATGAAAAACGAGGATTTGAAAAAAAGACGAAAATGACTCCGAGACGATGGGCTATAGCCCATGGTCTCGGAGTGATTTTCGCCTTTTTTTCAAATCCTCAAAAATGATGGAAAACGGGATGCTATAGTATGCCGTTCGAGACCATGGGCTATAGCCCATCGCCATGGTCATAAATGATGAAAAACGAGGATTTGAAAAAAAGACGAAAATGACTCCGAGACGATGGGCTATAGCCCACGGTCTCGGAGTGATTTTCGTCTTTTTTTCAAATCCTCAAAAATGATGGAAAACGGCATGCTATAGTATGCCGTTCGAGACCATGGGCTATAGCCCATCGCCATGGTCATAAATGATGAAAAACGAGGATTTGAAAAAAAGACGAAAATGACTCCGAGACGATGGGCTATAGCCCATGGTCTCGGAGTGATTTTCGTCTTTTTTTCAAATCCTCAAAAATGATGCAAAACGGCATGCTATAGTATGCCGTTCGAGACCATGGGCTATAGCCCATCGCCATGGTCATAAATTATGAAAAAAAAGGATTTGAAAAAAAGACGAAAATGACTCCGAGACCATGGGCTATAGCCCATGGTCTCGGAGTGATTTTCGTCTTTTTTTCAAATCCTCAAAAATGATGCAAAACGGCATGCTATAGTATGCCGTTCGAGACCATGGGCTATAGCCCATCGCCATGGTCATAAATGATGAAAAACAAGGATTTGAAAAAAAGACGAAAATCACTCCGAGACCATGGGCTATAGCCCATGGTCTCGGAGTCATTTTCGTCTTTTTTTCAAATCCTCAAAAATGATGGAAAACGGCATGCTATAGTATGCCGTTCAAGACCATGGGCTATAGCCCATCGCCATGGTCATAAATGATGAAAAACGAGGATTTGAAAAAAAGACGAAAATTACTCCGAGACGATGGGCTATAGCCCATGGTCTCGGAGTGATTTTCGCCTTTTTTTCAAATCCTCAAAAATGATGGAAAACGGCATGCTATAGTATGCCGTTCGAGACCATGGGCTATAGCCCATCGCCATGGTCATAAATGATGAAAAACAAGGATTTGAAAAAAAGACGAAAATGACTCCGAGACGATGGGCTATAGCCCATGGTCTCGGAGTGATTTTCGTCTTTTTTTCAAATCCTCAAAAATGATGCAAAACGGCATGCTATAGTATGCCGTTCGAGACCATGGGCTATAGCCCATCGCCATGGTCATAAATGATGAAAAACAAGGATTTGAAAAAAAGACGAAAATCACTCCGAGACCATGGGCTATAGCCCATGGTCTCGGAGTCATTTTCGTCTTTTTTTCAAATCCTCAAAAATGATGGAAAACGGCATGCTATAGTATGCCGTTCGAGACCATGGGCTATAGCCCATCGCCATGGTCATAAATGATGAAAAACGAGGATTTGAAAAAAAGACGAAAATCACTCCGAGACCATGGGCTATAGCCCATGGTCTCGGAGTGATTTTCATCTTTTTTTCAAATCCTCAAAAATGATGCAAAACGGCATGCTATAGTATGCCGTTCGAGACCATGGGCTATAGCCCATCGCCATGGTCATAAATGATGAAAAACGAGGATTTGAAAAAAAGACGAAAATGACTCAGAGACGATGGGCTATAGCCCATGGTCTCGGAGTGATTTTCGTCTTTTTTTCAAATCCTCAAAAATGATGCAAAACGGTATGCTATAGTATGCCGTTCGAGACCATGGGCTATAGCCCATCGCCATGGTCATAAATGATGAAAAACAAGGATTTGAAAAAAAGACGAAAATCACTCCGAGACCATGGGCTATAGCCCATGGTCTCGGAGTCATTTTCGTCTTTTTTTCAAATCCTCAAAAATGATGGAAAACGGCATGCTTTAGTATGCCGTTCGAGACCATGGGCTATAGCCCATCGCCATGGTCATAAATGATGAAAAACGAGGATTTGAAAAAAAGACGAAAATGACTCCGAGACGATGGGCTATAGCCCATGGTCTCGGAGTGATTTTCGCCTTTTTTTCAAATCCTCAAAAATGATGGAAAACGGCATGCTATAGTATGCCGTTTGAGACCATGGGCTATAGCCCATCGCCATGGTCATAAATGATGAAAAACAAGGATTTGAAAAAAAGACGAAAATGACTCCGAGACGATGGGCTATAACCCATGGTCTCGGAGTGATTTTCGCCTTTTTTTTTCAAATCCTCAAAAATGATGGAAAACGGCATGCTATAGTATGCCGTTCGAGACCATGGGCTATAGCCCATCGCCATGGTCATAAATGATGAAAAACGAGGATTTGAAAAAAAGACGAAAATGACTCCGAGACGATGGGCTATAGCCCATGGTCTCGGAGTGATTTTCGCCTTTTTTTCAAATCCTCAAAAATGATGGAAAACGGCATGCTATAGTATGCCGTTCGAGACCATGGGCTATAGCCCATCGCCATGGTCATAAATGATGAAAAACGAGGATTTGAAAAAAAGACGAAAATGACTCCGAGACGATGGGCTATAGCCCATGGTCTTGGAGTGATTTTCGTCTTTTTTTCAAATCCTCAAAAATGATGCAAAACGGTATGCTATAGTATGCCGTTCGAGACCATGGGCTATAGCCCATCGCCATGGTCATAAATGATGAAAAACAAGGATTTGAAAAAAAAAAGAAAATCACTCCGAGACCATGGGCTATAGCCCATGGTCTCGGAGTCATTTTCGTCTTTTTTTCAAATCCTCAAAAATGATGGAAAACGGCATGCTTTAGTATGCCGTTCGAGACCATGGGCTATAGCCCATCGCCATGGTCATAAATGATGAAAAACGAGGATTTGAAAAAAAGACGAAAATGACTCCGAGACGATGGGCTATAGCCCATGGTCTCGGAGTGATTTTCGCCTTTTTTTCAAATCCTCAAAAATGATGGAAAACGGCATGCTATAGTATGCCGTTCGAGACCATGGGCTATAGCCCATCGCCATGGTCATAAATGATGAAAAACAAGGATTTGAAAAAAAGACGAAAATCACTCCGAGACCATGGGCTATAGCCCATGGTCTCGGAGTCATTTTCGTCTTTTTTTCAAATCCTCAAAAATGATGGAAAACGGCATGCTATAGTATGCCGTTCAAGACCATGGGCTATAGCCCATCGCCATGGTCATAAATGATGAAAAACGAGGATTTGAAAAAAAGACGAAAATTACTCCGAGACGATGGGCTATAGCCCATGGTCTCGGAGTGATTTTCGCCTTTTTTTCAAATCCTCAAAAATGATGGAAAACGGCATGCTATAGTATGCCGTTCGAGACCATGGGCTATAGCCCATCGCCATGGTCATAAATGATGAAAAACAAGGATTTGAAAAAAAGACGAAAATGACTCCGAGACGATGGGCTATAGCCCATGGTCTCGGAGTGATTTTCGTCTTTTTTTCAAATCCTCAAAAATGATGCAAAACGGCATGCTATAGTATGCCGTTCGAGACCATGGGCTATAGCCCATCGCCATGGTCATAAATGATGAAAAACAAGGATTTGAAAAAAAGACGAAAATCACTCCGAGACCATGGGCTATAGCCCATGGTCTCGGAGTCATTTTCGTCTTTTTTTCAAATCCTCAAAAATGATGGAAAACGGCATGCTATAGTATGCCGTTCGAGACCATGGGCTATAGCCCATCGCCATGGTCATAAATGATGAAAAACGAGGATTTGAAAAAAAGACGAAAATCACTCCGAGACCATGGGCTATAGCCCATGGTCTCGGAGTGATTTTCATCTTTTTTTCAAATCCTCAAAAATGATGCAAAACGGCATGCTATAGTATGCCGTTCGAGACCATGGGCTATAGCCCATCGCCATGGTCATAAATGATGAAAAACGAGGATTTGAAAAAAAGACGAAAATGACTCAGAGACGATGGGCTATAGCCCATGGTCTCGGAGTGATTTTCGTCTTTTTTTCAAATCCTCAAAAATGATGCAAAACGGTATGCTATAGTATGCCGTTCGAGACCATGGGCTATAGCCCATCGCCATGGTCATAAATGATGAAAAACAAGGATTTGAAAAAAAGACGAAAATCACTCCGAGACCATGGGCTATAGCCCATGGTCTCGGAGTCATTTTCGTCTTTTTTTCAAATCCTCAAAAATGATGGAAAACGGCATGCTTTAGTATGCCGTTCGAGACCATGGGCTATAGCCCATCGCCATGGTCATAAATGATGAAAAACGAGGATTTGAAAAAAAGACGAAAATGACTCCGAGACGATGGGCTATAGCCCATGGTCTCGGAGTGATTTTCGCCTTTTTTTCAAATCCTCAAAAATGATGGAAAACGGCATGCTATAGTATGCCGTTTGAGACCATGGGCTATAGCCCATCGCCATGGTCATAAATGATGAAAAACAAGGATTTGAAAAAAAGACGAAAATGACTCCGAGACGATGGGCTATAACCCATGGTCTCGGAGTGATTTTCGCCTTTTTTTTTCAAATCCTCAAAAATGATGGAAAACGGCATGCTATAGTATGCCGTTCGAGACCATGGGCTATAGCCCATCGCCATGGTCATAAATGATGAAAAACGAGGATTTGAAAAAAAGACGAAAATGACTCCGAGACGATGGGCTATAGCCCATGGTCTCGGAGTGATTTTCGCCTTTTTTTCAAATCCTCAAAAATGATGGAAAACGGCATGCTATAGTATGCCGTTCGAGACCATGGGCTATAGCCCATCGCCATGGTCATAAATGATGAAAAACGAGGATTTGAAAAAAAGACGAAAATGACTCCGAGACGATGGGCTATAGCCCATGGTCTCGGAGTGATTTTCGTCTTTTTTTCAAATCCTCAAAAATGATGCAAAACGGTATGCTATAGTATGCCGTTCGAGACCATGGGCTATAGCCCATCGCCATGGTCATAAATGATGAAAAACAAGGATTTGAAGAAAAAAAAGAAAATCACTCCGAGACCATGGGCTATAGCCCATGGTCTCGGAGTCATTTTCGTCTTTTTTTCAAATCCTCAAAAATGATGGAAAACGGCATGCTTTAGTATGCCGTTCGAGACCATGGGCTATAGCCCATCGCCATGGTCATAAATGATGAAAAACAAGGATTTGAAAAAAAGACGAAAATGACTCCGAGACGATGGGCTATAACCCATGGTCTCGGAGTGATTTTCGCCTTTTTTTTTCAAATCCTCAAAAATGATGGAAAACGGCATGCTATAGTATGCCGTTCGAGACCATGGGCTATAGCCCATCGCCATGGTCATAAATGATGAAAAACGAGGATTTGAAAAAAAGACGAAAATGACTCCGAGACGATGGGCTATAGCCCATGGTCTCGGAGTGATTTTCGCCTTTTTTTCAAATCCTCAAAAATGATGGAAAACGGCATGCTATAGTATGCCGTTCGAGACCATGGGCTATAGCCCATCGCCATGGTCATAAATGATGAAAAACGAGGATTTGAAAAAAAGACGAAAATGACTCCGAGACGATGGGCTATAGCCCATGGTCTCGGAGTGATTTTCGTCTTTTTTTCAAATCCTCAAAAATGATGGAAAACGGCATGCTATAGTATGCCGTTCGAGACCATGGGCTATAGCCCATCGCCATGGTCATAAATGATGAAAAACGAGGATTTGAAAAAAAGACGAAAATCACTCCGAGACCATGGTCTCGGAGTCATTTTCGTCTTTTTTTCAAATCCTCAAAAATGATGGAAAACGGCATGCTATAGTATGCCGTTCGAGACCATGGGCTATAGCCCATCGCCATGGTCATAAATGATGAAAAACGAGGATTTGAAAAAAAGACGAAAATGACTCCGAGACGATGGGCTATAGCCCATGGTCTCGGAGTGATTTTCGCCTTTTTTTCAAATCCTCAAAAATGATGGAAAACGGCATGCTATAGTATGCCGTTCGAGACCATGGGCTATAGCCCATCGCCATGGTCATAAATGATGAAAAACGAGGATTTGAAAAAAAGACGAAAATGACTCCGAGACGATGGGCTATAGCCCATGGTCTCGGAGGGATTTTCGCCTTTTTTTTTCAAATCCTCAAAAATGATGGAAAACGGCATGCTATAGTATGCCGTTCGAGACCATGGGCTATAGCCCATCGCCATGGTCATAAATGATGAAAAACGAGGATTTGAAAAAAAGACGAAAATGACTCCGAGACGATGGGCTATAGCCCATGGTCTCGGAGTGATTTTCGTCTTTTTTTCAAATCCTCAAAAATGATGCAAAACGGCATGCTATAGTATGCCGTTCGAGACCATGGGCTATAGCCCATGGTCTCGGAGTCATTTTCGTCTTTTTTTCAAATCCTCAAAAATGATGGAAAACGGCATGCTATAGTATGCCGTTCGAGACCATGGGCTATAGCCCATCGCCATGGTCATAAATGATGAAAAACGAGGATTTGAAAAAAAGACGAAAATGACTCCGAGACGATGGGCTATAGCCCATGGT
Source organism: Electrona antarctica (assembly GCF_951216825.1). Lineage (NCBI taxonomy): Eukaryota > Metazoa > Chordata > Actinopteri > Myctophiformes > Myctophidae > Electrona > Electrona antarctica. The sequence continues at coordinate 30,259,841 of NC_136806.1, forward strand.
CTCGGAGTGATTTTCGTCTTTTTTTCAAATCCTCAAAAATGATGCAAAACGGCATGCTATAGTATGCCGTTCGAGACCATGGGCTATAGCCCATCGCCATGGTCATAAATGATGAAAAACGAGGATTTGAAAAAAAGACGAAAATGACTCCGAGACGATGGGCTATAGCCCATGGTCTCGGAGTGATTTTCGTCTTTTTTTCAAATCCTCAAAAATGATGCAAAACGGCATGCTATAGTATGCCGTTCGAGACCATGTGCTATAGCCCATCGCCATGGTCATAAATGATGAAAAACGAGGATTTGAAAAAAAGACGAAAATGACTCCGAGACGATGGGCTATAGCCCATGGTCTCGGAGTGATTTTCGCCTTTTTTTCAAATCCTCAAAAATGATGGAAAACGGCATGCTATAGTATGCCGTTCGAGACCATGGGCTATAGCCCATCGCCATGGTCATAAATGATGAAAAACGAGGATTTGAAAAAAAGACGAAAATGACTCCGAGACGATGGGCTATAGCCCATGGTCTCGGAGTGATTTTCGCCTTTTTTTCAAATCCTCAAAAATGATGCAAAACGGCATGCTATAGTATGCCGTTCGAGACCATGGGCTATAGCCCATCGCCATGGTCATAAATGATGAAACACGAGGATTTGAAAAAAAGACGAAAATGACTCCGAGACGATGGGCTATAGCCCACGGTCTCGGAGTGATTTTCGTCTTTTTTTCAAATCCTCAAAAATGATGGAAAACGGCATGCTATAGTATGCCGTTCGAGACCATGGGCTATAGCCCATCGCCATGGTCATAAATGATGAAAAACGAGGATTTGAAAAAAAGACGAAAATGACTCCGAGACGATGGGCTATAGCCCATGGTCTCGGAGTGATTTTCGTCTTTTTTTCAAATCCTCAAAAATGATGCAAAACGGCATGCTATAGTATGCCGTTCGAGACCATGGGCTATAGCCCATCGCCATGGTCATAAATGATGAAAAACGAGGATTTGAAAAAAAGACGAAAATGACTCCGAGACGATGGGCTATAGCCCATGGTCTCGGAGTGATTTTCGTCTTTTTTTCAAATCCTCAAAAATGATGCAAAACGGCATGCTATAGTATGCCGTTCGAGACCATGGGCTATAGCCCATCGCCATGGTCATAAATGATGAAAAACGAGGATTTGAAAAAAAGACGAGAATGACTCCGAGACGATGGGCTATAGCCCATGGTCTCGGAGTGATTTTCGCCTTTTTTTTCAAATCCTCAAAAATGATGGAAAACGGCATGCTATAGTATGCCGTTCGAGACCATGGGCTATAGCCCATCGCCATGGTCATAAATGATGAAAAACGAGGATTTGAAAAAAAGACGAAAATGACTCCGAGACGATGGGCTATAGCCCATGGTCTCGGAGTGATTTTCGCCTTTTTTTTTCAAATCCTCAAAAATGACGGAAAACGGCATGCTATAGTATGCCGTTCGAGACCATGGGCTATAGCCCATCGCCATGGTCATAAATGATGAAAAACGAGGATTTGAAAAAAAGACGAAAATGACTCCGAGACGATGGGCTATAGCCCATGGTCTCGGAGTGATTTTCGTCTTTTTTTCAAATCCTCAAAAATGATGCAAAACGGCATGCTATAGTATCCCGTTCGAGACCATGGGCTATAGCCCATGGTCTCGGAGTCATTTTCGTCTTTTTTTCAAATCCTCAAAAATGATGGAAAACGGCATGCTATAGTATGCCGTTCGAGACCATGGGCTATAGCCCATCGCCATGGTCATAAATGATGAAAAACGAGGATTTGAAAAAAAGACGAAAATGACTCCGAGACGATGGGCTATAGCCCATGGTCTCGGAGTGATTTTCGTCTTTTTTTCAAATCCTCAAAAATGATGCAAAACGGCATGCTATAGTATGCCGTTCGAGACCATGGGCTATAGCCCATCGCCATGGTCATAAATGATGAAAAACGAGGATTTGAAAAAAAGACGAAAATGACTCCGAGACGATGGGCTATAGCCCATGGTCTCGGAGTGATTTTCGTCTTTTTTTCAAATCCTCAAAAATGATGCAAAACGGCATGCTATAGTATGCCGTTCGAGACCATGGGCTATAGCCCATCGCCATGGTCATAAATGATGAAAAACGAGGATTTGAAAAAAAGACGAAAATGACTCCGAGACGATGGGCTATAGCCCATGGTCTCGGAGTGATTTTCGCCTTTTTTTCAAATCCTCAAAAATGATGGAAAACGGCATGCTATAGTATGCCGTTCGAGACCATGGGCTATAGCCCATCGCCATGGTCATAAATGATGAAAAACGAGGATTTGAAAAAAAGACGAAAATTACTCTGAGACGATGGGCTATAGCCCATGGTCTCGGAGTGATTTTCGCCTTTTTTTCAAATCCTCAAAAATGATGGAAAACGGCATGCTATAGTATGCCGTTCGAGACCATGGGCTATAGCCCATCGCCATGGTCATAAATTATGAAAAACGAGGATTTGAAAAAAAGACGAAAATGACTCCGAGACGATGGGCTATAGCCCATGGTCTCGGAGTGATTTTCGCCTTTTTTTCAAATCCTCAAAAATGATGGAAAACGGCATGCTATAGTATGCCGTTCGAGACCATGGGCTATAGCCCATCGCCATGGTCATAAATGATGAAAAACAAGGATTTGAAAAAAAGACGAAAATGACTCCGAGACGATGGGCTATAGCCCATGGTCTCGGAGTGATTTTCGCCTTTTTTTCAAATCCTCAAAAATGATGGAAAACGGCATGCTATAGTATGCCGTTCGAGACCATGGGCTATAGCCCATCGCCATAAATGATGAAACACGAGGATTTGAAAAAAAGACGAAAATGACTCCGAGACGATGGGCTATACCCCACGGTCTCGGAGTGATTTTCGCCTTTTTTTCAAATCCTCAAAAATGATGGAAAACGGCATGCTATAGTATGCCGTTCGAGACCATGGGCTATAGCCCATCGCCATGGTCATAAATGATGAAAAACAAGGATTTGAAAAAAAGACGAAAATGACTCCGAGACGATGGGCTATAGCCCATGGTCTCGGAGTGATTTTCGCCTTTTTTTCAAATCCTCAAAAACGATGGAAAACGGCATTCTATAGTATGCCGTTCGAGACCATGGGCTATAGCCCATCGCCATGGTCATAAATGATGAAAAACAAGGATTTGAAAAAAAGACGAAAATGACTCCGAGACGATGGGCTATAGCCCACGGTCTCGGAGTGTCTTTCGTCTTTTTTTCAAATCCTCAAAAATGATGGAAAACGGCATGCTATAGTATGCCGTTCGAGACCATGGGCTATAGCCCATCGCCATGGTCATAAATGATGAAAAACGAGGATTTGAAAAAAAGACGAAAATTACTCCGAGACGATGGGCTATAGCCCATGGTCTCGGAGTGATTTTCGCCTTTTTTTCAAATCCTCAAAAATGATGGAAAACGGCATGCTATAGTATGCCGTTCGAGACCATGGGCTATAGCCCATCGTCATGGTCATAAATGATGAAAAACAAGGATTTGAAAAAAAGACGAAAATGACTCCGAGACGATGGGCTATAGCCCATGGTCTCGGAGTGATTTTCGTCTTTTTTTCAAATCCTCAAAAATGATGCAAAACGGCATGCTATAGTATGCCGTTCGAGACCATGGGCTATAGCCCATCGCCATGGTCATAAATGATGAAAAACGAGGATTTGAAAAAAAGACGAAAATGACTCCGAGACGATGGGCTATAGCCCATGGTCTCGGAGTGATTTTCGCCTTTTTTTCAAATCCTCAAAAATGATGGAAAACGGCATGCTATAGTATGCCGTTCGAGACCATGGGCTATAGCCCATCGCCATGGTCATAAATGATGAAAAACAAGGATTTGAAAAAAAGACGAAAATGACTCCGAGACGATGGGCTATAGCCCATGGTCTCGGAGTGATTTTCGTCTTTTTTTCAAATCCTCAAAAATGATGCAAAACGGCATGCTATAGTATGCCGTTCGAGACCATGGGCTATAGCCCATCGCCATGGTCATAAATGATGAAAAACGAGGATTTGAAAAAAAGACGAAAATGACTCCGAGACGATGGGCTATAGCCCATGGTCTCGGAGTGATTTTCGTCTTTTTTTCAAATCCTCAAAAATGATGCAAAACGGCATGCTATAGTATGCCGTTCGAGACCATGGGCTATAGCCCATGGTCTCGGAGTCATTTTCGTCTTTTTTTCAAATCCTCAAAAATGATGGAAAACGGCATGCTATAGTATGCCGTTCGAGACCATGGGCTATAGCCCATCGCCATGGTCATAAATGATGAAAAACGAGGATTTGAAAAAAAGACGAAAATGACTCCGAGACGATGGGCTATAGCCCATGGTCTCGGAGTGATTTTCGTCTTTTTTTCAAATCCTCAAAAATGATGCAAAACGGCATGCTATAGTATGCCGTTCGAGACCATGGGCTATAGCCCATCGCCATGGTCATAAATGATGAAAAACGAGGATTTGAAAAAAAGACGAAAATGACTCCGAGACGATGGGCTATAGCCCATGGTCTCGGAGTGATTTTCGTCTTTTTTTCAAATCCTCAAAAATGATGCAAAACGGCATGCTATAGTATGCCGTTCGAGACCATGGGCTATAGCCCATCGCCATGGTCATAAATGATGAAAAACGAGGATTTGAAAAAAAGACGAAAATGACTCCGAGACGATGGGCTATAGCCCATGGTCTCGGAGTGATTTTCGCCTTTTTTTCAAATCCTCAAAAATGATGGAAAACGGCATGCTATAGTATGCCGTTCGAGACCATGGGCTATAGCCCATCGCCATAAATGATGAAACACGAGGATTTGAAAAAAAGACGAAAATGACTCCGAGACGATGGGCTATAGCCCACGGTCTCGGAGTGATTTTCACTTTTTTTTCAAATCCTCAAAAATGATGGAAAACGGCATGCTATAGTATGCCGTTCGAGACCATGGGCTATAGCCCATCGCCATGGTCATAAATGATGAAAAACAAGGATTTGAAAAAAAGACGAAAATGACTCCGAGACGATGGGCTATAGCCCATGGTCTCGGAGTGATTTTCGCCTTTTTTTCAAATCCTCAAAAACGATGGAAAACGGCATTCTATAGTATGCCGTTCGAGACCATGGGCTATAGCCCATCGCCATGGTCATAAATGATGAAAAACAAGGATTTGAAAAAAAGACGAAAATGACTCCGAGACGATGGGCTATAGCCCACGGTCTCGGAGTGTCTTTCGTCTTTTTTTCAAATCCTCAAAAATGATGGAAAACGGCATGCTATAGTATGCCGTTCGAGACCATGGGCTATAGCCCATCGCCATGGTCATAAATTATGAAAAACGAGGATTTGAAAAAAAGACGAAAATGACTCCGAGACGATGGGCTATAGCCCATGGTCTCGGAGTGATTTTCGCCTTTTTTTCAAATCCTCAAAAATGATGGAAAACGGCATGCTATAGTATGCCGTTCGAGACCATGGGCTATAGCCCATCGCCATGGTCATAAATGATGAAAAACAAGGATTTGAAAAAAAGACGAAAATGACTCCGAGACGATGGGCTATAGCCCATGGTCTCGGAGTGATTTTCGTCTTTTTTTCAAATCCTCAAAAATGATGCAAAACGGCATGCTATAGTATGCCGTTCGAGACCATGGGCTATAGCCCATCGCCATGGTCATAAATGATGAAAAACGAGGATTTGAAAAAAAGACGAAAATGACTCCGAGACGATGGGCTATAGCCCATGGTCTCGGAGTGATTTTCGCCTTTTTTTCAAATCCTCAAAAATGATGGAAAACGGCATGCTATAGTATGCCGTTCGAGACCATGGGCTATAGCCCATCGCCATGGTCATAAATGATGAAAAACAAGGATTTGAAAAAAAGACGAAAATGACTCCGAGACGATGGGCTATAGCCCATGGTCTCGGAGTGATTTTCGTCTTTTTTTCAAATCCTCAAAAATGATGCAAAACGGCATGCTATAGTATGCCGTTCGAGACCATGGGCTATAGCCCATCGCCATGGTCATAAATGATGAAAAACGAGGATTTGAAAAAAAGAAGAAAATTACTCCGAGACGATGGGCTATAGCCCATGGTCTCGGAGTGATTTTCGTCTTTTTTTCAAATCCTCAAAAATGATGCAAAACGGCATGCTATAGTATGCCGTTCGAGACCATGGGCTATAGCCCATCGCCATGGTCATAAATGATGAAACACGAGGATTTGAAAAAAAGACGAAAATGACTCCGAGACGATGGGCTATAGCCCATGGTCTCGGAGTGATTTTCGCCTTTTTTTCAAATCCTCAAAAATGATGGAAAACGGCATGCTATAGTATGCCGTTCGAGACCATGGGCTATAGCCCATCGCCATGGTCATAAATGATGAAAAACGAGGATTTGAAAAAAAGACGAAAATGACTCCGAGACGATGGGCTATAGCCCATGGTCTCGGAGTGATTTTCGTCTTTTTTTCAAATCCTCAAAAATGATGCAAAACGGCATGCTATAGTATGCCGTTCGAGACCATGGGCTATAGCCCATCCCCATGGTCATAAATGATGAAAAACGAGGATTTGAAAAAAAGACGAAAATGACTCCGAGACGATGGGCTATAGCCCACGGTCTCGGAGTGATTTTCGTCTTTTTTTTCAAATCCTCAAAAATGATGGAAAACGGCATGCTATAGTATGCCGTTCGAGACCATGGGCTATAGCCCATCGCCATGGTCATAAAAGATGAAAAACGAGGATTTGAAAAAAAGACGAAAATGACTCCGAGACGATGGGCTATAGCCCATGGTCTCGGAGTGATTTTCGCCTTTTTTTCAAATCCTCAAAAATGATGGAAAACGGCATGCTATAGTATGCCGTTCGAGACCATGGGCTATAGCCCATCGCCATGGTCATAAATGATGAAAAACAAGGATTTGAAAAAAAGACGAAAATGACTCCGAGACGATGGGCTATAGCCCATGGTCTCGGAGTGATTTTCGCCTTTTTTTCAAATCCTCAAAAATGATGCAAAACGGCATGCTATAGTATGCCGTTCGAGACCATGGGCTATAGCCCATCGCCATGGTCATAAATGATGAAAAACGAGGATTTGAAAAAAAGAAGAAAATTACTCCGAGACGATGGGCTATAGCCCATGGTCTCGGAGTGATTTTCGTCTTTTTTTCAAATCCTCAAAAATGATGCAAAACGGCATGCTATAGTATGCCGTTCGAGACCATGGGCTATAGCCCATCGCCATGGTCATAAATGATGAAAAACAAGGATTTGAAAAAAAGACGAAAATGACTCCGAGACGATGGGCTATAGCCCATGGTCTCGGAGTGATTTTCGCCTTTTTTTCAAATCCTCAAAAATGATGGAAAACGGCATGCTATAGTATGCCGTTCGAGACCATGGGCTATAGCCCATCGCCATGGTCATAAATGATGAAAAACAAGGATTTGAAAAAAAGACGAAAATGACTCCGAGACGATGGGCTATAGCCCATGGTCTCGGAGTGATTTTCGCCTTTTTTTCAAATCCTCAAAAATGATGCAAAACGGCATGCTATAGTATGCCGTTCGAGACCATGGGCTATAGCCCATCGCCATGGTCATAAATGATGAAAAACGAGGATTTGAAAAAAAGAAGAAAATTACTCCGAGACGATGGGCTATAGCCCATGGTCTCGGAGTGATTTTCGTCTTTTTTTCAAATCCTCAAAAATGATGCAAAACGGCATGCTATAGTATGCCGTTCGAGACCATGGGCTATAGCCCATCGCCATGGTCATAAATGATGAAACACGAGGATTTGAAAAAAAGACGAAAATGACTCCGAGACGATGGGCTATAGCCCATGGTCTCGGAGTGATTTTCGCCTTTTTTTCAAATCCTCAAAAATGATGGAAAACGGCATGCTATAGTATGCCGTTCGAGACCATGGGCTATAGCCCATCGCCATGGTCATAAATGATGAAAAACGAGGATTTGAAAAAAAGACGAAAATGACTCCGAGACGATGGGCTATAGCCCATGGTCTCGGAGTGATTTTCGTCTTTTTTTCAAATCCTCAAAAATGATGCAAAACGGCATGCTATAGTATGCCGTTCGAGACCATGGGCTATAGCCCATCCCCATGGTCATAAATGATGAAAAACGAGGATTTGAAAAAAAGACGAAAATGACTCCGAGACGATGGGCTATAGCCCACGGTCTCGGAGTGATTTTCGTCTTTTTTTCAAATCCTCAAAAATGATGGAAAACGGCATGCTATAGTATGCCGTTCGAGACCATGGGCTATAGCCCATCGCCATGGTCATAAAAGATGAAAAACGAGGATTTGAAAAAAAGACGAAAATGACTCCGAGACGATGGGCTATAGCCCATGGTCTCGGAGTGATTTTCGCCTTTTTTTCAAATCCTCAAAAATGATGGAAAACGGCATGCTATAGTATGCCGTTCGAGACCATGGGCTATAGCCCATCGCCATGGTCATAAATGATGAAAAACAAGGATTTGAAAAAAAGACGAAAATGACTCCGAGACGATGGGCTATAGCCCATGGTCTCGGAGTGATTTTCGCCTTTTTTTCAAATCCTCAAAAATGATGCAAAACGGCATGCTATAGTATGCCGTTCGAGACCATGGGCTATAGCCCATCGCCATGGTCATAAATGATGAAAAACGAGGATTTGAAAAAAAGAAGAAAATTACTCCGAGACGATGGGCTATAGCCCATGGTCTCGGAGTGATTTTCGTCTTTTTTTCAAATCCTCAAAAATGATGCAAAACGGCATGCTATAGTATGCCGTTCGAGACCATGGGCTATAGCCCATCGCCATGGTCATAAATGATGAAACACGAGGATTTGAAAAAAAGACGAAAATGACTCCGAGACGATGGGCTATAGCCCATGGTCTCGGAGTGATTTTCGCCTTTTTTTCAAATCCTCAAAAATGATGGAAAACGGCATGCTATAGTATGCCGTTCGAGACCATGGGCTATAGCCCATCGCCATGGTCATAAATGATGAAAAACGAGGATTTGAAAAAAAGACGAAAATGACTCCGAGACGATGGGCTATAGCCCATGGTCTCGGAGTGATTTTCGTCTTTTTTTCAAATCCTCAAAAATGATGCAAAACGGCATGCTATAGTATGCCGTTCGAGACCATGGGCTATAGCCCATCCCCATGGTCATAAATGATGAAAAACGAGGATTTGAAAAAAAGACGAAAATGACTCCGAGACGATGGGCTATAGCCCACGGTCTCGGAGTGATTTTCGTCTTTTTTTCAAATCCTCAAAAATGATGGAAAACGGCATGCTATAGTATGCCGTTCGAGACCATGGGCTATAGCCCATCGCCATGGTCATAAAAGATGAAAAACGAGGATTTGAAAAAAAGACGAAAATGACTCCGAGACGATGGGCTATAGCCCATGGTCTCGGAGTGATTTTCGCCTTTTTTTCAAATCCTCAAAAATGATGGAAAACGGCATGCTATAGTATGCCGTTCGAGACCATGGGCTATAGCCCATCGCCATGGTCATAAATGATGAAAAACAAGGATTTGAAAAAAAGACGAAAATGACTCCGAGACGATGGGCTATAGCCCATGGTCTCGGAGTGATTTTCGCCTTTTTTTCAAATCCTCAAAAATGATGCAAAACGGCATGCTATAGTATGCCGTTCGAGACCATGGGCTATAGCCCATCGCCATGGTCATAAATGATGAAAAACGAGGATTTGAAAAAAAGAAGAAAATTACTCCGAGACGATGGGCTATAGCCCATGGTCTCGGAGTGATTTTCGTCTTTTTTTCAAATCCTCAAAAATGATGCAAAACGGCATGCTATAGTATGCCGTTCGAGACCATGGGCTATAGCCCATCGCCATGGTCATAAATGATGAAAAACAAGGATTTGAAAAAAAGACGAAAATGACTCCGAGACGATGGGCTATAGCCCATGGTCTCGGAGTGATTTTCGCCTTTTTTTCAAATCCTCAAAAATGATGGAAAACGGCATGCTATAGTATGCCGTTCGAGACCATGGGCTATAGCCCATCGCCATGGTCATAAATGATGAAAAACAAGGATTTGAAAAAAAGACGAAAATGACTCCGAGACGATGGGCTATAGCCCATGGTCTCGGAGTGATTTTCGCCTTTTTTTCAAATCCTCAAAAATGATGCAAAACGGCATGCTATAGTATGCCGTTCGAGACCATGGGCTATAGCCCATCGCCATGGTCATAAATGATGAAAAACGAGGATTTGAAAAAAAGAAGAAAATTACTCCGAGACGATGGGCTATAGCCCATGGTCTCGGAGTGATTTTCGTCTTTTTTTCAAATCCTCAAAAATGATGCAAAACGGCATGCTATAGTATGCCGTTCGAGACCATGGGCTATAGCCCATCGCCATGGTCATAAATGATGAAAAACAAGGATTTGAAAAAAAGACGAAAATGACTCCGAGACGATGGGCTATAGCCCATGGTCTCGGAGTGATTTTCGCCTTTTTTTCAAATCCTCAAAAACGATGGAAAACGGCATGCTATAGTATGCCGTTCGAGACCATGGGCTATAGCCCATCGCCATGGTCATAAATGATGAAAAACAAGGATTTGAAAAAAAGACGAAAATGACTCCGAGACGATGGGCTATAGCCCACGGTCTCGGAGTGATTTTCGTCTTTTTTTCAAATCCTCAGAAATGATGGAAAACGGCATGCTATAGTATGCCGTTCGAGACCATGGGCTATAGCCCATCGCCATGGTCATAAATGATGAAAAACGAGGATTTGAAAAAAAGACGAAAATGACTCCGAGACGATGGGCTATAGCCCATGGTCTCGGAGTGATTTTCGCCTTTTTTTCAAATCCTCAAAAATGATGGAAAACGGCATGCTATAGTATGCCGTTCAAGACCATGGGCTATAGCCCATCGCCATGGTCATAAATGATGAAAAACAAGGATTTGAAAAAAAGACGAAAATGACTCCGAGACGATGGGCTATAGCCCATGGTCTCGGAGTGATTTTCGTCTTTTTTTCAAATCCTCAAAAATGATGGAAAACGGCATGCTATAGTATGCCGTTCGAGACCATGGGCTATAGCCCATCGCCATGGTCATAAATGATGAAAAACAAGGATTTGAAAAAAAGAAGAAAATTACTCCGAGACGATGGGCTATAGCCCATGGTCTCGGAGTGATTTTCGTCTTTTTTTCAAATCCTCAAAAATGATGCAAAACGGCATGCTATAGTATGCCGTTCGAGACCATGGGCTATAGCCCATCGCCATGGTCATAAATGATGAAAAACAAGGATTTGAAAAAAAGACGAAAATGACTCCGAGACGATGGGCTATAGCCCATGGTCTCGGAGTGATTTTCGTCTTTTTTTCAAATCCTCAAAAATGATGCAAAACGGCATGCTATAGTATGCCGTTCGAGACCATGGGCTATAGCCCATCGCCATGGTCATAAATGATGAAAAACGAGGATTTGAAAAAAAGACGAAAATGACTCCGAGACGATGGGCTATAGCCCATGGTCTCGGAGTGATTTTAGCCTTTTTTTCAAATCCTCAAAAATGATGGAAAACGGCATGCTATAGTATGCCGTTCGAGACCATGGGCTATAGCCCATCGCCATGGTCATAAATGATGAAAAACAAGGATTTGAAAAAAAGAAGAAAATTACTCCGAGACGATGGGCTATAGCCCATGGTCTCGGAGTGATTTTCGTCTTTTTTTCAAATCCTCAAAAATGATGCAAAACGGCATGCTATAGTATGCCGTTCGAGACCATGGGCTATAGCCCATCGCCATGGTCATAAATGATGAAAAACGAGGATTTGAAAAAAAGACGAAAATGACTCCGAGACGATGGGCTATAGCCCATGGTCTCGGAGTGATTTTCGCCTTTTTTTCAAATCCTCAAAAATGATGCAAAACGGCATGCTATAGTATGCCGTTCGAGACCATGGGCTATAGCCCATCGCCATGGTCATAAATGATGAAAAACGAGGATTTGAAAAAAAGACGAAAATGACTCCGAGACGATGGGCTATAGCCCATGGTCTCGGAGTGATTTTCGTCTTTTTTTCAAATCCTCAAAAATGATGCAAAACGGCATGCTATAGTATGCCGTTCGAGACCATGGGCTATAGCCCATCGCCATGGTCATAAATGATGAAAAACGAGGATTTGAAAAAAAGACGAAAATGACTCCGAGACGATGGGCTATAGCCCATGGTCTCGGAGTGATTTTCGTCTTTTTTTCAAATCCTCAAAAATGATGCAAAACGGCATGCTATAGTATGCCGTTCGAGACCATGGGCTATAGCCCATCGCCATGGTCATAAATGATGAAAAACGAGGATTTGAAAAAAAGACGAAAATGACTCCGAGACGATGGGCTATAGCCCACGGTCTCGGAGTGATTTTCGTCTTTTTTTCAAATCCTCAAAAATGATGGAAAACGGCATGCTATAGTATGCCGTTCGAGACCATGGGCTATAGCCCATCGCCATGGTCATAAATGATGAAAAACGAGGATTTGAAAAAAAGACGAAAATGACTCCGAGACGATGGGCTATAGCCCATGGTCTCGGAGTGATTTTCGCCTTTTTTTCAAATCCTCAAAAATGATGGAAAACGGCATGCTATAGTATGCCGTTCGAGACCATGGGCTATAGCCCATCGCCATGGTCATAAATGATGAAACACGAGGATTTGAAAAAAAGACGAAAATGACTCCGAGACGATGGGCTATAGCCCACGGTCTCGGAGTGATTTTCGCCTTTTTTTCAAATCCTCAAAAATGATGGAAAACGGCATGCTATAGTATGCCGTTCGAGACCATGGGCTATAGCCCATCGCCATGGTCATAAATGATGAAAAACAAGGATTTGAAAAAAAGACGAAAATGACTCCGAGACGATGGGCTATAGCCCATGGTCTCGGAGTGATTTTCGCCTTTTTTTCAAATCCTCAAAAATGATGGAAAACGGCATGCTATAGTATGCCGTTCGAGACCATGGGCTATAGCCCATCGCCATGGTCATAAATGATGAAAAACGAGGATTTGAAAAAAAGACGAAAATGACTCCGAGACGATGGGCTATAGCCCATGGTCTCGGAGTGATTTTCGCCTTTTTTTCAAATCCTCAAAAATGATGCAAAACGGCATGCTATAGTATGCCGTTCGAGACCATGGGCTATAGCCCATCGCCATGGTCATAAATGATGAAAAACGAGGATTTGAAAAAAAGAAGAAAATTACTCCGAGACGATGGGCTATAGCCCATGGTCTCGGAGTGATTTTCGTCTTTTTTTCAAATCCTCAAAAATGATGCAAAACGGCATGCTATAGTATGCCGTTCGAGACCATGGGCTATAGCCCATCGCCATGGTCATAAATGATGAAACACGAGGATTTGAAAAGAAGACGAAAATGACTCCGAGACGATGGGCTATAGCCCATGGTCTCGGAGTGATTTTCGCCTTTTTTCAAATCCTCAAAAATGATGGAAAACGGCATGCTATAGTATGCCGTTCGAGACCATGGGCTATAGCCCATCGCCATGGTCATAAATGATGAAAAACGAGGATTTGAAAAAAAGACGAAAATGACTCCGAGACGATGGGCTATAGCCCATGGTCTCGGAGTGATTTTCGCCTTTTTTTCAAATCCTCAAAAATGATGGAAAACGGCATGCTATAGTATGCCGTTCGAGACCATGGGCTATAGCCCATCGCCATGGTCATAAATGATGAAAAACGAGGATTTGAAAAAAAGACGAAAATGACTCCGAGACCATGGGCTATAGCCCATGGTCTCGGAGTGATTTTCGTCTTTTTTTCAAATCCTCAAAAATGATGCAAAACGGAATGCTATAGTATGCCGTTCGAGACCATGGGCTATAGCCCATCACCATGGTCATAAATGATGAAAAACAAGGATTTGAAAAAAAGACGAAAATCACTCCGAGACCATGGGCTATAGCCCATGGTCTCGGAGTGATTTTCGCCTTTTTTTTTCAAATCCTCAAAAATGATGGAAAACGGCATGCTATAGTATGCCGTTCGAGACCATGGGCTATAGCCCATCGCCATGGTCATAAATTATGAAAAACGAGGATTTGAAAAAAAGACGAAAATGACTCCGAGACGATGGGCTATAGCCCATGGTCTCGGAGTGATTTTCGCCTTTTTTTTCAAATCCTCAAAAATGATGGAAAACGGCATGCTATAGTATGCCGTTCGAGACCATGGGCTATAGCCCATCGCCATGGTCATAAATGATGAAAAACGAGGATTTGAAAAAAAGACGAAAATGACTCCGAGACCATGGGCTATAGCCCATGGTCTCGGAGTGATTTTCGTCTTTTTTTCAAATCCTCAAAAATTATGCAAAACGGCATGCTATAGTATGCCGTTCGAGACCATGGGCTATAGCCCATCGCCATGGTCATAAATGATGAAAAACAAGGATTTGAAAAAAAGACGAAAATCACTCCGAGACCATGGGCTATAGCCCATGGTCTCGGAGTGATTTTCGCCTTTTTTTTTCAAATCCTCAAAAATGATGGAAAACGGCATGCTATAGTATGCCGTTCGAGACCATGGGCTATAGCCCATCGCCATGGTCATAAATTATGAAAAACGAGGATTTGAAAAAAAGACGAAAATGACTCCGAGACGATGGGCTATAGCCCATGGTCTCGGAGTGATTTTCGCCTTTTTTTTCAAATCCTCAAAAATGATGGAAAACGGCATGCTATAGTATGCCGTTCGAGACCATGGGCTATAGCCCATCGCCATGGTCATAAATGATGAAAAACGAGGATTTGAAAAAAAGACGAAAATGACTCCAAGACGATGGGCTATAGCCCATGGTCTCGGAGTGATTTTCGCCTTTTTTTTTTCAAATCCTCAAAAATGATGGAAAACGGCATGCTATAGTATGCCGTTCGAGACCATGGGCTATAGCCCATCGCCATGGTCATAAATGATGAAAAACGAGGATTTGAAAAAAAGACGAAAATGACTCCGAGACGATGGGCTATAGCCCATGGTCTCGGAGTGATTTTCGCCTTTTTTTCAAATCCTCAAAAATGATGGAAAACGGCATGCTATAGTATGCCGTTCGAGACCATGGGCTATAGCCCATCGCCATGGTCATAAATGATGAAACACGAGGATTTGAAAAAAAGACGAAAATGACTCCGAGACGATGGGCTATAGCCCACGGTCTCGGAGTGATTTTCGTCTTTTTTTCAAATCCTCAAAAATGATGGAAAACGGCATGCTATAGTATGCCGTTCGAGACCATGGGCTATAGCCCATCGCCATGGTCATAAATGATGAAAAACGAGGATTTGAAAAAAAGAAGAAAATTACTCCGAGACGATGGGCTATTACCCATGGTCTCGGAGTGATTTTCGCCTTTTTTTCAAATCCTCAAAAATGATGGAAAACGGCATGCTATAGTATGCCGTTCGAGACCATGGGCTATAGCCCATCACCATGGTCATAAATGATGAAAAACGAGGATTTGAAAAAAAGACGAAAATGACTCCGAGACGATGGGCTATAGCCCATGGTCTCGGAGTGATTTTCGCCTTTTTTTCAAATCCTCAAAAATGATGGAAAACGGCATGCTATAGTATGCCGTTCGAGACCATGGGCTATAGCCCATCGCCATGGTCATAAATGATGAAAAACGAGGATTTGAAAAAAAGACGAAAATGGCTCCGAGACGATGGGCTATAGCCCATGGTCTCGGAGTGATTTTCGTCTTTTTTTCAAATCCTCAAAAATGATGCAAAACGGCATGCTATAGTATGCCGTTCGAGACCATGGGCTATAGCCCATCGCCATGGTCATAAATGATGAAAAACGAGGATTTGAAAAAAAGACGAAAATGACTCCGAGACCATGGGCTATAGCCCATGGTCTCGGAGTGATTTTCGTCTTTTTTTCAAATCCTCAAAAATGATGCAAAACGGCATGCTATAGTATGCCGTTCGAGACCATGGGCTATAGCCCATCGCCATGGTCATAAATGATGAAAAACGAGGATTTGAAAAAAAGACGAAAATGACTCCGAGACGATGGGCTATAGCCCATGGTCTCGGAGTGATTTTCGCCTTTTTTTCAAATCCTCAAAAATGATGGAAAACGGCATGCTATAGTATGCCGTTCGAGACCATGGGCTATAGCCCATCGCCATGGTCATAAATGATGAAAAACGAGGATTTGAAAAAAAGACGAAAATGACTCCGAGACGATGGGCTATAGCCCATGGTCTCGGAGTGATTTTCGCCTTTTTTTTTCAAATCCTCAAAAATGATGGAAAACGGCATGCTATAGTATGCCGTTCGAGACCATGGGCTATAGCCCATCGCCATGGTCATAAATGATGAAAAACAAGGATTTGAAAAAAAGACGAAAATGACTCCGAGACGATGGGCTATAGCCCACGGTCTCGGAGTGATTTTCGTCTTTTTTTCAAATCCTCAAAAATGATGCAAAACGGCATACTATAGTATGCCGTTCGAGACCATGGGCTATAGCCCATCGCCATGGTCATAAATGATGAAAAACGAGGATTTGAAAAAAAGTCGAAAATGACTCCGAGACGATGGGCTATAGCCCACGGTCTCGGAGTGATTTTCGTCTTTTTTTCAAATCCTCAAAAATGATGCAAAACGGCATGCTATAGTATGCCGTTCGAGACCATGGGCTATAGCCCATCGCCATGGTCATAAATTATGAAAAACGAGGATTTAAAAAAAAGACGAAAATGACTCCGAGACCATGGGCTATAGCCCATCGCCATGGTCATAAATGATGAAAAACGAGGATTTGAAAAAAAGACGAAAATCACTCCTAGCCCATGGTCTCGGAGTGATTTTCGCCTTTTTTTTCAAATCCTCAAAAATGATGGAAAACGGCATGCTATAGTATGCCGTTCGAGACCATGGGCTATTGCCCATCGCCATGGTCATAAATGTTGAAAAACGAGGATTTGAAAAAAAGACGAAAATGACTCCGAGACGATGGGCTATAGCCCATGGTCTCGGAGTGATTTTCGTCTTTTTTTCAAATCCTCAAAAATGATGCAAAACGGCATGCTATAGTATGCCGTTCGAGACCATGGGCTATAGCCCATCGCCATGGTCATAAATAATGAAAAACAAGGATTTGAAAAAAAGACGAAAATGACTCCGAGACGATGGGCTATAGCCCATGGTCTCGGAGTGATTTTCGTCTTTTTTTCAAATCCTCAAAAATGATGCAAAACGGCATGCTATAGTATGCCGTTCGAGACCATCGCCATGGTCATAAATGATGAAAAACGAGGATTTGAAAAAAAGACGAAAATGACTCCGAGACGATGGGCCCATGGGCCCATGGTCTCGGAGTGATTTTCGTCTTTTTTTCAAATCCTCAAAAATGATGCAAAACGGCATGCTATAGTATGCCGTTCGAGACCATGGGGTATTGCCCATCGCCATGGTCATAAATGTTGAAAAACGAGGATTTGAAAAAAAGACGAAAATGACTCCGAGACGATGGGCTATAGCCCATGGTCTCGGAGTGATTTTCGTCTTTTTTTCAAATCCTCAAAAATGATGCAAAACGGCATGCTATAGTATGCCGTTCGAGACCATGGGCTATAGCCCATCGCCATGGTCATAAATGATGAAAAACGAGGATTTGAAAAAAAGACGAAAATGACTCCGAGACGATGGGCTATAGCCCATGGTCTCGGAGTGATTTTCGTCTTTTTTTCAAATCCTCAAAAATGATGCAAAACGGCATGCTATAGTATGCCGTTCGAGACCATCGCCATGGTCATAAATGATGAAAAACGAGGATTTGAAAAAAAGACGAAAATGACTCCGAGACGATGGGCCCATGGGCCCATGGTCTCGGAGTCATTTTCGTCTTTTTTTCAAATCCTCAAAAATGATGCAAAACGGCATGCTATATTATGCCGTTCGAGACCATGGGCTATAGCCCATCGCCATGGTCATAAATGATGAAAAACGAGGATTTGAAAAAAAGACGAAAATGACTCCGAGACGATGGGCTATAGCCCATGGTCTCGGAGTCATTTTCGTCTTTTTTTCAAATCCTCAAAAATGATGCAAAACGGCATGCTATAGTATGCCGTTCGAGACCATGGGCTATAGCCCATCGCCATGGTCATAAATGATGAAAAACAAGGATTTGAAAAAAAGATGAAAATGACTCCGAGACGATGGGCTATAGCCCATGGTCTCGGAGTGATTTTCGTATTTTTTTCAAATCCTCAAAAATGATGCAAAACGGCATGCTATAGTATGCCGTTCGAGACCATGGGCTATAGCCCATCGCCATGGTCATAAATGATGAAAAACGAGGATTTGAAAAAAAGACGAAAATGACTCCGAGGCGATGGGCTATAGCCCACGGTCTCGGAGTGATTTTCGTCTTTTTTTCAAATCCTCAACAATGATGCAAAACGGCATACTATAGTATGCCGTTCGAGACCATGGGCTATATCCCATCGCCATGGTCATAAATTATGAAAAACGAGGATTTGAAAAAAAGTCGAAAATGACTCCGAGACGATGGGCTATAGCCCACGGTCTCGGAGTGATTTTCGTCTTTTTTTCAAATCCTCAAAAATGATGCAAAACGGCATGCTATAGTATGCCGTTCGAGACCATGGGCTATAGCCCATCGCCATGGTCATAAATGATGAAAAACGAGGATTTGAAAAAAAGACGAAAATGACTCCGAGACCATGGGCTATAGCCCATGGTCTCGGAGTCATTTTCGTCTTTTTTTCAAATCCTCAAAAATGATGCAAAACGGCATGCTATAGTATGCCGTTCGAGACCATGGGCTATAGCCCATCGCCATGGTCATAAATGATGAAAAACAAGGATTTGAAA
Source organism: Electrona antarctica (assembly GCF_951216825.1). Lineage (NCBI taxonomy): Eukaryota > Metazoa > Chordata > Actinopteri > Myctophiformes > Myctophidae > Electrona > Electrona antarctica. The sequence goes on from NC_136806.1 coordinate 30,278,867, forward strand.
AAAAGACGAAAATGACTCCGAGACGATGGGCTATAGCCCATGGTCTCGGAGTGATTTTCGTCTTTTTTTCAAATCCTCAAAAATGATGCAAAACGGCATGCTATAGTATGCCGTTCGAGACCATGGGCTATAGCCCATCGCCATGGTCATAAATGATGAAAAACGAGGATTTGAAAAAAAGACGAAAATGACTCCGAGGCGATGGGCTATAGCCCACGGTCTCGGAGTGATTTTCGTCTTTTTTTCAAATCCTCAAAAATGATGCAAAACGGCATACTATAGTATGCCGTTCGAGACCATGGGCTATAGCCCATCGCCATGGTCATAAATGATGAAAAACGAGGATTTGAAAAAAAGTCGAAAATGACTCCGAGACGATGGGCTATAGCCCACGGTCTCGGAGTGATTTTCGTCTTTTTTTCAAATCCTCAAAAATGATGCAAAACGGCATGCTATAGTATGCCGTTCGAGACCATGGGCTATAGCCAAATCGCCATGGTCATAAATGATGAAAAACGAGGATTTGAAAAAAAGACGAAAATGACTCTGAGACGATGGGCTATAGCCCACGGTCTCGGAGTGATTTTCGTCTTTTTTTCAAATCCTCAAAAATGATGGAAAACGGCATGCTATAGTATGCCGTTCGAGACCATGGGCTATAGCCCATCGCCATGGTCATAAATGATGAAAAACGAGGATTTGAAAAAAAGACGAAAATGACTCCGAGACCATGGGCTATAGCCCATGGTCTCGGAGTCATTTTCGTCTTTTTTTCAAATCCTCAAAAATGATGCAAAACGGCATGCTATAGTATGCCGTTCGAGACCATGGGCTATAGCCCATCGCCATGGTCATAAATGATGAAAAACAAGGATTTGAAAAAAAGACGAAAATGACTCCGAGACGATGGGCTATAGCCCATGGTCTCGGAGTGATTTTCGTCTTTTTTTCAAATCCTCAAAAATGATGCAAAACGGCATGCTATAGTATGCCGTTCGAGACCATGGGCTATAGCCCATCGCCATGGTCATAAATGATGAAAAACGAGGATTTGAAAAAAAGACGAAAATGACTCCGAGGCGATGGGCTATAGCCCACGGTCTCGGAGTGATTTTCGTCTTTTTTTCAAATCCTCAAAAATGATGCAAAACGGCATACTATAGTATGCCGTTCGAGACCATGGGCTATAGCCCATCGCCATGGTCATAAATGATGAAAAACGAGGATTTGAAAAAAAGTCGAAAATGACTCCGAGACGATGGGCTATAGCCCACGGTCTCGGAGTGATTTTCGTCTTTTTTTCAAATCCTCAAAAATGATGCAAAACGGCATGCTATAGTATGCCGTTCGAGACCATGGGCTATAGCCAAATCGCCATGGTCATAAATGATGAAAAACGAGGATTTGAAAAAAAGACGAAAATGACTCTGAGACGATGGGCTATAGCCCACGGTCTCGGAGTGATTTTCGTCTTTTTTTCAAATCCTCAAAAATGATGGAAAACGGCATGCTATAGTATGCCGTTCGAGACCATGGGCTATAGCCCATCGCCATGGTCATAAATGATGAAAAACGAGGATTTGAAAAAAAGTCGAAAATGACTCCGAGACGATGGGCTATAGCCCATGGTCTCGGAGTGATTTTCGCCTTTTTTTCAAATCCTCAAAAATGATGGAAAACGGCATGCTATAGTATGCCGTTCGAGACCATGGGCTATAGCCCATCGCCATGGTCATAAATGATGAAAAACAAGGATTTGAAAAAAAGACGAAAATCACTCCGAGACCATGGGCTATAGCCCATGGTCTCGGAGTCATTTTCGTCTTTTTTTCAAATCCTCAAAAATGATGCAAAACGGCATGCTATAGTATGCCGTTCGAGACCATGGGCTATAGCCCATCGCCATGGTCATAAATGATGAAAAACAAGGATTTGAAAAAAAGACGAAAATGACTCCGAGACGATGGGCTATAGCCCATGGTCTCGGAGTGATTTTCGTCTTTTTTTCAAATCCTCAAAAATGATGCAAAACGGCATGCTATAGTATGCCGTTCGAGACCATGGGCTATAGCCCATCGCCATGGTCATAAATGATGAAAAACGAGGATTTGAAAAAAAGACGAAAATGACTCTGAGACGATGGGCTATAGCCCACGGTCTCGGAGTGATTTTCGTCTTTTTTTCAAATCCTCAAAAATGATGCAAAACGGCATACTATAGTATGCCGTTCGAGACCATGGGCTATAGCCCATCGCCATGGTCATAAATGATGAAAAACGAGGATTTGAAAAAAAGTCGAAAATGACTCCGAGACGATGGGCTATAGCCCACGGTCTCGGAGTGATTTTCGTCTTTTTTTCAAATCCTCAAAAATGATGCAAAACGGCATGCTATAGTATGCCGTTCGAGACCATGGGCTATAGCCAAATCGCCATGGTCATAAATGATGAAAAACGAGGATTTGAAAAAAAGACGAAAATGACTCTGAGACGATGGGCTATAGCCCACGGTCTCGGAGTGATTTTCGTCTTTTTTTCAAATCCTCAAAAATGATGGAAAACGGCATGCTATAGTATGCCGTTCGAGACCATGGGCTATAGCCCATCGCCATGGTCATAAATGATGAAAAACGAGGATTTGAAAAAAAGACGAAAATGACTCCGAGACCATGGGCTATAGCCCATGGTCTCGGAGTCATTTTCGTCTTTTTTTCAAATCCTCAAAAATGATGCAAAACGGCATGCTATAGTATGCCGTTCGAGACCATGGGCTATAGCCCATCGCCATGGTCATAAATGATGAAAAACAAGGATTTGAAAAAAAGACGAAAATGACTCCGAGACGATGGGCTATAGCCCATGGTCTCGGAGTGATTTTCGTCTTTTTTTCAAATCCTCAAAAATGATGCAAAACGGCATGCTATAGTATGCCGTTCGAGACCATGGGCTATAGCCCATCGCCATGGTCATAAATGATGAAAAACGAGGATTTGAAAAAAAGACGAAAATTACTCCGAGGCGATGGGCTATAGCCCACGGTCTCGGAGTGATTTTCGTCTTTTTTTCAAATCCTCAAAAATGATGCAAAACGGCATACTATAGTATGCCGTTCGAGACCATGGGCTATAGCCCATCGCCATGGTCATAAATGATGAAAAACGAGGATTTGAAAAAAAGTCGAAAATGACTCCGAGACGATGGGCTATAGCCCACGGTCTCGGAGTGATTTTCGTCTTTTTTTCAAATCCTCAAAAATGATGCAAAACGGCATGCTATAGTATGCCGTTCGAGACCATGGGCTATAGCCAAATCGCCATGGTCATAAATGATGAAAAACGAGGATTTGAAAAAAAGACGAAAATGACTCTGAGACGATGGGCTATAGCCCACGGTCTCGGAGTGATTTTCGTCTTTTTTTCAAATCCTCAAAAATGATGGAAAACGGCATGCTATAGTATGCCGTTCGAGACCATGGGCTATAGCCCATCGCCATGGTCATAAATGATGAAAAACGAGGATTTGAAAAAAAGACGAAAATGACTCCGAGACGATGGGCTATAGCCCATGGTCTCGGAGTGATTTTCGCCTTTTTTTCAAATCCTCAAAAATGATGGAAAACGGCATGCTATAGTATGCCGTTCGAGACCATGGGCTATAGCCCATCGCCATGGTCATAAATGATGAAAAACAAGGATTTGAAAAAAAGACGAAAATCACTCCGAGACCATGGGCTATAGCCCATGGTCTCGGAGTCATTTTCGTCTTTTTTTCAAATCCTCACAAATGATGGAAAACGGCATGCTATAGTATGCCGTTCGAGACCATGGGCTATAGCCCATCGCCATGGTCATAAATGATGAAAAACAAGGATTTGAAAAAAAGACGAAAATCACTCCGAGACCATGGGCTATAGCCCATGGTCTCGGAGTCATTTTCGTCTTTTTTTCAAATCCTCACAAATGATGGAAAACGGCATGCTATAGTATGCCGTTCGAGACCATGGGCTATAGCCCATCGCCATGGTCATAAATGATGAAAAACGAGGATTTGAAAAAAAGACGAAAATGACTCCGAGACCATGGGCTATAGCCCATGGTCTCGGAGTGATTTTCGCCTTTTTTTTTCAAATCCTCAAAAATGATGGAAAACGGCATGCTATAGTATGCCGTTCGAGACCATGGGCTATAGCCCATCGCCATGGTCATAAATGTTGAAAAACGAGGATTTGAAAAAAAGACGAAAATGACTCCGAGACGATGGGCTATAGCCCATGGTCTCGGAGTGATTTTCGTCTTTTTTTCAAATCCTCAAAAATGATGCAAAACGGCATGCTATAGTATGCCGTTCGAGACCATGGGCTATAGCCCATCGCCATGGTCATAAATGATGAAAAACGAGGATTTTAAAAAAAGACGAAAATGACTCCGAGACGATGGGCTATAGCCCATGGTCTCGGAGTGATTTTCGTCTTTTTTTCAAATCCTCAAAAATGATGGAAAACGGCATGCTATAGTATGCCGTTCGAGACCATGGGCTATAGCCCATCGCCATGGTCATAAATGATGAAAAACGAGGATTTTAAAAAAAGACGAAAATGACTCCGAGACGATGGGCTATAGCCCATGGTCTCGGAGTGATTTTCGTCTTTTTTTCAAATCCTCAAAAATGATGGAAAACGGCATGCTATAGTATGCCGTTCGAGACCATGGGCTATAGCCCATCGCCATGGTCATAAATGATGAAAAACAAGGATTTGAAAAAAAGACGAAAATCACTCCGAGACCATGGGCTATAGCCCATGGTCTCGGAGTCATTTTCGTCTTTTTTTCAAATCCTCACAAATGATGGAAAACGGCATGCTATAGTATGCCGTTCGAGACCATGGGCTATAGCCCATCGCCATGGTCATAAATGATGAAAAACGAGGATTTGAAAAAAAGACGAAAATGACTCCGAGACCATGGGCTATAGCCCATGGTCTCGGAGTGATTTTCGTCTTTTTTTCAAATCCTCAAAAATGATGCAAAACGGCATGCTATAGTATGCCGTTCGAGACCATGGGCTATAGCCCATCGCCATGGTCATAAATGATGAAAAACAAGGATTTGAAAAAAAGACGAAAATCACTCCGAGACCATGGGCTATAGCCCATGGTCTCGGAGTCATTTTCGTCTTTTTTTCAAATCCTCACAAATGATGGAAAACGGCATGCTATAGTATGCCGTTCGAGACCATGGGCTATAGCCCATCGCCATGGTCATAAATGATGAAAAACGAGGATTTGAAAAAAAGACGAAAATGACTCCGAGACGATGGGCTATAGCCCATGGTCTCGGAGTGATTTTCGTCTTTTTTTCAAATCATCAAAAATGATGCAAAACGGCATGCTATAGTATGCCGTTCGAGACCATGGGCTATAGCCCATCGCCATGGTCATAAATGATGAAAAACGAGGATTTGAAAAAAAGACGAAAATGACTCCGAGACGATGGGCTATAGCCCATGGTCTCGGAGTGATTTTCGTCTTTTTTTTAAATCCTCAAAAATGATGCAAAACGGCATACTATAGTATGCCGTTCGAGACCATGGGCTATAGCCCATCGCCATGGTCATAAATGATGAAAAACGAGGATTTGAAAAAAAGTCGAAAATGACTCCGAGACGATGGGCTATAGCCCACGGTCTCGGAGTGATTTTCGTCTTTTTTTCAAATCCTCAAAAATGATGCAAAACGGCATGCTATAGTATGCCGTTCGAGACCATGGGCTATAGCCAAATCGCCATGGTCATAAATGATGAAAAACGAGGATTTGAAAAAAAGACGAAAATGACTCTGAGACGATGGGCTATAGCCCACGGTCTCGGAGTGATTTTCGTCTTTTTTTCAAATCCTCAAAAATGATGGAAAACGGCATGCTATAGTATGCCGTTCGAGACCATGGGCTATAGCCCATCGCCATGGTCATAAATGATGAAAAACGAGGATTTGAAAAAAAGACGAAAATGACTCCGAGACCATGGGCTATAGCCCATGGTCTCGGAGTCATTTTCGTCTTTTTTTCAAATCCTCAAAAATGATGCAAAACGGCATGCTATAGTATGCCGTTCGAGACCATGGGCTATAGCCCATCGCCATGGTCATAAATGATGAAAAACAAGGATTTGAAAAAAAGACGAAAATGACTCCGAGACGATGGGCTATAGCCCATGGTCTCGGAGTGATTTTCGTCTTTTTTTCAAATCCTCAAAAATGATGCAAAACGGCATGCTATAGTATGCCGTTCGAGACCATGGGCTATAGCCCATCGCCATGGTCATAAATGATGAAAAACGAGGATTTGAAAAAAAGACGAAAATGACTCCGAGGCGATGGGCTATAGCCCACGGTCTCGGAGTGATTTTCGTCTTTTTTTCAAATCCTCAAAAATGATGCAAAACGGCATACTATAGTATGCCGTTCGAGACCATGGGCTATAGCCCATCGCCATGGTCATAAATGATGAAAAACGAGGATTTGAAAAAAAGTCGAAAATGACTCCGAGACGATGGGCTATAGCCCACGGTCTCGGAGTGATTTTCGTCTTTTTTTCAAATCCTCAAAAATGATGCAAAACGGCATGCTATAGTATGCCGTTCGAGACCATGGGCTATAGCCAAATCGCCATGGTCATAAATGATGAAAAACGAGGATTTGAAAAAAAGACGAAAATGACTCTGAGACGATGGGCTATAGCCCACGGTCTCGGAGTGATTTTCGTCTTTTTTTCAAATCCTCAAAAATGATGGAAAACGGCATGCTATAGTATGCCGTTCGAGACCATGGGCTATAGCCCATCGCCATGGTCATAAATGATGAAAAACGAGGATTTGAAAAAAAGACGAAAATGACTCCGAGACGATGGGCTATAGCCCATGGTCTCGGAGTGATTTTCGCCTTTTTTTCAAATCCTCAAAAATGATGGAAAACGGCATGCTATAGTATGCCGTTCGAGACCATGGGCTATAGCCCATCGCCATGGTCATAAATGATGAAAAACAAGGATTTGAAAAAAAGACGAAAATCACTCCGAGACCATGGGCTATAGCCCATGGTCTCGGAGTCATTTTCGTCTTTTTTTCAAATCCTCACAAATGATGGAAAACGGCATGCTATAGTATGCCGTTCGAGACCATGGGCTATAGCCCATCGCCATGGTCATAAATGATGAAAAACAAGGATTTGAAAAAAAGACGAAAATCACTCCGAGACCATGGGCTATAGCCCATGGTCTCGGAGTCATTTTCGTCTTTTTTTCAAATCCTCACAAATGATGGAAAACGGCATGCTATAGTATGCCGTTCGAGACCATGGGCTATAGCCCATCGCCATGGTCATAAATGATGAAAAACGAGGATTTGAAAAAAAGACGAAAATGACTCCGAGACCATGGGCTATAGCCCATGGTCTCGGAGTGATTTTCGCCTTTTTTTTTCAAATCCTCAAAAATGATGGAAAACGGCATGCTATAGTATGCCGTTCGAGACCATGGGCTATAGCCCATCGCCATGGTCATAAATGTTGAAAAACGAGGATTTGAAAAAAAGACGAAAATGACTCCGAGACGATGGGCTATAGCCCATGGTCTCGGAGTGATTTTCGTCTTTTTTTCAAATCCTCAAAAATGATGCAAAACGGCATGCTATAGTATGCCGTTCGAGACCATGGGCTATAGCCCATCGCCATGGTCATAAATGATGAAAAACGAGGATTTTAAAAAAAGACGAAAATGACTCCGAGACGATGGGCTATAGCCCATGGTCTCGGAGTGATTTTCGTCTTTTTTTCAAATCCTCAAAAATGATGGAAAACGGCATGCTATAGTATGCCGTTCGAGACCATGGGCTATAGCCCATCGCCATGGTCATAAATGATGAAAAACGAGGATTTTAAAAAAAGACGAAAATGACTCCGAGACGATGGGCTATAGCCCATGGTCTCGGAGTGATTTTCGTCTTTTTTTCAAATCCTCAAAAATGATGGAAAACGGCATGCTATAGTATGCCGTTCGAGACCATGGGCTATAGCCCATCGCCATGGTCATAAATGATGAAAAACAAGGATTTGAAAAAAAGACGAAAATCACTCCGAGACCATGGGCTATAGCCCATGGTCTCGGAGTCATTTTCGTCTTTTTTTCAAATCCTCACAAATGATGGAAAACGGCATGCTATAGTATGCCGTTCGAGACCATGGGCTATAGCCCATCGCCATGGTCATAAATGATGAAAAACGAGGATTTGAAAAAAAGACGAAAATGACTCCGAGACCATGGGCTATAGCCCATGGTCTCGGAGTGATTTTCGTCTTTTTTTCAAATCCTCAAAAATGATGCAAAACGGCATGCTATAGTATGCCGTTCGAGACCATGGGCTATAGCCCATCGCCATGGTCATAAATGATGAAAAACAAGGATTTGAAAAAAAGACGAAAATCACTCCGAGACCATGGGCTATAGCCCATGGTCTCGGAGTCATTTTCGTCTTTTTTTCAAATCCTCACAAATGATGGAAAACGGCATGCTATAGTATGCCGTTCGAGACCATGGGCTATAGCCCATCGCCATGGTCATAAATGATGAAAAACGAGGATTTGAAAAAAAGACGAAAATGACTCCGAGACGATGGGCTATAGCCCATGGTCTCGGAGTGATTTTCGTCTTTTTTTCAAATCATCAAAAATGATGCAAAACGGCATGCTATAGTATGCCGTTCGAGACCATGGGCTATAGCCCATCGCCATGGTCATAAATGATGAAAAACGAGGATTTGAAAAAAAGACGAAAATGACTCCGAGACGATGGGCTATAGCCCATGGTCTCGGAGTGATTTTCGTCTTTTTTTTAAATCCTCAAAAATGATGCAAAACGGCATGCTATAGTATGCCGTTCGAGACCATGGGCTATAGCCCATCGCCATGGTCATAAATTATGAAAAACAAGGATTTGAAAAAAAGACGAAAATGACTCCGAGACGATGGGCTATAGCCCACGGTCTCGGAGTGATTTTCATCTTTTTTTCAAATCCTCAAAAATGATGCAAAACGGCATGCTATAGTATGCCGTTCGAGACCATGGGCTATAGCCCATCGCCATGGTCATAAATTATGAAAAACAAGGATTTGAAAAAAAGACGAAAATGACTCCGAGATGATGGGCTATAGCCCACGGTCTCGGAGTGATTTTCATCTTTTTTTCAAATCCTCAAAAATGATGGAAAACGGCATGCTATAGTATGCCGTTCGAGACCATGGGCTATAGCCCATCGCCATGGTCATAAATGATGAAAAACGAGGATTTGAAAAAAAGACGAAAATGACTCCGAGACAATGGGCTATAGCCCATGGTCTCGGAGTGATTTTCGCCTTTTTTTCAAATCCTCAAAAATGATGGAAAACGGCATGCTATAGTATGCCGTTCGAGACCATGGGCTATAGCCCATCGCCATGGTCATGAATGTTGAAAAACGAGGATTTGAAAAAAAGACGAAAATGACTCCGAGACCATGGGCTATAGCCCATGGTCTCGGAGTGATTTTCATCTTTTTTTCAAATCCTCAAAAATGATGCAAAACGGCATGCTATAGTATGCCGTTCGAGACCATGGGCTATAGCCCATCGCCATGGTCATAAATGATGAAAAACGAGGATTTGAAAAAAAGACGAAAATGACTCCGAGACGATGGGCTATAGCCCATGGTCTCGGAGTGATTTTCGTCTTTTTTTCAAATCCTCAAAAATGATGCAAAACGGCATGCTATAGTATGCCGTTCGAGACCATGGGCTATAGCCCATCGCCATGGTCATAAATGATGAAAAACGAGGATTTGAAAAAAAGACGAAAATGACTCCGAGACGATGGGCTATAGCCCATGGTCTCGGAGTGATTTTCGTCTTTTTTTCAAATCCTCAAAAATGATGCAAAACGGCATGCTATAGTATGCCGTTCGAGACCATGGGCTATAGCCCATCGCCATGGTCATAAATGATGAAAAACGAGGATTTGAAAAAAAGACGAAAATGACTCCGAGACGATGGGCTATAGCCCATGGTCTCGGAGTGATTTTCGTCTTTTTTTCAAATCCTCAAAAATGATGCAAAACGGCATGCTATAGTATGCCGTTCGAGACCATGGGCTATAGCCCATCGCCATGGTCATAAATGATGAAAAACGAGGATTTGAAAAAAAGACGAAAATGACTCCGAGACGATGGGCTATAGCCCATGGTCTCGGAGTGATTTTCGTCTTTTTTTCAAATCCTCAAAAATTATGCAAAACGGGATGCTATAGTATGCCGTTCGAGACCATGGGCTATAGCCCATCGCCATGGTCATAAATGATGAAAAACAAGGATTTGAAAAAAAGACTAAAATGACTCCGAGACGATGGGCTATAGCCCATGGTCTCGGAGTGATTTTCGTCTTTTTTTCAAATCCTCAAAAATGATGGAAAACGGCATGCTATAGTATGCCGTTCGAGACCATGGGCTATAGCCCATCGCCATGGTCATAAATGATAAAAAACAAGGATTTGAAAAAAAGACGAAAATGACTCCGAGACGATGGGCTATAGCCCATGGTCTCAGAGTGAATTTCGTCTTTCTTTCAAATCCTCAAAAATGACGGAAAATGGCATGCTATAGTATGCCGTTCGAGACCATGGGCTATAGCCCATCGCCATGGTCATAAATGATGAAAAACAAGGATTTGAAAAAAAGACGAAAATCACTCCGAGACCATGGGCTATAGCCCATGGTCTCGGAGTCATTTTCGTCTTTTTTTCAAATCCTCAAAAATGATGGAAAACGGCATGCTATAGTATGCCGTTCGAGACCATGGGCTATAGCCCATCGCCATGGTCATAAATGATGAAAAACGAGGATTTGAAAAAAAGACGAAAATGACTCCGAGACGATGGGCTATAGCCCATGGTCTCGGAGTGATTTTCGCCATGGTTTCGCCATTCGCCATGGTTTGAAAAACGAGGATTTGAAAAAAAGACGAAAATCACTCCGAGACCATGGGCTATAGCCCATCGCCATGGTCATAAATTATGAAAAACGAGGATTTGAAAAAAAGACGAAAATGACTCCGAGACGATGGGCTATAGCCCATGGTCTCGGAGTGATTTTCGTCTTTTTTTCAAATCCTCAAAAATGATGCAAAACGGGATGCTATAGTATGCCGTTCGAGACCATGGGCTATAGCCCATCGCCATGGTCATAAATGATGAAAAACAAGGATTTGAAAAATAGACGAAAATCACTCCGAGACCATGGGCTATAGCCCATGGTCTCGGAGTCATTTTCGTCTTTTTTTCAAATCCTCAAAAATTATGGAAAACGGCATGCTATAGTATGCCGTTCGAGACCATGGGCTATAGCCCATCGCCATGGTCATAAATGATGAAAAACGAGGATTTGAAAAAAAGACGAAAATGACTCCGAGACGATGGGCTATAGCCCATGGTCTCGGAGTGATTTTCGCCTTTTTTTTTCAAATCCTCAAAAATGATGGAAAACGGCATGCTATAGTATGCCGTTCGAGACCATGGGCTATAGCCCATCGCCATGGTCATAAATGATGAAAAACGAGGATTTGAAAAAAAGATGAAAATGACTCCGAGACGATGGGCTATAGCCCATGGTCTCAGAGTGATTTTCGTCTTTTTTTCAAATCCTCAAAAATGATGGAAAACGGCATGCTATAGTATGCCGTTCGAGACCATGGGCTATAGCCCATCACCATGGTCATAAATGATGAAAAATGAGGATTTGAAAAAAAGACGAAAATGACTCCGAGACGATGGGCTATAGCCCATGGTCTCGGAGTGATTTTCGTCTTTTTTTCAAATCCTCAAAAATTATGCAAAACGGCATGCTATAGTATGCCGTTCGAGACCATGGGCTATAGCCCATCGCCATGGTCATAAATGATGAAAAACGAGGATTTGAAAAAAAGACGAAAATGACTCCGAGACGATGGGCTATAGCCCATGGTCTCGGAGTGATTTTCGTCTTTTTTTCAAATCCTCAAATTATGCAAAACGGGATGCTATAGTATGCCGTTCGAGACCATGGGCTATAGCCCATCGCCATGGTCATAAATGATGAAAAACGAGGATTTGAAAAAAAGACGAAAATCACTCCGAGACCATGGGCTATAGCCCATCGCCATGGTCATAAATTATGAAAAACGAGGATTTGAAAAAAAGACGAAAATGACTCCGAGACGATGGGCTATAGCCCATGGTCTCGGAGTGATTTTCGTCTTTTTTTCAAATCCTCAAAAATGATGCAAAACGGGATGCTATAGTATGCCGTTCGAGACCATGGGCTATAGCCCATCGCCATGGTCATAAATGATGAAAAACAAGGATTTGAAAAAAAGACGAAAATCACTCCGAGACCATGGGCTATAGCCCATGGTCTCGGAGTCATTTTCGTCTTTTTTTCAAATCCTCAAAAATTATGGAAAACGGCATGCTATAGTATGCCGTTCGAGACCATGGGCTATAGCCCATCGCCATGGTCATAAATGATGAAAAACGAGGATTTGAAAAAAAGACGAAAATGACTCCGAGACGATGGGCTATAGCCCATGGTCTCGGAGTGATTTTCGCCTTTTTTTTTCAAATCCTCAAAAATGATGCAAAACGGCATGCTATAGTATGCCGTTCGAGACCATGGGCTATAGCCCATCGCCATGGTCATAAATGATGAAAAACAAGGATTTGAAAAAAAGACGAAAATCACTCCGAGACCATGGGCTATAGCCCATGGTCTCGGAGTCATTTTCGTCTTTTTTTCAAATCCTCAAAAATTATGGAAAACGGCATGCTATAGTATGCCGTTCGAGACCATGGGATATAGCCCATCGGCATGGTCATAAATGATGAAAAACGAGGATTTGAAAAAAAGACGAAAATTACTCCGAGACGATGGGCTATAGCCCATGGTCTCGGAGTGATTTTCGTCTTTTTTTCAAATCCTCAAAAATGATGCAAAACGGCATGCTATAGTATGCCGTTCGAGACCATGGGCTATAGCCCATCACCATGGTCATAAATGATGAAAAACGAGGATTTGAAAAAAAAGACGAAAATGACTCCGAGACGATGGGCTATAGCCCATGGTCTCGGAGTGATTTTCGTCTTTTTTCTTCAAATCCTCAAATTATGCAAAACGGGATGCTATAGTATGCCGTTCGAGACCATGGGCTATAGCCCATCGCCATGGTCATAAATGATGAAAAACAAGGATTTGAAAAAAAGACGAAAATGACTCCGAGACGATGGGCTATAGCCCATGGTCTCGGAGTGATTTTCGTCTTTCTTTCAAATGCTCAAAAATGATGGAAAATGGCATGCTATAGTATGCCGTTCGAGACCATGGGCTATAGCCCATCGCCATGGTCATAAATGATGAAAAACGAGGATTTGAAAAAAAGACGAAAATGACTCCGAGACGATGGGCTATAGCCCATCGTCTCGGAGTCATTTTCGTCTTTTTTTCAAATCCTCAAAAATGATGCAAAACGGGATGCTATAGTATGCCGTTCGAGACCATGGGCTATAGCCCATCGCCATGGTCATAAATGATGAAAAACAAGGATTTGAAAAAAAGACGAAAATCACTCCGAGACCATGGGCTATAGCCCATGGTCTCGGAGTGATTTTCGTCTTTTTTTCAAATCCTCAAAATTGATGCAAAATGGCATGCTATAGTATGCCGTTCGAGACATGGGCTATAGCCCATCGCCATGGTCATGTTGAAAAACGAGGATTTGAAAAAAAGACGAAAATCACTCCGAGACCATGGGCTATAGCCCATGGTCTCGGAGTGATTTTCGTCTTTTTTTCAAATCCTCAAAATTGATGCAAAATGGCATGCTATAGTATGCCGTTCGAGACATGGGCTATAGCCCATCGCCATGGTCATCAATGATGAAAAACGAGGATTTGAAAAAAAGACGAAAATGACTCCGAGACGATGGGCTATAGCCCATGGTCTCGGAGTGATTTTCGCCTTTTTTTTTCAAATCCTCAAAAATGATGCAAAACGGCATGCTATAGTATGCCGTTCGAGACCATGGGCTATAGCCCATCGCCATGGTCATAAATGATGAAAAACAAGGATTTGAAAAAAAGACGAAAATCACTCCGAGACCATGGGCTATAGCCCATGGTCTCGGAGTCATTTTCGTCTTTTTTTCAAATCCTCAAAAATGATGCAAAACGGGATGCTATAGTATGCCGTTCGAGACCATGGGCTATAGCCCATCGCCATGGTCATAAATGATGAAAAACAAGGATTTGAAAAAAAGACGAAAATCACTCCGAGACCATGGGCTATAGCCCATGGTCTCGGAGTCATTTTCGTCTTTCTTTCAAATGCTCAAAAATGATGGAAAATGGCATGCTATAGTATGCCGTTCGAGACCATGGGCTATAGCCCATCGCCATGGTCATAAATGATGAAAAACGAGGATTTGAAAAAAAGACGAAAATGACTCCGAGACGATGGGCTATAGCCCATCGTCTCGGAGTCATTTTCGTCTTTTTTTCAAATCCTCAAAAATGATGGAAAACGGCATGCTATAGTATGCCGTTCGAGACCATGGGCTATAGCCCATCGCCATGGTCATAAATGATGAAAAACAAGGATTTGAAAAAAAGACGAAAATCACTCCGAGACCATGGGCTATAGCCCATGGTCTCGGAGTCATTTTCGTCTTTTTTTCAAATCCTCAAAAATGATGCAAAACGGGATGCTATAGTATGCCGTTCGAGACCATGGGCTATAGCCCATCGCCATGGTCATAAATGATGAAAAACAAGGATTTGAAAAAAAGACGAAAATCACTCCGAGACCATGGGCTATAGCCCATGGTCTCGGAGTCATTTTCGTATTTTTTTCAAATCCTCAAAAATTATGGAAAACGGCATGCTATAGTATGCCGTTCGAGACCATGGGCTATAGCCCATCGCCATGGTCATAAATGATGAAAAAAAAGGATTTGAAAAAAAGACGAAAATCACTCCGAGACCATGGGCTATAGCCCATGGTCTCGGAGTGATTTTCGTCTTTTTTTCAAATCCTCAAAATTGATGCAAAATGGCATGCTATAGTATGCCGTTCGAGACATGGGCTATAGCCCATCGCCATGGTCATGTTGAAAAACGAGGATTTGAAAAAAAGACGAAAATCACTCCGAGACCATGGGCTATAGCCCATGGTCTCGGAGTGATTTTCGTCTTTTTTTCAAATCCTCAAAATTGATGCAAAATGGCATGCTATAGTATGCCGTTCGAGACATGGGCTATAGCCCATCGCCATGGTCATGTTGAAAAACGAGGATTTGAAAAAAAGACGAAAATCACTCCGAGACCATGGGCTATAGCCCATGGTCTCGGAGTGATTTTCGTCTTTTTTTCAAATCCTCAAAATTGATGCAAAATGGCATGCTATAGTATGCCGTTCGAGACATGGGCTATAGCCCATCGCCATGGTCATAAATGATGAAAAACGAGGATTTGAAAAAAAGACGAAAATGACTCCGAGACGATGGGCTATAGCCCATGGTCTCGGAGTGATTTTCGTCTTTTTTTCAAATCCTCAAAAATGATGCAAAACGGGATGCTATAGTATGCCGTTCGAGACCATGGGCTATAGCCCATCGCCATGGTCATAAATGATGAAAAACAAGGATTTGAAAAAAAGACGAAAATGACTCCGAGACGATGGGCTATAGCCCATGGTCTCGTAGTGATTTTCGCCTTTTTTTCAAATCCTCAAAAATGATGGAAAACGGCATGCTATAGTATGCCGTTCGAGACCATGGGCTATAGCCCATCGCCATGGTCATAAATGATGAAAAACGAGGATTTGAAAAAAATACGAAAATGACTCCGAGACGATGGGCTATAGCCCACGGTCTCGGAGTGATTTTCGTCCTTTTTTCAAATCCTCAAAAATGATGGAAAACGGCATGCTATAGTATGCCGTTCGAGACCATGGGCTATAGCCCATCGCCATGGTCATAAATGATGAAAAACAAGGATTTGAAAAAAAGACGAAAATCACTCCGAGACCATGGGCTATAGCCCATGGTCTCGGAGTCATTTTCGTCTTTTTTTCAAATCCTCAAAAATGATGGAAATCGGCATGCTATAGTATGCCGTTCGAGACCATGGGCTATAGCCCATCGCCATGGTCATAAATGATGAAAAACAAGGATTTGAAAAAAAGACGAAAATCACTCCGAGACCATGGGCTATAGCCCATGGTCTCGGAGTCATTTTCGTCTTTTTTTCAAATCCTCAAAAATGATGGAAATCGGCATGCTATAGTATGCCGTTCGAGACCATGGGCTATAGCCCATCGCCATGGTCATAAATGATGAAAAACGAGGATTTGAAAAAAATACGAAAATGACTCCGAGATGATGGGCTATAGCCCATGGTCTCGGAGTGATTTTCGCCTTTTTTTTTCAAATCCTCAAAAATGATGGAAAACGGCATGCTATAGTATGCCGTTCGAGACCATGGGCTATAGCCCATCGCCATGGTCATAAATGTTGAAAAACGAGGATTTGAAAAAAAGACGAAAATGACTCCGAGACCATGGGCTATAGCCCACGGTCTCGGAGTGATTTTCATCTTTTTTTCAAATCCTCAAAAATGATGCAAAACGGCATGCTATAGTATGCCGTTCGAGACCATGGGCTATAGCCCATCGCCATGGTCATAAATGATGAAAAACGAGGATTTGAAAAAAAGACGAAAATGACTCCGAGACGATGGGCTATAGCCCATGGTCTCGGAGTGATTTTCGTCTTTTTTTCAAATCCTCAAAAATGATGCAAAACGGCATGCTATAGTATGCCGTTCGAGAAAATGGGCTATAGCCCATCGCCATGGTCATAAATGATGAAAAACGAGGATTTGAAAAAAAGACGAAAATGACTCCGAGACGATGGGCTATAGCCCACGGTCTCGGAATGATTTTCGTCCTTTTTTCAAATCCTCAAAAATGATGGAAAACGGCATGCTATAGTATGCCGTTCGAGACCATGGGCTATAGCCCATCGCCATGGTCATAAATGATGAAAAACAAGGATTTGAAAAAAAGACGAAAATCACTCCGAGACCATGGGCTATAGCCCATGGTCTCGGAGTCATTTTCGTCTTTTTTTCAAATCCTCAAAAATGATGGAAATCGGCATGCTATAGTATGCCGTTCGAGACCATGGGCTATAGCCCATCGCCATGGTCATAAATGATGAAAAACAAGGATTTGAAAAAAAGACGAAAATCACTCCGAGACCATGGGCTATAGCCCATGGTCTCGGAGTCATTTTCGTCTTTTTTTCAAATCCTCAAAAATGATGGAAATCGGCATGCTATAGTATGCCGTTCGAGACCATGGGCTATAGCCCATCGCCATGGTCATAAATGATGAAAAACGAGGATTTGAAAAAAATACGAAAATGACTCCGAGATGATGGGCTATAGCCCATGGTCTCGGAGTGATTTTCGCCTTTTTTTTTCAAATCCTCAAAAATGATGGAAAACGGCATGCTATAGTATGCCGTTCGAGACCATGGGCTATAGCCCATCGCCATGGTCATAAATGTTGAAAAACGAGGATTTGAAAAAAAGACGAAAATGACTCCGAGACCATGGGCTATAGCCCACGGTCTCGGAGTGATTTTCATCTTTTTTTCAAATCCTCAAAAATGATGCAAAACGGCATGCTATAGTATGCCGTTCGAGACCATGGGCTATAGCCCATCGCCATGGTCATAAATGATGAAAAACGAGGATTTGAAAAAAAGACGAAAATGACTCCGAGACGATGGGCTATAGCCCATGGTCTCGGAGTGATTTTCGTCTTTTTTTCAAATCCTCAAAAATGATGCAAAACGGCATGCTATAGTATGCCGTTCGAGAAAATGGGCTATAGCCCATCGCCATGGTCATAAATGATGAAAAACGAGGATTTGAAAAAAAGACGAAAATGACTCCGAGACGATGGGCTATAGCCCATGGTCTCGGAGTGATTTTCGTCTTTTTTTCAAATCCTCAAAAATTATGCAAAACGGGATGCTATAGTATGCCGTTCGAGACCATGGGCTATAGCCCATCGCCATGGTCATAAATGATGAAAAACGAGGATTTGAAAAAAAGACGAAAATGACTCCGAGACGATGGGCTATAGCCCATGGTCTCGGAGTGATTTTCGTCTTTCTTTCAAATGCTCAAAAATGATGGAAAACGGCATGCTATAGTATGCCGTTCGAGACCATGGGCTATAGCCCATCGCCATGGTCATAAATGATGAAAAACGAGGATTTGAAAAAAAGACGAAAATGACTCCGAGACGATGGGCTATAGCCCATCGTCTCGGAGTCATTTTCGTCTTTTTTTCAAATCCTCAAAAATGATGGAAAACGGCATGCTATAGTATGCCGTTCGAGACCATGGGCTATAGCCCATCGCCATGGTCATAAATGATGAAAAACGAGGATTTGAAAAAAAGTCGAAAATGACTCCGAGACGATGGGCTATAGCCCATGGTCTCGGAGTGATTTTCGTCTTTTTTTCAAATCCTCAAAAATTATGGAAAACGGCATGCTATAGTATGCCGTTCGAGACCATGGGCTATAGCCCATCGCCATGGTCATAAATGATAAAAAACAAGGATTTGAAAAAAAGACGAAAATGACTCCGAGACGATGGGCTATAGCCCATGGTCTCAGAGTGAATTTCGTCTTTCTTTCAAATCCTCAAAAATGACGGAAAATGGCATGCTATAGTATGCCGTTCGAGACCATGGGCTATAGCCCATCGCCATGGTCATAAATGATGAAAAACAAGGATTTGAAAAAAAGAAGAAAATCACTCCGAGACCATGGGCTATAGCCCATGGTCTCGGAGTCATTTTCGTCTTTTTTTCAAATCCTCAAAAATGATGGAAGACGGCATGCTATAGTATGCCGTTCGAGACCATGGGCTATAGCCCATCGCCATGGTCATAAATGATGAAAAACGAGGATTTGAAAAAAAGACGAAAATGACTCCGAGACCATGGGCTATAGCCCACGGTCTCGGAGTGATTTTCATCTTTTTTTCAAATCCTCAAAAATGATGCAAAACGGCATGCTATAGTATGCCGTTCGAGACCATGGGCTATAGCCCATCGCCATGGTCATAAATGATGAAAAACGAGGATTTGAAAAAAAGACGAAAATGACTCCGAGACGATGGGCTATAGCCCATGGTCTCGGAGTGATTTTCGTCTTTTTTTCAAATCCTCAAAAATGATGCAAAACGGCATGCTATAGTATGCCGTTCGAGAAAATGGGCTATAGCCCATCGCCATGGTCATAAATGATGAAAAACGAGGATTTGAAAAAAAGACGAAAATGACTCCGAGACGATGGGCTATAGCCCATGGTCTCGGAGTGATTTTCGTCTTTTTTTCAAATCCTCAAAAATTATGCAAAACGGGATGCTATAGTATGCCGTTCGAGACCATGGGCTATAGCCCATCGCCATGGTCATAAATGATGAAAAACGAGGATTTGAAAAAAAGACGAAAATGACTCCGAGACGATGGGCTATAGCCCATGGTCTCGGAGTGATTTTCGTCTTTCTTTCAAATGCTCAAAAATGATGGAAAACGGCATGCTATAGTATGCCGTTCGAGACCATGGGCTATAGCCCATCGCCATGGTCATAAATGATGAAAAACGAGGATTTGAAAAAAAGACGAAAATGACTCCGAGACGATGGGCTATAGCCCATCGTCTCGGAGTCATTTTCGTCTTTTTTTCAAATCCTCAAAAATGATGGAAAACGGCATGCTATAGTATGCCGTTCGAGACCATGGGCTATAGCCCATCGCCATGGTCATAAATGATGAAAAACGAGGATTTGAAAAAAAGTCGAAAATGACTCCGAGACGATGGGCTATAGCCCATGGTCTCGGAGTGATTTTCGTCTTTTTTTCAAATCCTCAAAAATTATGGAAAACGGCATGCTATAGTATGCCGTTCGAGACCATGGGCTATAGCCCATCGCCATGGTCATAAATGATAAAAAACAAGGATTTGAAAAAAAGACGAAAATGACTCCGAGACGATGGGCTATAGCCCATGGTCTCAGAGTGAATTTCGTCTTTCTTTCAAATCCTCAAAAATGACGGAAAATGGCATGCTATAGTATGCCGTTCGAGACCATGGGCTATAGCCCATCGCCATGGTCATAAATGATGAAAAACGAGGATTTGAAAAAAAGACGAAAATGACTCCAAGACGATGGGCTATAGCCCATGGTCTCGGAGTGATTTTCGCCATGGTTTCGCCATTCGCCATGGTTTGAAAAACGAGGATTTGAAAAAAAGACGAAAATCACTCCGAGACCATGGGCTATAGCCCATCGCCATGGTCATAAATTATGAAAAACGAGGATTTGAAAAAAAGACGAAAATGACTCCGAGACGATGGGCTATAGCCCATGGTCTCGGAGTGATTTTCGTCTTTTTTTCAAATCCTCAAAAATGATGCAAAACGGGATGCTATAGTATGCCGTTCGAGACCATGGGCTATAGCCCATCGCCATGGTCATAAATGATGAAAAACAAGGATTTGAAAAAAAGACGAAAATGACTCCGAGACGATGGGCTATAGCCCATGGTCTCGGAGTGATTTTCGCCTTTTTTTTTCAAATCCTCAAAAATGATGGAAAACGGCATGCTATAGTATGCCGTTCGAGACCATGGGCTATAGCCCATCGCCATGGTCATAAATGATGAAAAACGAGGATTTGAAAAAAAGACGAAAATGACTCCGAGACGATGGGCTATAGCCCATGGTCTCGGAGTGATTTTCGTCTTTTTTTCAAATCCTCAAAAATGATGGAAAACGGCATGCTATAGTATGCCGTTCGAGACCATGGGCTATAGCCCATCGCCATGGTCATAAATGATAAAAAACAAGGATTTGAAAAAAAGACGAAAATGACTCCGAGACGATGGGCTATAGCCCATGGTCTCGGAGTGATTTTCGCCTTTTTTTTTCAAATCCTCAAAAATGATGGAAAACGGCATGCTATAGTATGCCGTTCGAGACCATGGGCTATAGCCCATCGCCATGGTCATAAATGATGAAAAACGAGGATTTGAAAAAAAGACGAAAATGACTCCGAGACGATGGGCTATAGCCCATGGTCTCGGAGTGATTTTCGTCTTTTTTTCAAATCCTCAAAAATGATGGAAAACGGCATGCTATAGTATGCCGTTCGAGACCATGGGCTATAGCCCATCGCCATGGTCATAAATGATAAAAAACAAGGATTTGAAAAAAAGACGAAAATGACTCCGAGACGATGGGCTATAGCCCATGGTCTCGGAGTGATTTTCGTCTTTTTTTCAAATCCTCAAAAATGATGCAAAACGGCATGCTATAGTATGCCGTTCGAGAAAATGGGCTATAGCCCATCGCCATGGTCATAAATGATGAAAAACGAGGATTTGAAAAAAAGACGAAAATGACTCCGAGACGATGGGCTATAGCCCATGGTCTCGGAGTGATTTTCGTCTTTTTTTCAAATCCTCAAAAATTATGCAAAACGGGATGCTATAGTATGCCGTTCGAGACCATGGGCTATAGCCCATCGCCATGGTCATAAATGATGAAAAACGAGGATTTGAAAAAAAGTCGAAAATGACTCCGAGACGATGGGCTATAGCCCATGGTCTCGGAGTGATTTTCGTCTTTTTTTCAAATCCTCAAAAATTATGGAAAACGGCATGCTATAGTATGCCGTTCGAGACCATGGGCTATAGCCCATCGCCATGGTCATAAATGATAAAAAACAAGGATTTGAAAAAAAGACGAAAATGACTCCGAGACGATGGGCTATAGCCCATGGTCTCAGAGTGAATTTCGTCTTTCTTTCAAATCCTCAAAAATGACGGAAAATGGCATGCTATAGTATGCCGTTCGAGACCATGGGCTATAGCCCATCGCCATGGTCATAAATGATGAAAAACAAGGATTTGAAAAAAAGAAGAAAATCACTCCGAGACCATGGGCTATAGCCCATGGTCTCGGAGTCATTTTCGTCTTTTTTTCAAATCCTCAAAAATGATGGAAGACGGCATGCTATAGTATGCCGTTCGAGACCATGGGCTATAGCCCATCGCCATGGTCATAAATGATGAAAAACGAGGATTTGAAAAAAAGACGAAAATGACTCCAAGACGATGGGCTATAGCCCATGGTCTCGGAGTGATTTTCGCCATGGTTTCGCCATTCGCCATGGTTTGAAAAACGAGGATTTGAAAAAAAGACGAAAATCACTCCGAGACCATGGGCTATAGCCCATCGCCATGGTCATAAATTATGAAAAACGAGGATTTGAAAAAAAGACGAAAATGACTCCGAGACGATGGGCTATAGCCCATGGTCTCGGAGTGATTTTCGTCTTTTTTTCAAATCCTCAAAAATGATGCAAAACGGGATGCTATAGTATGCCGTTCGAGACCATGGGCTATAGCCCATCGCCATGGTCATAAATGATGAAAAACAAGGATTTGAAAAAAAGACGAAAATGACTCCGAGACGATGGGCTATAGCCCATGGTCTCGGAGTGATTTTCGCCTTTTTTTTTCAAATCCTCAAAAATGATGGAAAACGGCATGCTATAGTATGCCGTTCGAGACCATGGGCTATAGCCCATCGCCATGGTCATAAATGATGAAAAACGAGGATTTGAAAAAAAGACGAAAATGACTCCGAGACGATGGGCTATAGCCCATGGTCTCGGAGTGATTTTCGTCTTTTTTTCAAATCCTCAAAAATGATGGAAAACGGCATGCTATAGTATGCCGTTCGAGACCATGGGCTATAGCCCATCGCCATGGTCATAAATGATAAAAAACAAGGATTTGAAAAAAAGACGAAAATGACTCCGAGACGATGGGCTATAGCCCATGGTCTCGGAGTGATTTTCGCCTTTTTTTTTCAAATCCTCAAAAATGATGGAAAACGGCATGCTATAGTATGCCGTTCGAGACCATGGGCTATAGCCCATCGCCATGGTCATAAATGATGAAAAACGAGGATTTGAAAAAAAGACGAAAATGACTCCGAGACGATGGGCTATAGCCCATGGTCTCGGAGTGATTTTCGTCTTTTTTTCAAATCCTCAAAAATGATGGAAAACGGCATGCTATAGTATGCCGTTCGAGACCATGGGCTATAGCCCATCGCCATGGTCATAAATGATAAAAAACAAGGATTTGAAAAAAAGACGAAAATGACTCCGAGACGATGGGCTATAGCCCATGGTCTCGGAGTGATTTTCGTCTTTTTTTCAAATCCTCAAAAATGATGCAAAACGGCATGCTATAGTATGCCGTTCGAGAAAATGGGCTATAGCCCATCGCCATGGTCATAAATGATGAAAAACGAGGATTTGAAAAAAAGACGAAAATGACTCCGAGACGATGGGCTATAGCCCATGGTCTCGGAGTGATTTTCGTCTTTTTTTCAAATCCTCAAAAATTATGCAAAACGGGATGCTATAGTATGCCGTTCGAGACCATGGGCTATAGCCCATCGCCATGGTCATAAATGATGAAAAACGAGGATTTGAAAAAAAGACGAAAATGACTCCGAGACGATGGGCTATAGCCCATGGTCTCGGAGTGATTTTCGTCTTTCTTTCAAATGCTCAAAAATGATGGAAAACGGCATGCTATAGTATGCCGTTCGAGACCATGGGCTATAGCCCATCGCCATGGTCATAAATGATGAAAAACGAGGATTTGAAAAAAAGACGAAAATGACTCCGAGACGATGGGCTATAGCCCATCGTCTCGGAGTCATTTTCGTCTTTTTTTCAAATCCTCAAAAATGATGGAAAACGGCATGCTATAGTATGCCGTTCGAGACCATGGGCTATAGCCCATCGCCATGGTCATAAATGATGAAAAACGAGGATTTGAAAAAAAGTCGAAAATGACTCCGAGACGATGGGCTATAGCCCATGGTCTCGGAGTGATTTTCGTCTTTTTTTCAAATCCTCAAAAATTATGGAAAACGGCATGCTATAGTATGCCGTTCGAGACCATGGGCTATAGCCCATCGCCATGGTCATAAATGATAAAAAACAAGGATTTGAAAAAAAGACGAAAATGACTCCGAGACGATGGGCTATAGCCCATGGTCTCAGAGTGAATTTCGTCTTTCTTTCAAATCCTCAAAAATGACGGAAAATGGCATGCTATAGTATGCCGTTCGAGACCATGGGCTATAGCCCATCGCCATGGTCATAAATGATGAAAAACAAGGATTTGAAAAAAAGAAGAAAATCACTCCGAGACCATGGGCTATAGCCCATGGTCTCGGAGTCATTTTCGTCTTTTTTTCAAATCCTCAAAAATGATGGAAGACGGCATGCTATAGTATGCCGTTCGAGACCATGGGCTATAGCCCATCGCCATGGTCATAAATGATGAAAAACGAGGATTTGAAAAAAAGACGAAAATGACTCCAAGACGATGGGCTATAGCCCATGGTCTCGGAGTGATTTTCGCCATGGTTTCGCCATTCGCCATGGTTTGAAAAACGAGGATTTGAAAAAAAGACGAAAATCACTCCGAGACCATGGGCTATAGCCCATCGCCATGGTCATAAATTATGAAAAACGAGGATTTGAAAAAAAGACGAAAATGACTCCGAGACGATGGGCTATAGCCCATGGTCTCGGAGTGATTTTCGTCTTTTTTTCAAATCCTCAAAAATGATGCAAAACGGGATGCTATAGTATGCCGTTCGAGACCATGGGCTATAGCCCATCGCCATGGTCATAAATGATGAAAAACAAGGATTTGAAAAAAAGACGAAAATGACTCCGAGACGATGGGCTATAGCCCATGGTCTCGGAGTGATTTTCGCCTTTTTTTTTCAAATCCTCAAAAATGATGGAAAACGGCATGCTATAGTATGCCGTTCGAGACCATGGGCTATAGCCCATCGCCATGGTCATAAATGATGAAAAACGAGGATTTGAAAAAAAGACGAAAATGACTCCGAGACGATGGGCTATAGCCCATGGTCTCGGAGTGATTTTCGTCTTTTTTTCAAATCCTCAAAAATGATGGAAAACGGCATGCTATAGTATGCCGTTCGAGACCATGGGCTATAGCCCATCGCCATGGTCATAAATGATAAAAAACAAGGATTTGAAAAAAAGACGAAAATGACTCCGAGACGATGGGCTATAGCCCATGGTCTCGGAGTGATTTTCGCCTTTTTTTTTCAAATCCTCAAAAATGATGGAAAACGGCATGCTATAGTATGCCGTTCGAGACCATGGGCTATAGCCCATCGCCATGGTCATAAATGATGAAAAACGAGGATTTGAAAAAAAGACGAAAATGACTCCGAGACGATGGGCTATAGCCCATGGTCTCGGAGTGATTTTCGTCTTTTTTTCAAATCCTCAAAAATGATGGAAAACGGCATGCTATAGTATGCCGTTCGAGACCATGGGCTATAGCCCATCGCCATGGTCATAAATGATAAAAAACAAGGATTTGAAAAAAAGACGAAAATGACTCCGAGACGATGGGCTATAGCCCATGGTCTCAGAGTGAATTTCGTCTTTCTTTCAAATCCTCAAAAATGACGGAAAATGGCATGCTATAGTATGCCGTTCGAGACCATGGGCTATAGCCCATCGCCATGGTCATAAATGATGAAAAACAAGGATTTGAAAAAAAGACGAAAATCACTCCGAGACCATGGGCTATAGCCCATGGTCTCGGAGTCATTTTCGTCTTTTTTTCAAATCCTCAAAAATGATGGAAAACGGCATGCTATAGTATGCCGTTCGAGACCATGGGCTATAGCCCATCGCCATGGTCATAAATGATGAAAAACGAGGATTTGAAAAAAAGACGAAAATGACTCCGAGACGATGGGCTATAGCCCATGGTCTCGGAGTGATTTTCGCCTTTTTTTTTCAAATCCTCAAAAATGATGGAAAACGGCATGCTATAGTATGCCGTTCGAGACCATGGGCTATAGCCCATCGCCATGGTCATAAATGATGAAAAACGAGGATTTGAAAAAAAGACGAAAATGACTCCGAGACGATGGGCTATAGCCCATGGTCTCGGAGTGATTTTCGTCTTTTTTTTCAAATCCTCAAAAATGATGGAAAACGGCATGCTATAGTATGCCGTTCGAGACCATGGGCTATAGCCCATCGCCATGGTCATAAATGATAAAAAACAAGGATTTGAAAAAAAGACGAAAATGACTCCGAGACGATGGGCTATAGCCCATGGTCTCAGAGTGAATTTCGTCTTTCTTTCAAATCCTCAAAAATGACGGAAAATGGCATGCTATAGTATGCCGTTCGAGACCATGGGCTATAGCCCATCGCCATGGTCATAAATGATGAAAAACAAGGATTTGAAAAAAAGACGAAAATCACTCCGAGACCATGGGCTATAGCCCATGGTCTCGGAGTCATTTTCGTCTTTTTTTCAAATCCTCAAAAATGATGGAAAACGGCATGCTATAGTATGCCGTTCGAGACCATGGGCTATAGCCCATCGCCATGGTCATAAATGATGAAAAACAAGGATTTGAAAAAAAGACGAAAATCACTCCGAGACCATGGGCTATAGCCCATGGTCTCGGAGTCATTTTCGTCTTTTTTTCAAATCCTCAAAAATGATGGAAAACGGCATGCTATAGTATGCCGTTCGAGACCATGGGCTATAGCCCATCGCCATGGTCATAAATGATGAAAAACGAGGATTTGAAAAAAAGACGAAAATGACTCCGAGACGATGGGCTATAGCCCATGGTCTCGGAGTGATTTTCGTCTTTTTTTCAAATCCTCAAAAATGATGCAAAACGGCATGCTATAGTATGCCGTTCGAGACCATGGGCTATAGCCAATCGCCATGGTCATAAATGATGAAAAACGAGGATTTGAAAAAAAGACGAAAATGACTACGAGACGATGGGCTATAGCCCATGGTCTCGGAGTGATTTTCGCCTTTTTTTCAAATCCTCAAAAATGATGCAAAACGGCATGCTATAGTATGCCGTTCGAGACCATGGGCTATAGCCCATCGCCATGGTCATAAATGATGAAAAACGAGGATTTGAAAAAAAGACGAAAATGACTCCGAGACGATGGGCTATAGCCCATGGTCTCGGAGTGATTTTCGCCTTTTTTTTCAAATCCTCAAAAATGATGGAAAACGGCATGCTATAGTATGCCGTTCGAGACCATGGGCTATAGCCCATCGCCATGGTCATAAATGATGAAAAACGAGGATTTGAAAAAAAGACGAAAATGACTACGAGACGATGGGCTATAGCCCATGGTCTCGGAGTGATTTTCGCCTTTTTTTCAAATCCTCAAAAATGATGCAAAACGGCATGCTATAGTATGCCGTTCGAGACCATGGGCTACAGCCCATGGTCAAAAATGATGAAAAATGAGGATTTGAAAAAAAAACGTGACGAAGAAGCGTGACGAAAAAGCGTGACGTAAAACCACACTACTACATGATAAAACGACAGGATAAAACGACAGGTAAATACAACACATTGAGCAGGGCACTGCAGGGAGTTGAACCCCGTTCTGGTAAACCAGGAAGTACCACACCAGTGCCTTAGTTTGTTTTGTTGTAATTTACAGGTCCAACAGCAATCACATTCATTACATTTCAACAGTAGTCATTTCACAATTTACACTGTAGGCAATAATAACAGTATATAAAATAATAAATCACAAAGGTATATTTTTAAACGTACTCTTGCCGACCTCCCACGACAAAATCATTCAAATAAGTAGGTTACTATTTTTCACGGTTTCGGAGGATTTGAAAAAAAGGTGAAAATATCGGAAAAGCGACATCGTCTCGGAGCGCATGCTATGGGTAGGGTGCCACTAGGGTGCCACTTTTTCACATTTCAGAGGATTAAAAAAAAGGTGAAAATATCGGAAAAGCGACAGGCTATAGTCCATTAGCCTCGCGTTGCGATACTAATATATGCAATAGGGGCGGGTTTAGTGTGGCTGCGCCAGGCTAATAGTCCATCGTCTCGGAGTGCATGCTATAGGGTGCCATTTTTCACGATTTCGGAGGATTTGAAAAATAGGTGAAAATCACAGAAAGCGACAGACTATAGTCCATTGTGACGGATCGCATGCTATAGGCTGCCATTTTTCACATTTCAGAGGATTTAATAAAGGTGAAAATCACGGAAAGCGACAGGCTATAGTCCATCGTCTCGGAGCGCATGCTATAGGGTGCCACTTTTTCACATTTCAGAGGATTAAAAAAAAGGTGAAAATATCGGAAAAGCGACAGGCTATAGTCCATCGTCTCAGAGCGCATGCTATAGGTGCCATTTTTCAAGATTTCGGAGGATTTGAAAAAAAGGTGAAAATTACGGAAAGCAACAGGCTATAGTCCATCGTCACGGATCGCATGCTATAGGCTGCCATTTTTCACATTTCAGAGGATTTAAAAAAAGTGAAAATATCGGAAAAGCGACAGGCTTTAGTCCATCGTCTCGGAGCGCATGCTATAGGGTGCCATTTTTCATGATTTCGGAGGATTTGAAAAATAGGTGAAAATCACAGAAAGCGACAGGCTATAGTCCATTGTGACGGATCGCATGCTATAGGCTGCCATTTTTCACATTTCAGAGGATTTAAAAAAAGGTGAAAATATCGGAAAAGCGACAGGCTATAGTCCATGGTCTCGGAGCGCATGCTATAGGGTGCCATTTTTCACGATTTCAGAGGATTTAAAAAAAGGTGAAAATATCGGAAAAGCGACAGGCTATAGTCCATCGTCTCAGAGCGCATACTATAGGGTGCCATTTTTCCCGATTTCGGAGGATTTGAAAAAAAGGTGAAAATCACAGAAAGCAACAGGCTATAGTCCATCGTCTCGGAGCGCATGCTATAGGGTGCCACTTTTTCCCATTTCAGAGGATTAAAAAAAAGGTGAAAATATCGGAAAAGCATCGTCTCGGAGCGCATGCTATAGGGTGCCACTTTTTCCCATTTCAGAGGATTAAAAAAAAGGTGAAAATATCGGAAAAGCGACAGGCTATAGTCCATCGTCTCAGAGCGCATGCTATAGGGTGCCATTTTTCACGATTTCGGAGGATTTGAAAAAAAGTGTGAAAATTACGGAAAGCGACAGGATATAGTCCATCGTCTCGGAGTGCATGCTATAGGGTGCCATTTTTCACGATTTCGGAGGATTTGAAAAATAGGTGAAAATTACGGAAAGCGACAGGCTATAGTCCATGGTTACGGATCGCATGCTATAGGGTGCCATTTTTCACATTTCAGAGGATTTAAAAAAAGGTGAAAATATCGGAAAAGCGACAGGCTATAGTCCATGGTCTCGGAGCGCATGCTATAGGGTGCCATTTTTTACGATTTCAGAGGATTTAAAAAAAGGTGAAAATATCGGAAAAGCGACAGGCTATAGTCCATCGTCTCAGAGCGCATACTATAGGGTGCCATTTTTCCCGATTTCGGAGGATTTGAAAAAAAGGTGAAAATCACGGAAAGCGACAGGCTATAGTCCATCGTCTCGGAGCGCATGCTATAGGGTGCCACTTTTTCCCATTTCAGAGGATTAAAAAAAAGGTGAAAATATCGGAAAAGCGACAGGCTATAGTCCATCGTCTCAGAGCGCATGCTATAGGGTGCCATTTTTCACAATTTCGGAGGATTTGAAAAAAAGGTGAAAATCACGGAAAGCGACAGGCTATAGTCCATCGTCTCGGAGCACATGCTATAGGGTGCCACTTTTTCACATTTCAGAGGATTAAAAAAAAGGTGAAAATATCGGAAAAGCGACAGGCTATAGTCCATCGTCTCAGAGCGCATGCTATAGGGTGCCATTTTTCACGATTTCGGAGGATTTGAAAAAAAGTGTGAAAATTACGGAAAGCGACAGTATTTAGTCCATCGTCTCGGAGTGCATGCTATAGGGTGCCATTTTTCACGATTTCGGAGGATTTGAAAAATAGGTGAAAATTACGGAAAGCGACAGGCTATAGTCCATGGTCACGGATCGCATGCTATAGGGTGCCATTTTTCACATTTCAGAGGATTTAAAAAAAGGTGAAAATATCGGAAAAGCGACAGGCTATAGTCCATCGTCTCAGAGCGCATACTATAGGGTGCCATTTTTCCCGATTTCGGAGGATTTGAAAAAAAGGTGAAAATCACGGAAAGCGACAGGCTATAGTCCATCGTCTCGGAGCGCATGCTATAGGGTGCCACTTTTTCCCATTTCAGAGGATTAAAAAAAAGGTGAAAATATCGGAAAAGCGACAGGCTATAGTCCATCGTCTCAGAGCGCATGCTATAGGGTGCCATTTTTCACATTTCAGAGGATTAAAAAAAAGGTGAAAATATCGGAAAAGCGACAGGCTATAGTCCATCGTCTCAGAGCGCATGCTATAGGGTGCCATTTTTCACGATTTCGGAGGATTTGAAAAAAAGTGTGAAAATTACGGAAAGCGACAGTATTTAGTCCATCGTCTCGGAGTGCATGCTATAGGGTGCCATTTTTCACGATTTCGGAGGATTTGAAAAATAGGTGAAAATTACGGAAAGCGACAGGCTATAGTCCATGGTCACGGATCGCATGCTATAGGGTGCCATTTTTCACATTTCAGAGGATTTAAAAAAAGGTGAAAATATCGGAAAAGCGACAGGCTATATATAATCCATGGTCTCGGAGCGCATGCTATAGGGTGCCAATTTTTCACATTTCAGAGGATTAAAAAAAAGGTGAAAATATCGGAAAAGCGACAGGCTATAGTCCATCGTCTCAGAGCGCATGCTATAGGGTGCCATTTTTCAAGATTTTGGAGGATTTGAAAAAAAGTGTGAAAATTACGGAAAGCGACAGGCTATAGTCCATCGTCTCGGAGTGCATGCTATAGGGTGCCATTTTCCCCCAGTATAAATGACCTTCATCAGTAAAAATGACCTTGACCAGTATAAATGACCATGAACAGTATAAATGACCTGGACCAGTATAAATAACCTTCATAAGACTAGTAAATGACCTTGACCAGTATAAATGACCTTGACCAGTATAAATGACCTTGACCAGTATAAATGACCTTGACCAGTATGCGGTCTGTGACCATGGACTATAGCCTTTCGCTTTTCTGTGATTTTCACCTTTTTTTTAATCCTCCGGAATCGTAGAAAATGGCACCCTATGGAATGTGCTCCGAGACGATGGACTATAGCCTTTCGCTTTTCCTTGATTTTCACCTTTTTTCAAATCCTCAACAATGATGAAGAATCGCGCACTATAGCGCGCCGCTCAATGACCTTGACCAATATCAATGACCTTGAGCAGTATAAATGACCTTCATAAGACTAGTAAATGACCTTGACCAGTATAAATGACCTTCACCAGTATAAATGACCTTGACCAGTAGAAATGACCTTGAACAGTATAAATGACCTTGACCAGTAAAAAATAACCTTCATAAGACTAGTAAATGAACCTTGACCAGTATAAATTACCTTGACCAGTATAAATGACCTTGACCAGTATGTGGTCTGTGACCATGGACTATAGCCTTTCGCTTTTCCTTGATTTTCACCTTTTTTTCAAATCCTCAACAATGATGAAGAATTGCGCACTATAGCGCGCCGCTCAATGACCTTGGCCAATATCAATGACCTTGAGCAGTATAAATGACCTTCATAAGACTAGTAAATGACCTTGACCAGTATAAATGACCTTCACCAGTATAAATGACCTTGACCAGTAGAAATGAACTTGAACAGTATAAATGACCTTGACCAGTAAAAATAACCTTCATAAGACTAGTAAATGACCTTGACCAGTATAAATGACCTTGACCAGTATGCGGTCTGTGACAATGGACTATAGCCTTTCGCTTTTCCGTGATTTTCACCTTTTTTTAAATCCTCCGAAATCGTAGAAAATGGTCCGTCACGCTTTTCCCCACACACCCCTATACAGTTTTTTTCAGGCTGCTGCCCTCGGGGAAGAGGTACCAGAGTATCAAAGCTAACACAAGCAGACTGAAGAACAGTTTTTTTTAAAAGCACTATATTTCTAAAACTATGAAACATTTCAAAGATTCCTTTTCAGGCAAACATGTCCACCGTAAGATGAACCTAAATAGGTTTGAATGGGGTTTCTAGGTGTAAGTATGTAGGACTAGTAGCATGCCAAAGTTTGTGCTATTGCCATTGAGAATGCATTGGGCGTTTAAGTTAAATAACTCAGAAACTACAAAACATTTCAAAGTAAAAAGTTCCAGCATGTGTCTCCACAGTAAGCTGAATTACAAAACATGTGAATGGAGTTTCTAGGTGAAAGTGATTTTTTGACGTGCCACTATCTGCCATTATACATTTCACAAATTTAAAGCCTTATATTTCTAAAACTATGAAACATTTCAAAGATTCCTTTTCAGGCAAACATGTCCACCGTAAGATGAACCTAAATAGGTTTGAATGGGGATTCTAGGTGTAAGTATGTAGGACTAGTAGCATGCCAAAGTTAAAAAAAATTTCGGACGGCATACTATAGCATGCCATTTTTCATCATTTTTGAGGATTTGAAAAAAAGACGAAAATCACTCCGAGACCATGGGCTATAGCCCATGGCCTCGGACGGCATACTATAGCATGCCGTTTTTCATCATTTTTGAGGATTTGAAAAAAAGACGAAAATCACTCCGAGACCATGGGCTATAGTCCATTGTCTTGAGTGATTTTCGTCTTTTTTTTATGAAATCCTAAGAAAACATATTGATTTTCTAATTGAGATTGTTTGTAATGCGAAATTAATTACAAAACGTGACGAATATAGCCTTTTATTCTTGGATGATCCTACAATCACCCTACTGGACATTTTAATCCATAAAAATAGTGAACAGTGTTCTCATGCTTTCGCGAATATCCTTAAATCTGATGAAGTAACAGCAACAATACCATTTCTTAAAACATTGATCAGTAGTGAAATAGAACGCTACAATTCAGCAATGTCTAAATATTTGTGTGATGAGTGATGTATAGGGCTCAGTGGTCTATCTCGCTGAAAAGAAAAAACGGTGTATGGATTACCAAGTATGTCCCTATAAACCCCACCAAGTATCAATTCTGCAACATGGGCTGACAGCTGACAGTACACTAGCTAGAGACCCGAAGGACCACTAGAGGGAGCTATTACATCCCATCCCTTGTCCCAACCCTATCCACGAAGAGCATCTATATAAACTCACCAGCTCTATACAGTTAAGACGTAGGTTACTTTCAGAACAAATCCCCATTATTTCACATGGATATTCAATTTGGCATGGATGTTTCTAGTAAAGCGCAAATGGTTAGGGAGAGGTTAGGGAGTCGAGATTCTGCACCAGAAAATATCCATGAGGAGGAATCTGAGACCCGTGAAATGGACATTGCCAATGACCAGTCAACCAGTCATTTGGTTTATGAAAATAACTCAATCATCACTGATTCAGAATATTTTAACTACATATATTATATTGACCCCGCGAACGATAAGATTTCTAAGTATTCTAACTCTGATTCGGACGACGAGGGGAACCCTAGCGACTACGAGGAGGACAATTTTGACTACGAAGCAGAGGAGATTGATTATTGGGATCGAATCTGTGACGAGGAGAGGGCGAATGATGCTGCCATGACAGCGAATGATGCTGCCATAACAGCGGAGCTGCCATTTTGACCAGAGAGAGCCGCTGGACTTGGCTATGCCTAAAATTAGTCCTACCAAGGGACTTTCTGAAAATGGCCAACTTCGCAGCACATCCCCTAACTCAACAGAACCGGACTTTGAATGCTTTTATGTCAGTCCACATCAAACCCCCTCAACATTCCCTGCAGACTCTGATAACGAGGATGAAACATGCCGAATATCTGAAGTCAATGCCTGGATCTCAAGAATGAGTGAAATTCTACATCTACCCGCAGAAGAATGGAGGCGAATGGCATTCAAAGATATAAGGGACCGTATACAAAAAAAGAAAAACAGAGATTCACATGAAGGAGGACTGTTAGAGATACATTAGTACATTAATCTCTGTATCAGTGAATTAGTGTCGGTTTTACACTACATTTGTATACTCAGTGTCTATATAGAATATATAGAATAGTCTAATAACTGTATTGTGTATGATACCTATGTAAATATATATTATGTTTTCTTGTGAAATAAAATATATACAAAAACATAATACAAAAAAAACATATTCTTCCCTTCACGTTTTGATTAATTTCGCACTACAAACAATCTCAATTAGAAAATCAATATGTTTTCTTAGGATTTCATAAAGATTCATCTTATTTTTCCGTAGCATATTAGTAACAGTTGGTTTTGAGGTCACAAACATGCTTATATCACCTTCTATATAGTGCAGACAATCTGGTATTCGTAGAAATATCCACAGAAATGTCTGAATATAGCCCTTATATTTCAGAAAATGCATGAATATTGTCCATACAAAAACCGTATAGTGTTAATCATGACTGTCCTTTTGGTAAAAGCTATGATTTTATAGTTCTACACAACAGCAAAATTAGGAAGGACCATTCAGCCTCACATAATCCTATACAACTACATTAGTATAGTGTCCAGTAAGAATCTAGCTAGAATTGAACATGGGTAATAATAAACAAAAAACAAAAACAAAAGAAA
The DNA here is from genome assembly GCF_951216825.1 of Electrona antarctica. Taxonomy (NCBI): domain Eukaryota; kingdom Metazoa; phylum Chordata; class Actinopteri; order Myctophiformes; family Myctophidae; genus Electrona; species Electrona antarctica. The sequence goes on from NC_136806.1 coordinate 30,313,699, forward strand.
CTGTCTACAAAGTTACAATTCATGTCTGCAACATTTTGTTTTGTTTACTGTGTAGTTTATTTTATTTTTTTTGTTTAGTATTTTAGTTTGTGTTGTGTTGTGTTTTGTCACGTTTTTGTTGTCAATGTCTCTTATGATTCGTGTTTTTGTTTGTCATGTATTGTTTTGTCTGGTGTGTTTTGTGTCTTTGTTTTGATTTTGTTTCGTATTGTTGTTTTTTTGTTTATTTTTGTTTACGTTTGTGTACATTTTTGTCATGTTCTTCTGCTGTTGTATGGTTGTTGTTTGCTTTTGTATCATTTTTTTTGTGTATGTGCTGCTGAAAATAGATAGAATAGAATACAATTTAGGCATTTTACCATATGAATTCCGGTAAAATCACATTTTTCAAAAGATTATCAACATGAAACATAAGATAACTAGTAACCTACCATCAATCCATCAGTGGAATATCTGTATGATTAACCAATACGTATGCACTATAGAGTTCTGTGTCTACATAAGATGTACTACAGTCCTAACAATATGGGGCATATTGCCATCTATGGTACTGAAATCGCAAATATGTCACATGTAAGAATACAGAATATACCAAAATAATAGCAGAAAAAATATTAGACTCCCCGTAATATCATAGATTCTGACCGTTACTGCTTACAAATAATCGTAAACACCTATGGTTCTCATACTATTCTGTATGCTGTGTAATTGTTGTCTCCACCAGGCCGAAGGCATGGGGAGAGAGTATGTTTTGCACTCCGTCCGTCCGTCCGTGTGTCCGTCCGTCCGTCCGTCCGTGTGTCCGTGTGTCCGTCTGTGAACAGCTAATCTCTGGCACCGTTAACCCGGTCAATGCCACATTTTGCACACACACTCCCTGGATGCCAACGATGAACCTCTGCCCCAGAATTTCCAGAACGGCCTGTTATAGCGCCACCAGGAGGTCGCTTTGTGCAAAACAAGTTTTTGGACAGTACACCTACAGATTTTGTCCAAACATCACACAAATTGGTACACAGTCTCTCTAGAGCCATTCAACGGAACAGGTCTTTCAGATTTCTCAGACTCCATCCTGATTGGCTAAGATTGGCTTCCAAAGTTCGCAGGAGTGCTCAGTTTAAAAAAAATGCTGCAAATCATGAACACATCCTGTGATTTCCGTGAAATTGTGCACACACATTCCCACTAGGCCGAGGAAGAAATGCCACGTGAACATTTTCAACTCAGCCTCATGGTGGCGCTATAACTGGCCGAAAAGTGTTTTTACCACTAACTGCATGGATCTGTGGATAACTTTGTATGCCAACTCCCTAGAGGCCAAGGAAAAACCTTTGCCTCGAATTTTTCACATCTGCTCTTTATAGCGCCACCAGGAGGCCGACATATGTAAAACACATTTTCTAATATTACTCCTTCAGATTTTATCCAAATTTCACGCAAATCAGTACACATGCTCTCCATAGTCATGTGATCAAGACGGGTTTGTTTGATTTCTCATAATCCACCCTCATTGGCTACGATTGGCTTCTAAACTTTTCAGGAGTAGCCCGTTTTGTACAAATCGCCACAACTACTCAACGCAGCGTCCGATTGCGGTGAAACTGTGCATGCATATTCCCACTAGGCTGAGGAAGAAATGCCACTTGACAGTTTTCAAATCAGCCTCATGGTGGCGCTACAACAGGCCAAGCCGCGTCTCACACACACACACACACACACACACACACACACACACACACACACACACACACACACACACACACACACACACACACACACGTTTATATATTACTCCTAAACATTTTACCAAACATCACACACACTGGTGGAGACCTGTGCCCAGAAGGGCACTTTTTCTAGTTGCATTTGTATTTGGCTTGGCATTTTACAAACTCTCAAGAGTTAGAGATCTAATGAAGGTTATAATAAGGGTTTTGGTTACCAGCTACACTGACACTAGGTCACCTTACCCACTCAACACCCTCTGGTGGCCTCCGGGGGTTAGAAAAATGCATTAGGGGCTAGAATCACATCAGATTTGTAGTGGTGATAAGCGGAATTGCACCATACAATACTTAAATTCACTGCCTATGTGCGGTAAAAAGTTGGTATTACACCCTTTGTGGTTCCGCACACGCACAAGGCAGCCAAATAGACATACAGTCAACCAGGCATACAGTTAGTTAGCATCTCAAGAGTTAAATATCTAATGGGTTCCATTTGTCCCCCACCTGTCGATAATAGACCTAGGTTGTAGACATAGTGATAGAAAATCAGTTAGACAGTAAACCATCCCCATAGAAAGCTATATAGATAGCCAGACTATACTATATACTTCTATACAGTCAGGTCCCTATACAGTGGGGCATTTGGTTACCATATCACCAATAGCATTGAGCAATGAAAGCCTAAATTAGTCTAAAAAGTCTAAAATACTAGTCTAGAGAATAGTCAATGCAACTATAGACTTGCTACATTTACTAACAAAACATAACTCATGACCCCTATACTGGCTACCCCTACATGCCTAATCATTACGCCTATAATCATAAAGCCTTAATTAAGAGCCCATTTGTTTGCCTGCTCTCCATGATTTAGCGGACTGTGAACCACCTAACCCATACTCTAGACCCAAAAATGAAATGAACTGAGATCCATACACGCCCCTAGGGGGATGAAACCCCAGTGCATGGGGATGTAGTGGTGTTAACCGGTATTACACCGATGAAATGCTCAGATCCTCTGTAGCAAAACCCTTGTAGGACCCATGAATGATTAACAATATATATATATATCAAAAAATAAATAGATACTACTAGGAGGCTGAAACCCTATGCATGTATGTAGTGGTGATCAGTGGAATTACAGCCTAGTTGTGATAAAAATAATTTGTTAGGGCCCCATGGATGGGTGTCCTCTGAACCACTGGGCAAAAAATAAATAGATAGATAGATAGATAGATAGATAGATAGATAGATAGATAGATAGATAGATAGATAGATAGATAGATAGATAGATAGATAGATAGATAGATAGATAGATAGATAGATAGATAGATAGATAGATAGACGTGGTATCATAGATATATAGTCCTATATACCACTATCCCCAATACACAGCGATTATAAAACAATGAGCAGTCAGTTAAACATTATACCAACATGATGTTTTGTCATGCAGTACCACATATAGTCCACATTTTACTTGTACGCATTATTTTCACCCTCTATCCATGATAGTATACAGCGGCTGTAGTTATACATGGCAATATTAAGCCTAAGTTTAACACAATCAGGGCACATTGTATGTATTATGGCGAATACTGGCCATCATGGAGGATAATAGCTAAAATTAGAGTCATATGTATGAAATTATATGAAATCCACTACCCCTGTAGGGCTAAACACCACACAGTATGTCTGTAGTGGTGTTAGATGAGATTGTACCATACATGGACACACAGATTGATTTGCAGTAAATTCACCAACATGATGATGTCAGCCTGTCACACACCCCACCAAGTCAGCATGGATCACCCCCTTACATCATAACAACCACCTTAACTGTCTAGTAGGCCTACTTCCTAAAAATCATTAGAACAGTAGGTCTGTTCAGATACAGATAACAGCACCCAAACAGACAACCAAAAAGCTGTTAACAAAATGAGGAAGTAGCTAACCAGACAACTGAGCAATAAGGTAGCTGCCACCTAACTGCTGAACCTAGAACAAACTGTTGGTTCTGTTGACAGAAACTTTTGCTGGCAAATGCACTCATGCATACACAGACTTTCCCCTCAATCAGCATCACACACACACAGTCACACACACACACACTTGCCCCGATCAAAAAACTCTATCAGTATCACACACTCAACTCAGTGTACACACACACACAAGTGTTCAAAATACTCAGATATAAAAGAATACAATTATATATAACAACAGCATCACCTAGGGATCATACTTGCCCAATCAAAAAAAAAAGAAAACAAAAAACTCAGATATAAAATAATACAAATATCCTATATTACAATTGAAAACATGTGCCCAAGCGCACGCACAGGAACAAAAGGCACCAGCTACTACGTCACTGACACGCTGCAACACGCTGCAACACACACTGCAACAACACACTAACACGTCACACACTTACCCTCCGCGTCGTTGGTTCCCTATCTCCTCATGTCGCGCCGCACGGCCACACTCGACACCAGCCGCGTAAAAACTGTCATCGCACTGCCACTAGAGCCGGCTCCCGTCCACACTCGCAAACAACATCAATATCAATAATAAACACAAACACGCCACAAGCACCGACACCCCCGCCTAATTTGTTGCCACGTCTATGAAAACAAGCACAACAAAAAATGCCATTCAACACGCTACTTACACACACTACCACTCGCTTACAATACGCGGACCTGGCAACACTACATTCCCTCTCCCATTGGCTCACAGCCCACCACGTGACCCACACAGGGAGGGAGACGATTGCGTGATGCTTCTATGTACAGGATTCTATAGGTCACCACTTTTGGTGTGACACACACACGGCTTCTGTTTACTAGAAGAAGAAGAACTACACAGCGCACACTCTGATTCTAACTTGGACACTTACCATAATGCTAACACGACCGCGTCGACACCTGGCGTGGTACAAGCGGGACAAACCCAAGCGCATACATGGATACCAACAACAACACTACACGCACACGCGCGCGCTGCAACAACAAACAGCTACGTACAGTGTGTGTGTGTGCGTGCGTGCGTGCGTGCGCGGGGGGGGGGGGGGATTTTGGCTCGCCTCGCGATGCAGCTGAAATGGCAGACACACACACACACACACACGCCACAAAACGCTAATAATAATAATAATAATACACAATTACAACACTACACTAATCATAACAACAGCACAGAACAGTACAGTACACATGAGTACAGTACAGAAAGAAAGCTCACATCAGAATATTAATCCATGTAATAATAATAATAATAATAAAACATAATAACACAACACTAATAACTATAATATCAACAGTACAGAGAACAGTACAGTACATCAGAATATTAATCCATGTAATAATAATAATAACAATAAATAAGCACACAACACTAACAACAGTACAGACAACAGTACAGTACACATGAGTACAGTACAGTACAGTATACTGTTCCTGCGCCTTGCCATGCTCTTTCAATCATAATAATAATAATAAATAACAACACTACACTAATAACAACAATAATATCAACAATACAGCGAACACTACAGTACACATGAGTACAGTACAGTACAGAAAGAAAGCTCACATCAGAATATTAACCAATGTAATAATAATAATAATCATAATAATAAATAATAACACAACACTACTAACTATAATATCAACAGCACAGAGAACAGTACAGTACAGTACATCTGAATATTAATCCATGTAATAATAATAATAATAATAAAACACTAATACAACAGTACAGAGAACAGTACAGTACAGTACACATGACTACAGTACAGTACAAAGACTTACAGTACAGTACAGTACAGTACAGTATACTGTTCCTGCGCCTTGCCATGCTCGCTTTCATACGCACATACACAAAACCAAACAGGGCCACTCAGCCAGCTTGGCAACTTTGCGCTTTCCAAGCAAATGCATAAATGAAAACATCATGGGTTGCCATTGCCTTCTTCCCATTTGCGACGCATCGCGTTAGGATGAGCGGGCCGAAGGCCCGCGAAATTCTAGTATAATACAATTATATATAACAATTATATATAACAATTATATATAACAATAGCGCCACCTAGGGGTCATATTATATTATGCCATGTCACTGTCATAGGAATGTAAAGAAAGGAATGTGCTCTCTAGCGCCACCCTAGTGGTGTGGCCGGGGGGTGTACCACCCATACATATTATACTACTACTGGAGACGTGAGCTTTATCATGGTTTCGTCCTCAAAGTAGAAGTATTTTGGATTGACTTGTGCTTTAGTTTGAAACGTACCCATTCTACATACCGTGAAAAAATATGTTCAATCAATCAATCAATCAATCAATCAATCAATCAATCAATCGATCAATCAAAGCACACATACACAATTCAATGGGCTTATTGGCATGAGACAACATAGGTTTGCATTGTCCACACACACATGCACACACACACACAAACACAACACACATGTAACAAGTGTACCGGTAATACCTTTGTATAATGGACGTATGACCAAGAACAATAAAGTATTAAATCTGGACTAGTATTCAGTTAGGTTCGGCTCTGGGAGCATAAGAGAGTAAAATGATTGAGATGAGACCACACCAGTATGTAGCATGTAATAAAGAACGGCCGGCTTGTATTATAGAAAATAGAAAATAAATTGAATGGTACCAAAAACACACATACAGACATAGACAACAGTAAACAACAATAATGAGCTCAGTAACTTGTAGTCACCTCTTGACGTCAGTGATTAGATCACTATTATCTTTTAAATTAAACCCTTTAAATATTTTGGGTGAAGTACCCTTTAATTTATGCTACAGGTCCTATGGGTTTGAACCTATGGGTTTAATCTAGTTTTATGATCTACTGGTTTTTTATCCTCGGGTGCACCCTGGTAAGTATCTTTTTAGTTAGAATCCTTTTAACTATAGATATCTTTTTAATTGTAAATATCCTTTTAACTGTATGGTAAGTATGAATATTAATGAACTATGGATCCATGAACTCTTAATCCCAATACAGAATGAAATTACAATTACCTTCAAATCAATTTACATTACACATCAATTCAGTACAGTGTCAATACAGTCAATGAACCCAATGTAAACCACAAATGGATGAATGTGAGAGTGAGTTCAATGACAGTCCAACCACACTGTGGTGTGTAGTAGTGTGGTGTACTGAATGTTGTGCAGTGTTCACTGTTTAGTGTTCAAGTTCTGTGATTGTGCTCAGTTCTGTCCTACCACACTGATAGAACACACAGACTTGATGCAGAGTATGTCTCCAAGGAAAATCAAAGATGGTCTTCGCATGCAATCCTCCTGGGTTAGTCGCTCGCCATCCTTGGTAGACCTAAACTCTGGCCTCATCCAAAAAACCTGACCAATGGTATCCAAATAAAGTGCTCTCAATCACCAGGAATGGTGATGCTGCAGCTACCCCCAGCACACAGTCACACACAGCAATGTTTAGCAGAACAAACTCTCAGCCCTCAGTTGATGGGCAAGGTGTGTGTGCTGTCTTTTCTAGCTTTAAGCTTATATATTGTTCTAATTATTATTTGTTTGGGCTCTGTGCCTCTCTCTCTCTGTCATGGGGGACTTCTTCAGTGCAGTGCAGCTTCTGTGTGAGACTGGGGAGCAGAGAAGGGCGGGGCAAGCAGTTGAGGTGTGTCGTCTGATTGGGTGAAATTCACCTGTCAGTCTCCATGGCCTTGGCTGACTATTTGTCAGCAGCATGACAGGGGAAATCAAGTTAGGTAGACTTGCTCCATTTCTGCATTAGTAACCAGTTTCCATGACCTGGGTTACATCCTCCCCTCTTGAATTAGTGCACGTCCCGTTGCATCCGTTACATCTTAATGGCTGACTGATCAATACTTTGGGGGATGTCAGGGACATGTGGTCATCTCCATCCAACAATCTTGTAAAGGCATTACTGAGGCCTTGAAAAAGTGATTGAATCACTGAGAAATTATTAATCCGATTTCTCTCTTGCCTTCGCTGTATCCTAGCAGAACGACGAACAGGACATTCAGCTTCCTCCACTGTGTCTGTAACTGCATCTGCTTCAGCAGTTTCAGCATCAACTGGAGTGGACTCAACAGTAACTGCTTCAGGTACATTCGTTCTTACTTCTCTTTCAGAATTTTCCTCTTCAGGGTTCTCCTCTTGAGGTCTTTCCTTTTCAGGTTTCTCCTCTTCGGGTGTCTCCTCTTCACTCAACTCTGACATGTCAGACAATACAGGTAACACTTCATCCATGATGGTAGGGACTTCCTCCATGGATTGTGGAACAGTATCAGGTGAGTTACATTCAGGTAAGTCTGGATCAGGTGGTGTGTCATTTTCAGTTGTTTCTTCTCCAGGTGGATCCTCTGGTAAGTAGTCTCTCTCAGTTAAGATGTCTTCTTCAGGTAAGTTGTCTCTTTCCGGTAAGTTGTCTAATTCATGTAGGTTGTGTACTTCATCATCGACTGGAACATTATCAAGGGCTTACTCGTGGATGACTTCCATCCACGAGTTTCATACACCTTAGTGAATGTAACTGGCTCTGGGGCCTGCAGATCTGTAAACCGGTGGACAGGAACAGGGATATCTTCATCCTCGTCAATAACACAGGGTGTTTCCATATCTGCAACACTACTCGTTTCTGCATCATCAGAACCAGGAGTCTGCCGTGTATGAGGTTTACGGACAGGCTTCGGTGCGACAAGTTTTTCAGGTTCACTTGCTGGTAGGAACCCACAAGGCAGTAGCAGGTCACGATGTAAGGTGCGCAGTGGGCGGTCTTTGGTCTCAGGCTTGACTGTATATACAGGCAGATCACCGGCACGCTTTACAACTTCGTAGACATCGGATTCCCACTTGTCTGCTAGCTTATGTTTACCACGTAGGCGAACACTTCGGACCAGGACTCGGTCGCCAACTTCAAGAGTGGATTCGGTAACTCGTTTGTCGAACCGTTTCTTGTTTCTCTCCGCTGTCTTGAGGGCATTACGAGTGGCAACTCTGTAACTCTCCTCCAGATGACTTTTAAGATCTCTCACATACTGTGAGTGTGACTTATTTTGTTTGTGGACAGGCAGACCAAAGGCTAGGCCGACTGGTAGTCTGGGCTGTCTGCCAACATCAGCTCATACGGGGTAAAGCCAGTAACATCGTTCCTGGTACAATTATACGCATGAACCAGAGGCTTTACGAAATCCCGCCAGTGGGTTTTGTCTTCACTCTCCAAAGTTCCTAACATCTGCAGGAGGGTCCGGTTGAACCGCTCAACGGGATTACCTCTCGGATGATAGGGAGTTGTTCTGACCTTTCTGATTCCTCCGAGCTCGCACAGTTCCTTGATGGTTTTGGACTCAAAGTCTGGACCTTGATCACTGTGGAGCCGTTCTGGGAAACCATAATGGATAATGGTCCCAGAGGGTCTTGGCAACAGTCCTTGCCTTCTGGTTCGGAGTTTGTATTGCCACTGCATACTTCGTAAAGTGGTCAGTAATCACGAGTATGTCTTTCGTGTTACTCCTATCCGGTTCCAGAGAAAGGTAGTCCATACAGACCAACTCCAATGGTCTGCTGGTCTTGATGTTGACCAAGGGAGCGGCTCTCTCTGGCTGGGTTTTACGTCGAACACAGCGGTTGCAAGTCTTTATCTTGGCTTCCACAGCGGATGCCATCTTGGGCCAATAGAAACGGGATCTCACAAGGTCGAGAGTACGATCAATTCCCATGTGGCCCATGTCGTTGTGGAGACTTGTCAACAGAAGGGGCCGCAGCTCCTCTGGTAAGACAAGTTGGTAAGATTGATGAGCTCTGTCTTGCTTCCGTCTATACAAGACTCCGCTCCTCAACTCCAGACGATTCCACTCCCGCAACAAGAGTGGAAGTTCGGGGAGCTCAGCTCTAGCAGTAGGAGGGGGCTTCTCTCCAGTCTCGAGCTGATAAATGATCTCTCTGATGCTGGGATCGGCTCTCTGCTTCTCCTTTATTTCCTCGCTTGAGAAATGAGGGATGACAGAAGAACTTTCTTGTTCAAAGCTGCTTGGTATGGCATCTGCAGAGATGGCAAGAGACTCAACCAGAGTGATACCGGGGTCAATATCGTCAGAATCATCGTCTGTTCTTTGGCAGATGAGATGCCTTTCGCAGATGGCTTGTACAATCTCGGGGTCTACTAGATGGTGTCGCGTGAACTGCTGTATGCGCTCTCGCTCCTTCTGCGATGTTAAGTCGTCTGACAGCCCACCATGGGGACGTCTTGAGAGACCGTCAGCATCTTGGTTTTGCTTGCCAGCACGATACTGAAGTTTGAAAGAGAAAGTTGACAGGGCTGCCAACCACCTGTAACTTGTGGCATCAAGCTTCGCAGTTGTGAGAAGGTATGTCAGAGGGTTACTGTCAGTGACCACAGTGAACGGACAGCCATACAGATTTCTCGGTAACAGACCATTTGAGCGCCAAGAATTCAAGCTTGTGAGCTGGATACCTGGACTCGCTCCGTGACAACCCTCTGCTGGCAAACGCAATGACTCGCATCCTCCCCTCTTTTTCCTGGTATAAGGCTGCTCCTAGCCCAGTGGTACTTGCATCGGTGTGAAGGATGTAATGCAGCTTGGGGTCAGCAAAACCCAGTACAGGAGCGGATGTGAGCTTGTCAATGATGGTTTGAAAAGCTTGCTGGCAGGTGATTGTCCAACGACTGCCGAAGGGCTCTTTAGGATTGTGGTACTTGGCAATCTGCTCCTTTGTTGGTTTGGAACATTTCCGGAGTGGTGGATAACCGGAGGTCAAGTCATTTAGAGGTTTGACTATTTTCGAGTAATCCTTGACATATCTCCGGTAGTACCCGGAGAAGCCTAGAAAGGACCTTAATTCCTTAAGGGTACAGGGAACTGGCCAAGTTGAAAGGGCTTTTATCTTCTCTGGGTCCGTCTCTACTCCATCTTGGGAGACGATGTGTCCCAGATATCGAACAGAAGTCTGGAAAAACGTGCATTTTTCTGCTGACAACTTAAGGCCATATTCCTTCAGACGTGACAGTACTTGAAGCAGTCTGCTCTCATGCTCTTCCAATGTCTCTGAAAAGACAATTAGGTCGTCTATAAAGACCAAGACCTCTTTCAGATTGATGTCGCCCATACAACGCTCCATCAAGCGTTGAAACGTAGATGGCGCATTGGTGATTCCTTGAGGCATCCTACAAAACTCCCAGAAGCCTAGGGGACAGACAAATGCGGTCTTCTGCTTGTCTTCTTCCTCCATCTCAATCTGGTAGTAACCAGATTTGAGATCAAGCACGGTGAACCACTTCGACCCACTTAGGGTGGAGAAGGCTTCTTCTAGGTGGGGCAGAGCATATGCATCCTTGATAGTTTGTAGGTTGAGCTTGCGGTAGTCAATGCAGAGTCTTACGTCACCATTCTTCTTCCTCACTACGACGATTGGCGATGAGAAGGGAGACTCCGACTCTTGAATGACACCAGAATTAAACAGCTCCTGAAGGTGTTTTCGAACGGCCTCAAGGTCTTGGGGGTGTATAGGTCTTGCTCGCTGCTTGAAAGCAGTCTCGTCACTGAGCTTTATGCGGTGTTTGACCTTGCCAGTGTGACCGAAGTCGAGGTCATGGTGTGCAAACACTTCAGGCATCGAGTTCAGTTTGCTGGTCACTCGCTCTTTCCACTCAGTGGATATGGGAGAATCTTCAAAGTCGAATTTTAATTCAGGTCTCTCTGGCTTATCTGCAGGGCTGGGGTCAGCTCCTGCAGGTCCTTTCTGAATTACTTGCTGAACAGTATTCACTTCAGCCAGCACCGTTCTTGGGGGAATGGTAATGTCATGCCCTGACTCATTTTTTATCACCACAGGCAGCTGGGTGTGGTGTCTGGCAGTTGGGAGGGTGAACAGGCAGCTGGACACAAGTAGGCCGCCTGGCAAGGAGGACATTGAGGGGGATTCAAGGATGGCCCATTTGTCAGCCTGGGAGCCACGAACACTGATACATCCGTTGAGAACCACTTGCTGGCCGGCTGGAACAACTTCTGGCATTTTTCCTTGTAGTCTCACCAATCCCAAATTTCCATCTTCAGCTTGTTGTTGTCTGAGCTGGAGAAGTTTTAAAACTGCACGATAGCCAAATGAGGTAGGCTGGGGTGGGGCAGGTGTCTTCTGAGCATAATCAGTGTAGAGGACATCAAGGGTGTTGGTGCCAATTAGAACTTGATCTTCAGCACGGAGTTTGGGTACAACCAATGCTAAGGTTGGCACTTCTGTATCAACCCCTACAAACTCCTTAGGAAAGGTTATGCTCAGTTCAACGTATCCCAGGTAAGGGACATCTTGTCCATTAGCTCCTTCAACTCCGAGGAGGTTGTTCAGCGACTTTATGGCTTGACTCGACAAGTGTTGCTCATAGAACGACAGGGGGACTGTTGTAACTTGAGACCCTGTGTCTAAGAGACAGTTCACTTCTTGTTCTGCAATGGTGACTTGGGCAGTATACTTTGTTCCAACTAAACCTTTGGGAAGTTTCATGCGTTTGTCTTTAGTATGGGCACTTTTCAGTGAGGCTTTCTGTTTGGTTACGGTGGGACGGGTCTCATCACCTGCAGCTCCTATTTGTCCCTCAACAGGGGCTGCTAGTCGTTTAACCGATCCTCATCCGATGAAGCGGGTTGAGCTTCCCACTGAAGTTGCCTGTCTTGAAGTAGCTTCCTCTTGGTTGCGACAAGTGAAGGGTTTGGCTCATTGTCACATGATGGTTTGATATGCCCATCTTCACCGCACTGGAAGCAGTACCAAGGCCGGGGCTTGATTGACTTACGGCTCGAGGTTGGCTGCTTCTCAGGCCTTTGACTCTTGGCTTTCGTAGTTCGTTCTTTGTCTGCAGCTACTTTGGAATTAGCTGATTTGTCCTTCTTTTCAGTCTTTGCTTTCTTCAAGTTTGTGAGTTGACTTTGAAGAGCAGCGACTTGCTTCTTCAACTGTTCAGTCTCATTGGAATCCGTATAGGCACATGCACTCTGTAGATGTGACGTGATACGTTGCTTGGAGACACCAAGGTGTTTCTTCATGCAAGTTTCCTTTGCAGCATGCTTATCCTCTTCTGTACGAAGGAGCAACAGCAACTCTGCAAATGAAGGGGGGTTGTTCTTTCTGTGCTTCAGCTGGAGGTCAGCTAGAAGTGCATTATCCCAGCAATTTCTGCAGAACTGGTTAAGGAGAAGTCTGTTGACTTCGCTGGCAGATATGCCACCTCTTCTCACTGCTGTACTGAAGACTACCTGCAACCTGTGTAAGTAGCTGGAGGGCTTTTCATTTGGGTCTTGAAACGTAGTCAGGAACTTGGCAAAGAGCTCATCTCCATCTTCTACTGTTCCATAAGCAGAATCTAGCAACTCGAGATAAGCTGCGGGGGATGCTTGTGGACCCAAGTGCTTGGTGACTTCAGTAGCTGGCGGCAGCAGACTGTCGAGGATTCTCCTAGACCGATGCAGGTCTGAAATAGCTGGGTCATTCATCATCAGTTCAACGTTGGTACGCCATGTGTCATAGTCAACCTCGTTGGTTGGACGGGGAGATCTGCCTGAAAAGGCTCTGAGACGTGAAGGAGCAAGATGATGCGATGCAGCTTCTTGGCTTCTCACTATGTGTTCAACGATGACCCTCTGTACGCCAGGAGGGTTCATGTCAGTTTTACTGAGGTGTTGAATTGTCTTTGAGTCAACCTGTGCTTGGACAGGTGATGCGTTGTCATTGGTCAGGTTTTTAAGTTGAGTCGGTGCAGCACGTGGCTGAGGTTTCATAGTGGGGAATGGAACTGATGTCTGATCGGTGACACTGGGTTGTGAACTTGCACCAGTCGTGGAAGTTAGATCAACTGAACTCGTAGACTCAAGGCTGGGTTGGAGTGTGGCAGCCTGTAGCGGCGCGGAGGTCAAATTAACTGAGGTCTGTGTTGGGTCTGGCCTTGGGGATTCACTTTCTCCGTCCTTGTTGTTACTCAGAGGTGAAGCAGCAGATGTGGTAAGTTTAGCAAGCTCTCCTCTGAGCAATTCTTCAAATGATTTCCCGCTTAGCTTGGCTATTTCTTTCAGCTCATCAAGGTAAGTACTGGTGGCACTACTGCTTGCTGTAGGAGTGTACACAGAAGCTAAGGCCTTCACTTCGTATGTGACATCTGCTCTGCTGGGGCTAATATAAGCAAGGGGCAACAAGGGCTGAAGTGACTCCATGGATGCGCCAGACTCAAACTCATAAATTAACTGCCCATGAAATGGAGATTTTTGTATCTTCAATGGGGAGTATACGGTTAATTTTGCCATGAGTTTGCAAGTGTTCAGTGACTTCCTGATCAAATTCTACACTGATAGGACCACTAAGTTCACTAACTATGACTGAGTTAGGGATTTTGACCATTTCACTCATAACTATTTCCATTTTGACTGGGCTTCAAAATAACTAGACTTGTTATTTATTTTTGTTATCAATACCGGTTATCTCGTTTGGTCTTAAATTACCCACAATGCTCCTGGCTAGCTCGCCAAATTTTATGTAACAAGTGTACCGGTAATACCTTTGTATAATGGACATATGACCAAGAACAATAAAGTATTAAATCTGGACTAGTATTCAGTTAGGTTCGGCTCTGGGAGCATAAAAGAGTAAAATGATTGAGATGAGACCACACCAGTATGTAGCATGTAATAAAGAACGGCCGGCTTGTATTATAGAAAATAGTAAATAAATTGAATGGTACCAAAAACACACATACAGACATAGACAACAGTAAACAACAATAATGAGCTCAGTGCGTAACTTGTAGTCACCTCTTGACGTCAGTGATTAGATCACTATTATCTTTCAAATTAAACCCTTTAAATATTTTGGGTGAAGTACCCTTTAATTTATGCTACAGGTCCTATGGGTTTGAACCTATGGGTTTAATCTAGTTTTATGATCTACTGGTTTTTTATCCTCGGGTGCACCCTGGTAAGTATCTTTTTAGTTAGAATCCTTTTAACTATAGATATCTTTTTAATTGTAAATATCCTTTTAACTGTATGGTAAGTATGAATATTAATGAACTATGGATCCATGAACTCTTAATCCCAATACAGAATGAAATTACAATTACCTTCAAATCAATTTACATTACACATCAATTCAGTACAGTGTCAATACAGTCAATGAACCCAATGTAAACCACAAATGGATGAATGTGAGAGTGAGTTCAATGACAGTCCAACCACACTGCGGGGTGTAGTAGTGTGGTGTACTGAATGTTGTGCAGTGTTCACTGTTTAGTGTTCAAGTTCTGTGATTGTGCTCAGTTCTGTCCTACCACACTGATAGAACACAAAGACTTGATGCAGAGTATGTCTCCAAGGAAAATCAAAGATGGTCTTCGCATGCAATCCTCCTGGGTTAGTCGCTCGCCATCCTTGGTAGACCTAAACTCTGGCCTCATCCAAAAAACCTGACCAATGGTATCCAAATAAAGTGCTCTCAATCACCAGGAATGGTGATGCTGCAGCTACCCCCAGCACACAGTCACACACAGCAATGTTTAGCAGAACAAACTCTCAGCCCTCAGTTGATGGGCAAGGTGTGTGTGCTGTCTTTTCTAGCTTTAAGCTTATATATTGTTCTAATTATTATTTGTTTGGGCTCTGTGCCTCTCTCTCTCTGTCATGGGGGACTTCTTCAGTGCAGTGCAGCTTCTGTGTGAGACTGGGGAGCAGAGAAGGGCGGGGCAAGCAGTTGAGGTGTGTCGTCTGATTGGGTGAAATTCACCTGTCAGTCTCCATGGCCTTGGCTGACTATTTGTCAGCAGCATGACAGGGGAAATCAAGTTAGGTAGACTTGCTCCATTTCTGCATTAGTAACCAGTTTCCATGACCTGGGTTACACACACACACACACACACACACACACACACACACACACACACACACACACACACACACACACACACACACACACAGGAGTGAGTGTGGAACTATACTGGCCCTCTGGAGTGATAGTGTGTGAGATTTATATATATATATATATATATATATATATATATATATATATATATAGATAGATGCTGTTAATCCAGAATTGGCCGATGTCACCATGGGCCACATACTGTAGACAGTACAAAAGTAATTAAAAAGAATAATAATAATAATAAAAATAAAATGAACAAACAAAACGAACTTCCAAAAGCACATTGCTGTCCAGAGGGCAAGAAAGGAGGTGCTCTACTACCTCACGTCTATTTGTGCACGCCCCTGCCTGCCACAACAACTCTGCCTATCGGGCTCAGCTCTATTGGAACGGTATAGGTCAGGGACGTGCAGAAAGTGTTAGCGAGGCAGGGGCTAAAATCCCGTAAGAGGGCACTTTTGGACAAAAATAGCAGATCTACAAGCTCTCAACACATTGCTCTGCGACGCGTTGAGAGCTTGTAGATCTTCTATTTTCGGAGCGCAACCCAGCACTCTTTATGTACTGGAGATGCAAGCGTACGAAGTCGATTTTTAAACAAATTTGTTCAATGAAAAATTCTGATTTCAAGTTTGGATCAAAATCAATTCTCCTGAATGCTGCCTTCCAGTATCTTTCATGGAAAGGAGTGGCATTTTGCATTTCTTCCACCAAATGCTGCATTCATGGTCTGGAGAGGGCAGTTGTTTTACAGACGGGTAAAAGAGCAGGGGCTCAAGCCCCGAGGACTATGTGTGCACGTCCCTGCGGTAGGTTGTGCGTCGGCCTATCTCACAGCCCCCTTTCCACGCCCCCTTCCGGTAGATAGTGGTGTCATTTAACATTAGCATTTACACGTTTTTTTCTCTGGAGAATCTAAGTACATTTCCTAATGTAAAAATGTGACAGACCAATATTATTATGAAGCAAACAAGATGGTAAATCAGCTCGAACAGATAGAACAAACCTTACCTTGAGAAAACAAAAGTTGTAGACTTCTTAAATTACCTCTGTTAACATGTAGTGTCTATGGAGTGACGTCACGCTATCACCACTAACGCGGAAAGGGGGCGTATTAAGGGGGCGGGGAAATTCTGTGAGATAGGCCTGACTGGTGTACGTACGATCCCAGCTCGGCACGAATCACTACACATACATACATTTTTTTATGCACCTCATCGAGTTCTTCACGGCACCTGTTAAATCATTCAACCATCCTTGCACAAATGTCATGTCCCAATGTATTTCTCCAAACGTTTGTCTGGTCTTGAGAGGCCTTTAAAAAAAGATTACCTATTTCTTAGCGTGATGAGTCAGCCTCTTTCTCCTATTTCCGTGCATGCACAACACACACACACACACACACACACACACACACACACACACACACACACACACACACACACACACACACACACACACACACACACACACACACACACACACACACACACACACACACACACACACACACACACACACACACAGGAAATGTAACTGTGTCCGTGGGTGGTGTGTTAAAATAACCCCTGTGATTCATTCCCTGCCTGCAAGGAAATAAATACCAGCTGCTTTGTTTCTGCATTTATGTATCACAGTCCTGATGTTATTCTCTGGGTCTGAGTATACTGAAACTACCACAGGGTCATCTTAGCATTGCGTCATTGTAGAAATATGTTACAAAAATAAACAAATCAGCCCGGCCATTCTGTCAGGTAGTGACTCTGTGTCGTTTATGATATTGAGTTGAGAAATTTGATAACCTCTGTGTTTTGAGAAAATGTATGTATTTTTTTGCTCTTTGGATAAATGAGTACTTTTCAGTTAGTTTATGCTTCATATTCACATGAGTAAAATCGCCTTATTTTTGGAGCACAGTTGTAATTTGCCACATCAATATGTCCGTACACGGACACATTTTTGATTTTCTATTTTTACACACCATTATAATGTTATTTTCTTATCTTGATCATAAGACTATGATATAGTCTTATGATCAAAAATGCTAGAATATGTATGTACTTATTTCCTACGACACTTGGTTCTCAAATGTTTTATTTGCAAGGACCCCCCTTAGCTCCTTACTCCTCAATGTTTTTTTGACCAGCAAACTACACATTGTTAGTAGTGTGTCCTTGATCCAACTTGCTTGGAAATGTGCATATTGCCAAATGCCAGCAGCCGCCCAGCACCTATGTAAGTCAGATGAGCCTGTGCACTTGAACGCATAGGCAATCAAGACCATTCATTTATGACAGCTGTGACTCTGCTGTCTGGATTCTATAGATTGTGACGTGTGGCCGATTAAGTCACAAGAAACTATTAATAAAGTGCACTGTTTTAAAGTGCTGGTGCATATTCACTGTGAACTCAATAAAAACTGTCTGTAGCCGAACTACGCCACCTTTTTGAGGTCTGGTCCTCTATTAACTAATACACATATAAACAAAGCAACACAGGTTCGAGTCTAAAACCAGGTAAAAAGAGCATAAATAGCTAAAAACACAGGGAAGGACTGAAACAGGATTAAGGTAATTTTATTTGTCCTATACAGGGGCACGCTAAAATGGCCAATAGAAAATACAGTTACATTAAAAACGCCCTAAGCCTAAAATCCCTATAAAAATCCTAACTAATTAAACTAAACTAAAAATAAACACTTAACCAAAACTATTACCAAACCAACTTTAAAATACGTTTTCCCACAATGTGCAAAACAACAATGTGCAAAATACAAGAGGAGGTGCGGGCTGGGGGGACAGTCACGATCACACGTTTGTAATCAGTTCATCGGTGCCTTCTACTCTTCATGGCCACTGAAACACACAAGAGGACTGGACACAGTTCATCTGGTTCACAATACGGCTATACGGATGAGTGACAGGTCGGTCTATAATGGGTCGGCAATACTACGTGTACAGGCTACTTACAGGCCACCCAGGTCTGAAACCTGGGCACGTCTGTCATCGGCGTGCAGTATTGCGACCTCGCTGTTCTCTCTCTCCGTCTCCGTCTCGTCTCTGATGATCCAGCTCCCGATCTCACTGTATCCAGGACAGGTCACAGTCGAGCTCCTCGGCTTGGCTCGAACGTCTGCTGTGGGACCTGTTCCTTATTTTACATCCGATTCCTAACCGTCTCCCGTCTTACTCCTCTGTCTAACACACCTCACTCTCTGCTGTCGTCCTTCCGTCCGTCTCACTCCTGCCTGCTGCGTTCTGTCACACAAACATTTTTGGGTGCCGCACCTGTGTCTGGGGACACTCCCATCGACTGAACTCGGCACAGGATTGTCCGAGAGCTTTACTACTGTCCCAGCTGATCGCTACCTACATCACACGGCTGCTGTCCATAGTCATTTAGAGTCCTGGGTGCCGTGTCAGAAAACAATCATTAGGAAAACCAATAAATGCACACACAACCAAAATATAATAATCAAACAAAACATGATTCAACTCAAAAGCATGCATATCACACTGGCAAAATCATAAATCAAAATAATACATCAACAACGTAAATAAACACAGCAAAAAAGGAAAAACACTGTTTTCTGCCTGCTGACATGCCGTTGTCAACACGTGCTGAGTGTAGCGTACCCGGCTGGATAAAGAGGTTGAAGGCCGACTGATGATGTGAAGTTTCTTTATTAAATCAACGTGAAAACTAAAAACAAAGCACAAAACGTATAATCAATATAAGGCACACATAATCAATATAAAACAGACAAACAAATACAATTTACAAATAAACCAATTAAAAAGGTATATACATCAAACCACAATACCACATGAGCAGACCACCAACTACAACAATAAAATCCCACAACAATATCACACAAACAAATAACCATAAAAATTTACATTCACCTTGTTCCCTCTCCAGCTAGGTGCTAACTCATGATGTCCCTCGACCATGTCATTCTCCAGGAGAGTCATTGATCCTTTGTGTTCCATTTCATCCTGTTGACGAGGTTAGGCTTAGCTCTCAATCCTCTTTGTTTGAGAGAAGCATGGTGAGGAACAAACATTTCCTCTGACTGATGTTGGGCTGTCTTTTGTCTGTCAGTCTGGCTCAGGTGAGCGAGCGAGCTTCCTGTTTCCTGTTTCCTGACAGTCCTTCAAATTAAAAGCGTTTCCTCCATTTCGCTCCGGGGTCCGTTACACTCCCACCAAAATCATACGTGGGCATGAAGTGTATGAGTCACATATGATTTTCTAGTCAGAACAGAGGCAACAGTGTGTATTAACAATCCATCCGAGCACAAGCCTCCCAGGGTCAGAGATGTCGACAATTAGGAAGCAGGCTCACCAGTCTCCAACAACAGGCCCAGCTTCTGCACAGAATGCTCGTCCGCACTGGTCAGCCTCTTCAGCTGCTGCTGGAGAGTGATTGAGGCATTGTAAGTATGGAGAACTTTGGTCGTCAGACCTTCCATCAACTCCTGGAGGTGCTTGTTCAGAATTGAGGTATTGTGCCACAGCCCTCTGTCGGATTCGCATCTCTTTGGACTTCCAGACATCGTGGTACTGGGACCGCAGGCGGTCCACACACTTCAGTCGACGGGCCGTCTCGTATTTCTGCACGTCTTTCTCTCCCTTGATCCTTGAACTGGGGTTCAATATGTACTTAATGGGACCTTGGATATTTTCGGTCCAGGATACAAGCCAGGTTACTTTGTTGTCATGACGAACCTCCTTCCACTTTGTGCCTGGGGGAGCCTTGGAGTGCTTAGAGTCTTTGCTACAGTTGATGATTATGTCCTTGGGTCTGATCCTACGCTTCAGCATGCCCATCTTGGGATGGTCTCCTCTGCCTCTAAAAGGTCCAGGCGGCTCAATGCGGAAATTAGCAATGCTCTCCTTGCGTTTGTCCATGAGACAGAAGTCATACTCCTGCAGGATGTGCTCATTCTCTAATTTTACTTTCTGTTTCTCTTTCTTTGACATGCGCTTTCCATTATAGTAAATTTTGACACGGCTGGGAAGAGGTTCACATGGTGGTGCCAACACTGGTCCTTTGTATTCCAGAAATCTCCACTTGGAGCCGTCTCTGGCCCTCTCCTCCTCCCACCATTTCCACTTCTCCTCCGGCTCCTTCTTAGCTTTCTTCTTTCCGTCGGCAACTTGACCTTTTTTATTTTTTGTCTTCTTGGGCTTGACAGCCTCATCATAGTAGTCTTGTTTCCGTTTTTTGGCCTTCTTTTCATTTTCAAACTTTATTTTCCTGGGCTTGAAAACAGAGTCATTGTCATCTGCATCACCGTCCTTAAAGTCAGACTCCAACATGCGAATGGCATCAGCGGTGATGATTGGGGGTAGCTCTTTGGTGATGACTCTATGACATATACTTGTGGGGTTTGAAAAGTGGGGACGTGGCAAAGAGCATCCTACGATACTCCACCCCAGATCAGTTTTAACAGCGTATGGTTCATTTCGTTTTCCCAGAATGACCCGTTTAGGGGCCAGCGCTGCAGAACAATTATAGCCTATTAACAGGCCCACTTCACAGTCTTTAAGCGATGGCATCTCATCTGCTATCTCCCAGAGATGATTCCACTGCCTCGCCGTTTCACAGGTGGGAATGTGAGACCGATTTGCAGGTATCAAGTCCTTCGTGTAGGCTACTGGAAGGTCCACAAAAATAGCTGAATTGTATCCCCTGACTCGGAGGTCTGAGGTCCTTTCACTGTTGACAAGTGTGTTACTTCCACTCATGGTGGTCAGTTTCAGCTTAACTGGATACAGTTCTGCTCTCAAGGCCTGGCTCAAACCCCTTTCAATGAATGTTGTATCACTCTGAGTGTCTAGTAGGGCATAAACAAGTTTCTCTGTATTTGGTTCGTTCTTAGTTGACACCCATACTGGCACAACCATAGAGGTGTTAGGAGACCCGTCTCTGGACACACTAAGTGATGTTACTGCAGTTGAATCGTTCATATTGTCTTGAGCTGGAGCTGTAATAGATGTGGGTGTCTCCATGGCATAACTAAAATTATGGAGGCAGGTAGGGTGTTTTTCTGTACAGACCTCGCACACCTGGGGATAACGACAACGTTTAAAGTTATGACCGGGTCTCAGGCATCCGTAACAAAGTCTTTTTTCCACCACATAATTTTGTCGCTCCTCTAAAGACATCGCTGTAAACCTTAGGCAGCCATGAAGCTGATGCCTACCGTCTTGGCAGAGAATGCATGGAGGTTTTGAACTCTTTGGGTATTGATAGCCATCATCCGTGTCTGTTTGAGTGTGGAAAACACTAGTATTGTTTCCCTTCGTTTCTCTGTGATGTCCTTTTTCCATGTTGGAATCTGAGGATCTGAGAGCGTGAGAAGAGGTTATGGGGTTACATGCAATTTCTGCCTCCATGGCCACAAAATCAGAGAAGTCTTTGAAACTGGGGAAATCCTTATTGTCATGCAGACGCTGAGCTACTTGCCGATTCCACATGGAAGCTGTCCATTCTGGTAGCTTTAGCATGAGCCTTTGATTTTCTTCACAGTCATTCAGGATTTCTAAACCCTTCACATGGGGCATGGCATCTTGACAACATTTTAGAAAGTCTGCAAATTCTCTCAGTCCTATGGCATCTCTGTTCTGAATCTTAGGCCACCTTGTGAGTTTTTCTCTAAAGGCTCTTTGAATAGTGAACGGCTGTCCATAGCGCTGTTGTAATCTGTCCCAGGCTTCGCGATAGGCCTCACCATCGCTCCTATAGAAGGTGCCCTCCAGAACCTTACGAGCCGAACCACCCACGTATCTTTTTAAGTAATACAACTTTTCTGCAGGTGAAATGGGCCTATGATCTACCAACGAGCAAAAGGAAGCCTTCCATTCAATGAAGCTTATGGGTTCTCCAGTAAATATGAATGGTTCAGGAATGGGAAGTCTGTTTAAGATCATACTGCTTTGAATTGCCTGGGTGACGGAAATAATGTCAAGGGGTGCGTTTGATGTAGTGATGTCTGAGTGCTGGATTTCCTTTGAGGTGGCAGACTCTCCTATATTGATGTTAGGATTGCTGTTGTCCCGAATGGCAACCTCCTCTTGTACTGCCTGATCATAAACACTTAGTTTAGCTCGAGCTACCTTGACTCCCCTTGCCGCTTGTAGCTGCTCGAGTTCTCCCTTCTGAATCTCTATGTTGGTTTTCTTTTTCTGCTCTTCCACTCGGGCCTCATATTCAGCCTCCTTTCCAGCAAGGTCCGCTGCTGCCTCTAGTCGACTGGCTGCCACAGATGTAGTTCTAGAATGGTGGCTAGAATGGTGGCTTCTTCTGGAACTGACTTGTGACTGAGCACCAAATATAGAATGGGAAGAATCACGGTCACGCAGTTCATGAAGGCGATTAAGTTGTCGTTCCGCATCAAATTCATTATTCAGCATTGTGTCATATGCTATTTGCGAGAGGTCTTTTGTAATGGATTCACATGCGTCAACCCGCCGCCTCACATCCGTATCCGGCGTGACATGTTCTCGAATGTCGTTGTAGAGCCCTATGATGTTGTCCTTGCTTTTTTCCAATTTGGTTATTAAGAGTTCTATTTCCTTATCCGGAACTTTAGTTCTTAGATTCGTCCTTAATGTACGCACTATGTCCTTCCATTGTTCGTACATACTTAATAATGTTTTGACCCTTTTTTCTGTAGTTTCCATTTGATACGCAAGCATTTTTCCTGTTGGAACTTGTTTACGGTTGCTGCGTCGAGGGCTTATGGTTTCGTCCTGAAGTTTGTCTTGTAAATCCGTCCATCTTTCTTTGAGATCTGTTAGTGTTTGTTTTTTATCATGAATGGCTTCCTTTAATTTTTGTCTTTCCTCGGGTTCCTTTTCCCTTTGGAGGGCATCCTTCAAGTCCTCAATTTCCTTGTCGACATTTTCCATTTGTTTGTCCAGTTCCTGGTCTAGATCAGACCCATGTACCTCAACACTTAAATCTGGCATTTTATAGTTTGGACATATAGCACAGAAAAGGACTGAAAATGACCATAAAAGGTGAACCAATGAAACCTCAGTGCAGTATTTAAACACTGAACAAACCCTTCAATGAAATCACCACATTGCATAAAAACTCCAAAACCACAGTATTAAAACTGTATGAAACCTTCATGAAAGGGACCTTGCATAAACCTTATCAACCGTAATTCATATGCATGGACACATGGCACTTGAAAACCCTTTAAACCATTTTTCAAAAAATAAATGTGTAAATGTCCACAGTTCACATTCCTCTGTATGAGCCTTTATTTTGTTTCTGGAGGTGTGTGTAATGTTCAATTGTGCATTTGTTGTGTTTGTGTGTGATCATCCATCAGACCACTAACCACTGCTGTGATGCAGGCTGACAGAGTGGAGTAGGCCGATTTCTGGTGTACAGGCCTCAGAATCTGAGACTGGGGCAATGTAGATGTCTTGCAGGGGAGGTGGGGGGGGGCCATGTTGGGTCAAGTTTTCACTGTAGCGTACCCGGCTGGATAAAGAGGTTGAAGGCCGACTGATGATGTGAAGTTTCTTTATTAAATCAACGTGAAAACTAAAAACAAAGCACAAAACGTATAATCAATATAAGGCACACATAATCAATATAAAACAGACAAACAAATACAATTTACAAATAAACCAATTAAAAAGGTATATACATCAAACCACAATACCACATGAGCAGACCACCAACTACAACAATAAAATCCCACAACAATATCACACAAACAAATAACCATAAAAATTTACATTCACCTTGTTCCCTCTCCAGCTAGGTGCTAACTCATGATGTCCCTCGACCATGTCATTCTCCAGGAGAGTCATTGATCCTTTGTGTTCCATTTCATCCTGTTGACGAGGTTAGGCTTAGCTCTCAATCCTCTTTGTTTGAGAGAAGCATGGTGAGGAACAAACATTTCCTCTGACTGATGTTGGGCTGTCTTTTGTCTGTCAGTCTGGCTCAGGTGAGCGAGCGAGCTTCCTGTTTCCTGTTTCCTGACAGTCCTTCAAATTAAAAGCGTTTCCTCCATTTCGCTCCGGGGTCCGTTACACTGAGTAACGACAAAGATTGACAGATTTTGGAGAAGACTGATAGTTTATCCTTCAGTAATTAGGCGTGGAAGTATTCACACTACTTTTGGATTTATTTGGGGAAAGGAGGAGGTGATCAAGCTCCACAACATTGGTAGGCTGCATTTTTTTTCCTCTCGAGGGTGCATGCCATGGGAGCCCCTCCAGCAGGGAGAGTGGTTGAGGGGGGAAAATTATCTGCACAAAATGATCTGCACAGGGGCACTCATGGGGGTTAATCCGGCCCTGAATTCAGGGCTAGCTCTTTATGAACCCTGGCCACAATGCTGTTGAGATCCTATATTTTCAATGGAGAAAAGAAACCTCTCTGACCCAGGGGGATGGCGGCCTCTCACGGCAGTGATGTCAGACTTCAGTTCTCTCTACTCTGACATGCATTTGTTCTGTCCTCCTCTAGGTGGCGCTGTCTGTAGCAGCAGAGTTCTGGGAGCAGGGAGCCCTGGAGGGGACAGTACCGGAGCAACAACCCATGCATCGCAAAGGGAATGCAGCAATTAAGGGCTTAGCGACCGACCGTCAGACTTAGCGACCGGCGGACGGGAGTTTCCGACCGGCGGACGGGAGTTACAAGTCGGTGCAAGGGGGTGGTCGTTTACAGGAATGTAGGGCTGCAACTATGGCTCAGCGGAAGTAAGGCCGCCTGGGACTCGGAGATAGGAGACTATAGTAGCCTAAATGAACGGAAGAGGCGTGAATGAACACAGAGACTGATGTGGTAGCGAAAGAATGAGAGACGAGAGAGAGAGAGAGAGAGAGAGAGAGAGAGAGAGAGAGAGAGAGAGAGAGAGACTGGAACAAGGGAGGGGGAGGGTGAAAAAACGAGAGATGAGAGCAAGAAAGAGAGAGAGAGAGAGAGAGGGATAAAAAAGGTGAAATGAGAGTGGATTCCCTGTGGCACTGGCAGAGTGATGACACAGCCCATTATGTGGTGTACTGGTGCAGAAACAAAGGTCACCATGGCCCTAATGTGGCCCTGACCTCAGCAAGCATCCATCCTCTTCTCTCTCTCTCTCTCTCTCGCTCTCTCTCTCTATATCTCTCGCTCTCCTCTCTTCCATCCCATATATCTTCCTTTCTCCCTGTCTCTCCCCCCAGTGACGTAAGTACACCTACTCAAGTGTATTTGAGTGACGATAGCCCCTCCTATATGTCCAGCTTTTGGTGTGTGTGCACAAACTTTGTCCTAACACAAACATTAAATCCCATTGACAATGAATGGATAATTTGGAGTGTTCGTGTAAACAGAAACATTGCGTAAACAACACAAACATTGAAGACGAAGGTGAGGATGCAAATTCTGATTGGCCGGAATGACTGAGATGAGGTATACACTATACAGAATGATATGATGTACGATGATAAGATCGCCCCTCACTTCACACGGGTGTGATTTTTTACTTTACCGACCGTACTTGGACTCAAAGTACACAAAGAGTGTGATAAAGCCACACCAGGACAGTACATTAGTGACCTTAAAGGGATTGTGACATTAAAAAAAGGGTTTTTGTAATTTTTCTAAAAAATAAATGAGGTTTTCTGAGCTCAATTGCACCCAAAAAACCTGCACTTTTAACATTCAGTAGATTTTCTGTTGTCTGGAGTTGGCTCAAACAAGTGCTCTGATTTTCCTGCTGTTTGTGATCTCAGAAAGAGCTTCTTCCAGTTTAGTAGGCAGGCAAAGATTAAATCTTGTCTTTCCCGCTCTGTGTTCGAAACTGTTATGCATGCTTTTATGACTCTGTATGTTCATGTTCTCCTCAGGCTCATGAGCTTCCCAAGCTCCAGTGTGCTTTCATCCACTTTGTCTGCACCTTCGTCAAGGCATGTGTGTGCCATGGCATGTGTGCCCATGAGAGAAGATTTTTACAGCTCTAGCAGTGATTCTCAACCCGTTTAATTTCAAGGACCCCCAGTTTGACATGCATTAGTCTACGGACCCCCATTTAATGGCATTTCTATCTCTGGAACCCCCAATTTATATTGTAAAATTATTAATTTAACTCAGAGTGTACAAATGGAACCAAATGGACCCGTTAGGATCCATTTGTACACTCTCAGAGATACAGACCCTTAAGGGTCCATTTGGTTCCAATGGACCCAAACTGTCATTTAGCTGGGGACCCCTGGCACTCCCTCAAGGACCCCTGGGGGTCTCCGGACCCCACTTTGGGAACCACTGGTTTATAAGGGGCAGCAGTGAGGAGGGAGATAGGCGGTGACATTATGTCAGTGCTTTCACTGCTGCCGACTTCTGAACACTGTGCTCATCCAAGCAAGGTACTTGCCTTCATTTCCCCCCGTCAACACTTGCCAGGCTTGCCATTTAATTTCATGCACGTGCGCACGCGCGCGCACACACACACGCACGCACGCACACACCCTTTTTGAAACCAGTCCCTTGACTTGAAGTGCTCTCGGGAGGTTCCCTCGTCAGGAAGTGCCCCTCCAACTGAATCAAGTTCCATCAATTGATTAGGGTGCTGGGTATAAAAAACAGAAATACACTCGCCCTCCTTGTGCAGAAACAGGAAACAGACACCATCCGTTGCCATGGTTACCATCATGCAATTGTGTTACCTGTTATTTTGTTTGTACAGTTATATTGCATTGCATCGTGTATGTTTGTGTGACATGTGGATTTCATTAATATGGACATTTAAAAGGAAATACAGCGTGACTGTCAAAAAGGACATGTCATACGGTATACATCCATGGTGTTTATAAATCATTGTGTTAAAAGTTGTTTTGTGTGTGTGGTTTCATTTATAGTTTCACGGTGGGGTAAATAAAGAGCCCTTGTGAACATCAGTTGGAGCGTTGTCTATTCTGCATCAGATGAAGATTGTTTAGCAGTTTATTTATCATTTATTTGTGGTACTTACATTTGTAGGTCGCGGTTTCCATGCGGACAGAGAGCAGGGCTGTACAAGGCAATTGAGTCTAGATCGACACAGACTCGCTCTTGAGGGCTTTATACGCCACTTCCACTCAAGGCTGCTTGGTTTCGGAAGACACTTAATATGGCGCAGCCTCTTGTGAACACGCATATCAAGGGCGAGTGGCGAGGAGGCGGTTTCAAAAAGACACACACGGTAGCCTACTGTATGTACCCACACTGTAGAAAAGGGTCATCATGGAGTAAAGGAATTTAATCACAAGATCACTGGGTGTCACTCAATATTGTTGTCTTCCTTCCTTCCTTCCTTCTGTTACTGCTGCCATGTCATGGTTATTGTCTCCACCAGGCCAAAGGCCCAATTAGGCCGTACACAGGCTTCTGTGTGCGGCCTAGAGGGGTGTGTTCAAGCTACGTGCAACACAAAATGTATTTGGGAAACCCAGCCATTATCTTTTAACCATGATACAATGTTTTTTTTTAAAACATCATCTTTTCACCATGATCACCATGATTTGCTTGTCTACATATGAAGTAAATTCTCAATGGCAAATATGAGACGTGTGTGGACAAAAGCTGTATATAGGAGGGGCTAGCGGCCCTCAAAAAGCCCTTGGCAGATTAGATAAGAATGGTTACATCCCTATATCGGGGTCTAGGGCTTTAAAGGGACAATAACATATATCCAGTGAAAGAATGGAGGAAACTGATGTATAAAATGAACCCAGTGTTTTATTGAAACAAGACTGAACAAAAATGGCAGGGAAACAAACTGGTGAGTGCCAAATCAAAATACCATAAAACCAAAACTACTATCTTGTAAATTACTTCTCTATAGGCAAAACCAAAACCTTCTACACTAACAAACAAAAATACAGAGGGTGGCACTCACACCTAACCTAAAGTTTTAACAGAAAATAATTACCTGTATATGTTGAAAATGTACAGGGTACCCTAGCTCTGGTCCATAACTCTAATGCGTTGCATTTAGAGCTATGTTACTCTCGACTTCCGCCGCTCGCATGAATGCAGACCAGTCTCTCTTTAGCGTATATACAAAAGAAAGTTTTTGCTACTCACCAAAACAAAGGCGGGTTGTGTCATTAGAAAGCCTACTTTCCTTAGGGGAGCACTCCGAGCCCCCCACCACACGTATAAACTGTACTTTTTGGCCAAAAGGGGATTTTGTTTCCACCGGAGAAAAAAAATACTTTGTTACTCCACTGCGACTTCTACCGATATTGCCTCATAGAGAATATTTTTCCTCCGGTGAAAAAAAAATCCCTTTCTGGCCAAAAAGTACCGTTTATACGTGTGGTGGGGGGGCTCAGAGTGCTTCCACTAAGGAAAGTAGGCTTTCTAATGACACAACCCGCCTTTGTTTTGGTGAGTAGCAAAAACGTTATTTTTATTTACGCTAAAGACGAGAGGCTGGTCTGCATTCATGCGAGCGGCGGAAGTCGAGAGTAGCTCTAAATGCAACGCATTAGAGCTATGGACCAGAGCTAAGGGTACCCCAGCTCTTACCTAGTTTCCCTGAAAGAAACAATATAATGAACAGAAAGCTGAGATACATAAAGCAGGCCTGAATCTGACACAAAGCACACAACCAGCGCTGTCTCTGTCTGACATGGTGGAAGAGAGGGGCTGATTGCAAGTACACAGGTGCTTTTATTGGAAGGAAAATGGAGATGATTGGTGGACTGATTATTGGCGGACCAATGACAGAGAGGCGGATCCGACCAGTGATTATATTCACTGAGCTGGACCTGGGATTTAGGACAGCAGGAGAATATGTAGAGGGGGAGCGAAACACAGAAGCAGTGCATGCTCTCTAAAGAGCATACACGTAACACCCCCCGCCCCCCACATAAAATACAAAACACAGTTTTGTTACCACCACAACAAAATATCTACCGAACAAAAACTTGAAACCACTAACTAGTCGGACACAGACAACAAGAGTCTTTTAAGACGAACAAGTCACCACTATAAACAAATGTGTTGGACACATGCAGGCAGCCATATCATAGCCTGGCTAATAAGCCAGACCGAATCAGCCGTTGGCAAAAAGAATGTGCCTGCCGGCGGATTACGGTCTGGAGAGGCTCAATTGTACGCCCATTTCCTACACCAGAGAATTGGTGTGGCCAATCGGGACACGGTATGCAATATGGGCGGGCTTTGGTACAGTGACGTTCAATGCTTGAGACCTTTGACTGTGTGATTTGAGTCTGGCTTATTAGCCAGGCTAGCCATATCATAGTGTCCAACACATAATCAACACTAAGTGGTGCACACAGGTGTGATTTGTTTTGTATTTAAACTCTACAAGGAATGGGTGTCTGTCTGATGGCAATGCAAAAAAAACACACAAAAAAACACTCAAAAGTCAAACTATTACCATAACTATTACCCCGCCAGGCATAATGAGTTAGAGCAAGACTCCAAAAGTGAAACTATTACCCCGCCAGGCAGCAGGCATTATATTAGCAAGACTAAAAGAAAAACACTCCAGTCAAACTATTACCCAGCCGGGCATAATGAGTTAGAGCAATTAAGACTCCAAAAGGCAAGGCAAAGGTAACACATGCAAATAGTGGACTTTAGCTGTAGAAAACAAACTGAATATGTTGAACTTGAATCCAATAATTTAAGTCCAGGGAATGGATATAGCCATTGTGATCTTTAGTACACCTTTGCCTATTACTCATTCTGTAATATGGTTTTAAGTTGAATGTTATTTTGCTGATCGAATAACACTTATGCACCTCGAAAGTACTTGAAATGTGCTTAAGTGTGACTTTTGAAACACGCCAGAAGCAGTTTGGAGGTGTCCTTACAACTGCTGCTGCAACTATCCAGGCATCCAACTGATGTTTGTAGTTTGACTTCTGAGATATGTCACAGCAATTTAAAGATTGTTTTGTTGTCAAGCTAGGCTGAAGCAAACAAATGGGGTGCTTGAGTAGTGGTGCATGGCCATGCCAGAAAACACAACCACTGGGGGGAAAAGAAAGTCTAGAATAGTTTGTTTTCTTTTTAAAAAGACATGGTAACTGACAAATCGATATTCAGCACAATTTTTAACAGGTTGT
Organism: Electrona antarctica; assembly: GCF_951216825.1. Taxonomy (NCBI): domain Eukaryota; kingdom Metazoa; phylum Chordata; class Actinopteri; order Myctophiformes; family Myctophidae; genus Electrona; species Electrona antarctica. The sequence goes on from NC_136806.1 coordinate 30,344,467, forward strand.
TGTTTTTTGTCTGTTCAGTTCGGCCTCTAATGTGATACATCATAGTTAGACAATACAACAGTTGGATGGAAACCCACTTTGTGTATACTGTCATCATGGTTCAGGGAACAAATTCTTCTTGGAGTATATGACAATCCTCAGCAAAATATAGGCTACAGAATGTGCATAGGCACACGCATATTTTGATTCTGATGAATATATACTTTGACGGAAACCCTGCTATTGTCTGCTGGAGCCAGCATGGTTCAATTCTTAATACAACCTATATTACTGTCTCTCTGTCACTGTTCTAAAATCTCAGCATATAGGATTTAGTTCAGAATGTGTAGAATGACAGTTAACCCCATGCACTAATTTCCTTTCCTGCTTGATGTGGAATGCTATTAAGACTGTCGTTTAACCCAATTCCCCTTTCCTTTATTTCATGGTCGCTGTAATTGCTTTCATGTAGTTGAGTAGAAGTAATAAATAACTATTTTCATATATCTGGCTGTTGTATCTGAGTATCTTTTTGTTCAGCTCAATCAATCATAATTGGTATCAATCGATAATTCCCAGTAGGTTACTTATCTTATCGACCTACTGCATGTAGTCTTTGAGCCTACTGGCTGCGATTGGCATTGATAAAACGAAAATGACGATTAAGTTTGGGACCGTGCTGCTACGTGCTTGCGGTTATGTTTAGGTTAGGGCAGGGGTTCTCAACGTTTTTGGCTGGGGACAGGGGACCCCCGGAAATGCTTTGGCCATGTCTCGCGACCCCTCCCCCGTCCCCACCCCCAATACAAACGGACTGCAAAAATAACCTTAATAATAGAGAAAATACATCATAAATGAATACTGAAACCAGATATAATTAAGGAAAGTTTATGCATGTACTATGTGTACTATGTAAACTCTTCATTTCCATTTTCCAGCCATTCAGTTAATTTGGGGACCCCTGTGTTAGGGCACTGTATATGAGGAGGCATGTCGTTTCTCAGTAGGCAGTAGACCAAAACGACCGGATTAAGGTTGGCGAACATGCGTTAAGTTTGGGACAGTTATGTTTAGGTTAGGGTATGAGAAGGCTTGTCGTACTCAGTAGGCTCCCAGCATGTGCAGTAGCCCGATAAGATCGGCTTGATTTATAACCTACTGCATGGGAATTATCGGTTGATTTTCACTCAAACGTTTTATCAATGCCAATCGCAGCCAGTAGGCTCCAGACTACATGCAGTAGGTCGATAAGATTGGCTTGATAAGTAACCTACTGGGAATTATCGGTTGATTTTCACTTGAATCCGTTGAAATGGACCACCTTGACGTACTGTGGGCGTGTGTGAGTTAGCTTGAAGTGAATGAGAAACAGACAGACTGATTAGTGGGAGTATATCAATTAACTATTAGCGAATGAATGGGGGGTCCGGGGAGAGATAATTAGAAGTATCCTGCCTTCCACGTGAGTGAGTGAGTGAGTGAGTGAGTGAGTGAGTGAGCGAGCGAGCGAGCGTGCGTGCGTGCGTGCGTGCGTGCGTGCGTGCGTGCGTGCATGTGTGTATGCATGCGTGACTGCGCACTTCAGCATTTCGACATACCTATATGAATGTCTTGCCTTGTGATTGGTGTGTACTCATTAACCCAATGAACCCTAGCGGCCCTGTTCTGGAGTGAACATGTGAAAAGAAAGGAGACAACCTACTCCACAAGCTCAAAGTGCGTCGCAAGACTCGCAACAGGAGATTTGGGGCCCTATTTTCGTCACTGCTAAACCTCTTATCCCTAAACGTCTTTGCCTTTTTGGTATTTTGAACAACATTTTAAGTGTTCAACTAGCCGATCTACATCAATTCGTTGCGAGCTTGTAGATCGGCTATTTGAACTATTCATAAATGTTAGTCAAAATAGTAAAAAAAAAAAAAAAAAAAAATGGCAAAGACGTTTAGGGATAAGGAGTTTAGCAGTGACGAAAATAGGGCCCTTAGTGTAGAGGGGGAAAAGAGCAGACCAAGTATCGAGCCCTGGGGGACTCCGGTCAGTGAGGGTTTAAGGGGTCAAGCACATGTGTATATGTGTGTGTCACTCTATTCTCTTGACCCACTAAAGCACTGCTTGCAGTTAATCGAGCGTGTTTAGCATCAGAGAGACACACTAGAGGGAGGGATGGGGGATGGGAGCTATCGCTAGACCCCCACCTCATTCAAACATACACACGCACACACATACATGCACATACAGTAGCCTACTAACAGCACAGTAGCACACGTAATCCGCCTCTGTCGTCACCTCTTGGTGACGTAAGTCTGTGATGCAAGGAGATCAGAGAGAGAGAGAGAGCAGAGGATACTGCCGTATACGGTTGTAAAGCCCATTCTGCCGTGACGCAAGGGCATCCCGTGACTGCAGCAGCCGAAACAGAGAGAGAGAGAGAGAGAGAGAGAGAGAGAGAGAGAGAGAGAGAGAGAGAGGCGGTGGCATGGAAGCAGAGAGGGAGGGAGGGAGTCAGGGAGAGGCAAACCGTGTGGAAAGAGGGAGAAGACAGAGCACAAGACAAGAAAGGACATGCTGTCATGCAATTAGGACAGACATCCATTATTTCTTATTATTCCTTTCAATAGTGTTCATCAAACGTTTGCAGAAATGTAAAAAAAAAAAGTATATCGAACAAACCGATCGAAGGGACTGAGAGAAAGAGATCCACGTAGGGATAGTATAGACTATATAGAGTAAAGTAGACCAGCTGCAGTACGCGCCGTGTGCCTGCAGGGAGGGAGCAAGCTGTACTAGCCCGGCTCATTCTGCTGTTGCAGTGCCCGGGTCAGTCGTGACTGCAGCACCGCCAGCCTGCACGCCACAGTGCAGGGAGGCATTGGAGGGATGAAGGACTATTTATAGGAGTTGCCATGAAGGATAGTGCAACATGGAGAGCAAGCAATGTACTGGTTGCGGGCATTTAAACAAGAAAAAGTCACTTGACTTATAACAGGTCTGCTTAGCTGCTATTATGCATAATAGCCCACTGGCCTATACCATCACTGCATGAGAAAAGGGTATCAGTCTCGTGCAATATGAATATGATATACGTTCATCAGGTGTCTGTAGTAATTTACTAGGCGTAGCCTACCTGCAATACCTGCAGCCCATTTACAGAGATTTTATACTGTACCTCTGTCTGTGACATTCTACACAGATTTGGTTGATAGCTGCCCCAGTATAATTTCACATTCACTTCGGCTTAAATCAAGGGCAAAAATATTTTGTACTACGTGGAATTGCAGATTGCTTCTACAGGTGCCCACATTCATCTACGTTTCCGGGGCTGAGAGCCAATCTTGTGAGGAACCAATCAAAAAGGTCTCCAGGGTAAAGACTATCTATAAGTTTAGCCATATATCCACTAATATACACAACTCTCTTTCTCAAAATCGTCCGTCATGTTTGAGCAATACATTTGATACAATTCACTAGCTCTCACACTCTGACACCCACAAATAAAAAGGCTATGGACCAAAACTATCCAATCAAGTGCAATCTGTCCGTCTGTCTCATGGAATTAACACTTACTATCCATTTACAATGCTCCTCAACCTCCAGCTTTGTACTAGTCAATCACAGGCACTTTAACTTCATGTCCACGCAAAGCCCAGTGTCCAGGATCTGTGTCTGTTTGCTATGTCTGGACTATGAAGTGGCTTTATTTATGATGATGTTCATCTTAGTGTTGACAAAATGCCACAATACTTTTCAATGTATTCATTGTCCACACTCTTGTTGCAAATTATGTTTTGACAGTCCTTTATTATATCCCCCTGCTCCCAATTGCTCTCTTTGCCTTTTCATACACGCACACCCCAAAACATTTTGTCACATGCCCAAGAAAGACAGACATAGACCTCACTTGCAGTAGCCTACAAACAAAGACATGTCACTAACAGTGCAGGCTCCCAAACCTTTTAGCTTGTGACCCAAAAGAGAAATGTGATGACCCAAACTAGTGAAAATAGCAGATCTTCAAGTCCACAACCGATTCGATCGGCTAATTTCACTACTACTTAAACATTTGTGTGACGGCCCTGTCCCCTCTGCCTCACTGTAGGCTAGCCGGCAGCCTCTGTGATGGCAGAGTGGAGCAGGCCGTCAGCCCAATTGTGTTCACCTGAGGTGGGTGGAGCTTAGGGCAAGCAAGATCTGCTTGGGAACCTGGCCCAAGGGCCTAACCAACCTTTTGTCTAAGTTGTGTTTTGCACCATTTAATACAACACGCACACAGCACTCTCCAAACATCCACTACACTGCAGACATTACTGATAACTGATATCCTCACATCCCACACTTCATTATTTGCTATTCTTTAATTACTTTACTATAATAAATATCATTACAAAACGTGTATGCTCTTGTGTGGACTCCCTGTTTTTGCCATGCATCCCCTAGTCACCTAGTGCATGGCATTTGTTTTCTAATTAACTCAATTTATTTTACTTGTATTGTATGTCTTTGGATGTATTGTATTGTATGCAACAATTGTTGCATTTTTAATTCGTGAACATTTTTGCTTTTTTGGAATGTTTTTTGAAAATGTTTTGAAACTGTAACAATTCAAAATAAAATGTGGGAAGCCAAAAATATAGGGACCGTAAAAATGTCTCACAAATCCCCCCGTGTTCCCCTGGTTAACAGGGCCCAAAAACAGACTGGGCAATTTTACGGCTGGCTGGACACTGATTCCCATGCCACTGACAGTGGTGGCGGTTCCTACGGAAACTGAATGGGGTCTATCTGCACAGCATTCTGCTTGTGCTGAACCCTCTCTAGCCCTGGCACCTTTTCACACAGGTGTGTGTTAGCAGCACAGAACAAATCACCAAATACCTCGACCACATGAACCATGGCAACTCTATACTTTCTGGAACAAACATTGGGCAACAATAGTGTGTGTGTGTGTGTGTGTGTGTGTGTGTGTGTGTGTGTGTGTGTGTGTGTGTGTGTGTGTGTGTGTGTGTGTGTGTGTGTGTGTGTGTGTGTGTGTGTGTGTGTGTGTGTGTGTGTGTGTGCGTGCGTGTGTGCGTGCGTGTGTGTGCGTGTGCATGCATGCGTTGTGAGCTTGTAAATAAGCTCTATTTGCCGAAGATATTTAGTCAGTGCACAGTAGAGGAGGGGAGCAAGTATTTTAGACCACAGGTTCCCAAACACAAACGCATGTCATATCAGGGTCGCCGACACATTTTATGGGTCACACTTTTCTACCGGCGAGGTTGTGGATCAGCAATTTTCACTAGTTTTTGGTCAAATTTGTCTTTGGGTCTTGAGATAAAATAAATAATGGGAACCACCAGTAGGCTATAGACCCCTGAGGGACTCGGGTCAACTAGTATAGTGGTTAACCTATAAAACAAATGACACCGCGTAAGTCGTGCTTTCCAACGGGACCCGAGAAATCTGCGGCTGTGTGTGTGTGTGCGTGTGTGTGTGCGTGCGTGCAGTACATGCATGAACATTTCAGTCCAATAGAGAATAATAATGCCGTCAGCTGTTTTGGTCTCTTGTCCTCTGTTTGGTTGTTTCTGCGAGGCAGTCATCGTGACTGCAGCAAAAAGAACCAGCGCAGCACGCGGCCTGCAGCATAACGCAGGGCATTAGAGATGCACGCGAGTGTCTCTGTCGGATATATGCAGCTTATAGCACTGACTGTGAGGGGAGAAACCAGACCAGTGTCTCTGTCGGATATATGCAGCTTATAGCACTGACTGTGAGGGGAGAAACCAGACCAAGATATATGCAGCTTATAGCACTGACTGTGAGGGGAGAAACCAGACCAAGATATATGCAGCTTATAGCACTGACTGTGAGGGGAGAAACCAGGATATATGCAGCTTATAGCACTGACTGTGAGGGGAGAAACCAGACCAAGCTGTAATTGTGCCATCTCTTTGATATGATTTTTCTGTGTCTGTTTGTGGTGTCATTGTGTGTGACCCTCGGCGCCGTGAAAGTCACACACCAAGTATACACATTAGACAATTTGTTTTGGTAACGTTCTTATCCAGAGCCATCTGCAGTGACCACCAGGTAAATGTTCCTTCCATATCTTGATCAAGATACACACATATACAGATTACATCCCACTGCCCTGGGGTACATGGAGGCCCTGCAATCCTAAAGGTCCAAGGTGTGTGTGTGTGTGTGTGTGTGTGTGTGTGTGTGTGTGTGTGTGTGTGTGTGTGTGTGTGTGTGTGTGTGTGTGTGTGCGCGTGCGTACGGGCGCTTGCGTGGTTGCGTGGTTGCGTGTGTGTGACTATGGTGCATACAAAGTTTTCTCGTCGAAAACCATTAAATGCTATGCCTTTTGTGTGCTGCATTTGGCACAGTGGTCACTCCCATATACATATAAAGGCTAGATGGCTCAAGGCGGAGTCTCCGACGTAGTTCACCGGCGGCCATCTTGCTGCAGTCCAACAGTACAGTATATGTTCTATGTGGCAGCTCAAACAAAAATACTCATAACTCGCTCAAACTTTGATGGATTTACAAACGGTTTGGTTAATTACAGACGTTATCAACGTGGCTATGATTCAGGATGCTTATCTTCTTAATGTTATTTTTATATGAACGTTATATAAAACCATATAAGTATGCTGATGTCTCTGATGTTTACAACAAACCAAACCGTTTGAAAATTGGTTGAAAATCGAGCAAGTTATGGTTATTTAAAAAGTACATGCCCCTAGAGCGCTCCACACACAGGTAGTGGACCTCTTGTCCTCCCTGGGATTCTCTCTCAACCCAGACGATAACCTAAGGCATCGCTCTGGACTCCAGGTCCTCCACAGCCAGACTGAGCGAGGACAGAGTGGCCTGGTTCAAGCGGTGTGTATTTGCTATGAGCTTGTAGATCTGCTATTTTCCAATAGCTAAAGTAGAACATAATCCTTAAAACACTAAAAGGGGTTCCCCGTCCTGAATGGGTTAACATATCAGCCCCATAGTTCATATCAAAGTTAGATAATAAACTTCAGGAATATACACATACACATTCATAGCATGTTGTTCATTAGGATTTTATTTTTTGGAGGCAAATCAATCAATATAATGTACTTTTTACAGTATATGAGGAGCACATCTCTACAGTTTTATAATGTAAACAATCTCTGAAGAGAAATGTATTCAGTTTAAAAGGAAGCCGTCGCCTTCAGTTTTAAACTATTCACATGAATTAAAATATAATTTATAACATCAGATACTTCTGCTTCTATGAAACTAGATTTTAACAATTCAAAAATACTGAAATGCATTTGTCTCCACATTCTCAAGACATATGAAATCACACAAAACAGAGAAAGAAAAAGAAACACCATTTAAAGACATCCAAACTAAGTGGCTTATAAATAAAAAGAAACGCAAAATAAAACCAACATATGTAAAAATATAAAATCTCGCTAGCAGTATTTACTGTTTTCTTTTACCAAAAACTAAGTTAAAAAAGAAGAGAAAATCATTTTATGTGAATTTGATAGTCATTAGATGGAAATAGACAAAATCAATCGTGATGAAAAACAAAACTTAAAACAAACAAATAAAACAATGTATGCCCTTTATGTAATTAATTTTCCTCCACCAAAAGAACCACTCACATGTACTTAATCTTTGACAGTTTGCAGTCCCTACAAAGTGCCTATTTGACATCACATTTACCACCAAAATTAAACAGAAAGCCCGGTGATTTCCTGTGTATTTGTAACTGTTAGGTTAGTACTGTATTAAAACCACAGACACACGCACGCACGCACGCACGCACGCACGCACGCACGCACGCACGCGCACACGCACACGCACACACACACACACACACACACACACACACACACACACAGGTTCAGGATGGTGTACTGTGGTCCAACTTTCACAGATGAAATAGAAAGGGAAGATGCCATATAGTTTAAAGCAGTGGTTCCCAAACCTTTTCGTGTCAAGGACCCCCCAAATTGACACTAATTAGCCTGCGGACCCCCATTTGAAGACAAATGCCAGGGACCCCCATAAGAGAAGATTTTTGAGTGATTCTCAACACGTTTAATTTCAAGGACGCCCAGTTTGACATGCATTACTCTACGGACGCCCATTTAATGGCATTTCTATCTCTGGGACCCAAATTTATATTGTAAAATCAATGTTAATTTAACTCTGGTTTAAATGGATCCATTTTGGTTCCATTTGTACATTTGGTTCCAGTGTACAAATGGAACCAAATGGACCCATTTGGTTCCATTTGTACACTCTCAGCGTTAACGGACCCATAATGGTCCATTTGGTTCCAAACTATCATTTAGCTGGGAACCCCCTGGAACTCCCTCAATGACCCCTGGGAACCCCCTGGAACTCCCTCAATGACCCCTGGGGACCCCCTGGAACTCCCTCAATGACCCCTGGGGACCCCCTGGAACTCCCTCAATGACCCCTGGGAACCCCCTGGAACTCCCTCAATGACCCCTGGGGACCCCCTGGAACTCCCTCAATGACCCCTGGGGACCCCCTGGAACTCCCTCAATGACCCCTGGGGACCCCCTGGAACTCCCTCAATGACCCCTGGGAACCCCCTGGAACTCCCTCAATGACCCCTGGGGACCCCACTGTGGGAACCACTGGTTTAAGGGCCCAAGTTCTCATAAGCGCCGCTGTCCATGAAGGGTTATTTCTGAATCACTGAGTTGAAAGATACATTGCTTTATATAAAGAAAACATGTAACCGTAATATTGAAATGAAAACAAATATGAATTTGACAGCAGGCGCCGGGTGGTGATGTTGAATCATTGGTGACATCTTTAACACCGAACCTGACAAACTGGACATTAAACACATCTAGATTTTAAAGCGCTGTTGTCAAGTCTGTTTTTTATTTTTATTATTAATATTGTTTATTTCTTTCTTTCTCTTTCTTTTTCATTTTTTTTTCTTTTTTGTCTTTTTATTTAAAGTTTTTTTTTTTTTGGTCAACTTGCCTCTCAAGTTTTAATGGTTTTCTCACCATTTTTCTGAAGTGAAGAGTGGAAAGAAAAATGTATTGCATTCTAACAAGGGGTTTTCCCTTTGGAAGGAGGGTTCTCTTTTTTATTTGGATTGGTTGTCCTCGGATCTAGGACCCCGAGACCCCCATAGCACAGACAGCAGTACAATGTTGAAATGTGTTCGTGTTCTCAAAACACTTAGGAGAATGGTCAACATCAAATATTATTTTTTTTCTATAAGAAAGTATATAATCATCTAGATATCTACACAAACACACAAATATATATTCATATATATATATATATAGATATATGTAATATACCTTTTATAATATGGCTGTATTGAAAAAAGGGATTTAATTCCAACAGTAATTATTTCATAATAAAACACATTGGATTGGAAAGGAGTTCAAACAGTAATAATAAAAGCGTACAGTGGTAGCTTTTATATTTACCCCCTTGTTGATTCTTAAGGCTTGCCATGACAAAGGGCTGTGATGTTTCACCTCTACAGGGATGGAAGCACCCTCACTGGTATCCAGCAGTCTGCTCTGAAGACTGTTATATTTAACCTGACTCCGCCAGATTGCGGCAGTATTAAATTCACAAGTTCCCTCCTCCTACCTGCATCTGGTCTCTCTCAAGCAGAAACGATGAACCGGAAGCAGCGGGAAAAAAATCTGATATCTCCATAATAATTTCGAGTTGTAGTCTTGTTAGGTTGTGTTTACATTTGCGCTGTGGCAGCGCTTCAATATGTCATCAGTCTTGCGTTGATCCCGCCTCTAGCGGCCGCATACGGCTGCATATCGCTCCGATCAGAATTGGTACATTGACTCTGCCCGAGAGAGTCCAGATGGGAGGCAGGAGGAACTCACTACTGCCATCATCTGGCGGCGTCAGGTTATGTTATATTGGGGTCAAAACGAAACAGGTTTTTTGTTTCTCCGCGTTCTTGCCTATTTTCATCCTTCCCACATCCCTCCAATGTCAAGAGTCATACATGTTCACAAAGTTACCTCAATAATTACCATAGTGTCTCAACACGACACAGAAAAATCAGATTTTAAACAAACCTGTGCACCATCAAAATATGGCAATAAACAGTTTAATGCGATAGTTTCATTTCAATGAAAACAAAACAAAAAAAGAAATATTGTGAACATATATACTCACTACTTGGGCTGGGCTGTTATTTTGTGCAAGAGTAAAAATGATTTTGTAATGCGATTCATTTGTTTTCCTTTTGTATACAATATGTTCCATGTATATGCCACAACTGACCACATTCTTTCCTGTACTATATAGTTTGCGTTACACAGCCGTCTACATATAGCCTATAGGATGGCTAGTTTGGGGATTGCCCATGTAGCCATGTAATGGTAGTTAAAACCAACCAACCAACCCATGTAGCCATGGTAGTTAAAACTAACCAACCAACCCATGTAGCCATGGTAGTTAAAACCAACCAACCCATGTAGCTATGGTAGTTAAAACCAACCAACCCATGTAGCCATGGTAGTTAAAACCAACCAACCCATGTAGCCATGGTAGTTAAAACCAACCAACCAACCCATGTAGCCATGGTAGTTAAAACCAACCAACCCATGGTAGTTAAAACCAACCAACCCATGTAGCCATGGTAGTTAAAACCAACCAACCAACCCATGTAGCCATGGTAGTTAAACCAACCAACCCATGTAGCCATGGTAGGTAAAACCAACCAACACACTATTTATTATTAACTCTTGTCTCTCTGAAAGGCTGTCTCGTAGATAGACTATTATTATGTATTGCATCTTGCTTGATTGCTTTTTTTTCTTGAAACAAAAAAACAACAAAAAAAGATAAAATCATCTAAAAATATTTAGTCATTTAAAGAAGAAACATAAGAAATAGAATCTTCTGGTACAATAGTCTAAAGGGATTTCTTTCTTTTCTTTGTGTGTATATATATATATATTCCCCACCCTGCCCATTTCACAACAGTGTTGGACTTTACGTGTGAAGTCGTTAACCACTTCAACCCGCATCATCTGTAGACATCTACAAGCTCGCATAGCATTGTGAGCTCGAAGATTGGCCATTTGCAGTGATAATGTAAAATGAAAACAGTAGAGTCACTAGTATAGAACCCAGAGGGACGCCGATCTACCGGAGTATAGGGTTTAAGTGGTCAACGACTTGGTTTTCCCTTCATCTTGTCTCTGCACTGAACATCCATCAGCTCTTTGCCCTGAACGTGACCCCGCCACCATTACAAACACACAATACATTTTATGTTTACGAGGCATAGTGCTATATACACATTATATATTTCATATATCTCAATATATTCTTTTTTTCTTTTTCTCTTTTTTTTCAGTATGTAAACCAGCACATTCTCTCACGTTGTTTTAGTAGTGTACATACTAAGCACAAATGCTCATTGGGATGTTTTTGGATTGGTCAGATGGGAACCATGTCTTACTCCAGGTCCTTCAATCCTCCTCCACCCCAATTCTATTGTGGGATGACACTTCAAAATTATCACATATTATCCGTCTTGGCAAACTTCAGTTTAAAAATCAGTCAACGTTCATTTTCCCCAACACCCGAATGAGGCCTGTTGTACTTAGCGTGCGTCCTAATAAAAGTCGATGGAGAATCAAAGTTATGTAAACATTCAATTTTCATGTGTGTTACCATAGAGTTGATTAGATAGATAAGACAGCAAGAGGGAGGAGAGAGAGAAAAGAAGGAGGCATCGTTATAAAAGGGTTTGGGGTGTTCTTGAAACAAGACCCAAAACCTAGATTTGAGAGCAAAGAGAAAAAAGTAGACAGAGAGAAAGAGGAGAGTCAGGCTGCACAGTATTAAAGCACTGGGGAGGTGGAGGGGAAATGAGGAGATGGCTGGATCAATAAGATCCAGTGTTGATTTTGACCGCAAAATTTATTTAGTTTAGTCGTAGTCTCTTGAATAAAATTTAATTTAGTTTTAGTCATATTTTAGTCATCTGAAATGCTTTAGTGTTAGTTTAGTTTTAGTCGACTAAAAGTCATGTGATTTTAGTCGACTAAATCTACAGTTGATTTAGTCGCTTAAAATGTATTTTGGTGATTTTACACTTTGTTGTGATCATAATAACATTTTAGTCTAGTTTTTATTTGTTGACGAAATTGTCAATATATGTAGTCTTAGTTTTAGTCATGATAGCTTAGTTTTCATATAGTTTCCATTTAGTTTTTGTCAGTGACAAAAGGTAGTCGACGAACAGGTTTCATAGTTTTAGTCGACGGAATCAACACTGGGATCAGCAGGATCCTTGAAGAAGCAAAGAGGGTGAATTTTAAACCTCCCAGCACATTCCAAGGACCAGCACCTTACCATCCAACCCCAAGTTAAAACCCTTCACCCATGGACCACCACCCCTACCCCCCCCCCCCCCCCCCCCCCCCCCATGGCAGCTCCCAACCCAGACACCAAACACAGCCAAGAAACAGTCAGATACCCAGCAAGGACACACGATCAAAGACAGCACACAAAAACATTAGCTTTAAGGAGAGACAGAGAACAGCTTACTTCCCTCTTTTGGGACTCAACAGTAGAAGAACAAAAAAACACATGCACGCACGCACATATGCACGCACATATGCACGCACGCACACGCGCACACGCACACGCACACACACACACACACACACGCACACACACACACACACACACACACACACACACACACACAAACAAACAAACAAACCACCATCTACCCTTAAGCACCCCTCGGAACATCCTCAGCCAGAAAACAACCATGTCCACAAGAGAAACAATTAATGGAGGACGGGAAGAGCGTCGATCGAGAGAAGCTTGGGGGTGGGGTGGGGGGGTTGGGGGGCTGCAGAGGGATGGACGGGGGTGAGGTAGAGACGTTCGGCTAAATGCGGGACATCTCGCGTGAACATTGTGTTTCTCAGCCGATATTCTGTCCCTCGCTTTGCCCTGGGCTCGTCTTTGTTTTGGGTGCCAAGGCTGCTGGCTCTCTCTCGCTCTCTGCAGTTTGAGGGTCTTTAATTAGCGACCGTTTCAGGGACATGTGCGTCTGAGGGCTATTTGAGCTGCGCTTTAAGCCAGAGTCAACACTGTTGATTCGGGGATTCCCGCTTCCACAGGGTATAACAATCTTGGAGGTGATCAAATGGTTTGGTCTACATTCAGGGTTTTTGAGTACATTCCATTATTTGAAAATTGAAACCGACTCAGTCACGATATTCAATCCAGTCTATTCTAGAGCATGGAAACTAAATTTGTAAACTCCCAAATGCTCTGTGGAATCATCCATGCCTTCTACTGTTGTGGTGACGTTTCGTTTTTTAGAAAAGCAATGAATTGCAAATGCATCCTTTCCTGGTGGGTGTTCATTTTGACCTTCTGGTGGCTATGGGTAAGTGAATAGCTTTACATGTGCAGTGCCTCTACCTAAATGTGCTCTATGTACAGTGAAACTTTGTGAGGTTGTCATTATCGATTACGTTTGGGATGAAAATGTCAACGGCTATGATAATTGTTTTCCCCCCAGTTCAATCTGACTTGCTCCATGTAAACATTTTTTGTGGCATTATTTGTGTGGCTTTCATTTTTTGTATTTTCTTTATCCACCGCGGACACAGCTTTTTTCCGTTCCCACGTTAATGTACGGACACGTGTGATTATTATTATTTTTGCTCCGGGCAGAAGAAAAAAACCCATTGACCAGACGTCCCGCTGTGGCCAGGCTTGGCGAGAACAGTCTTGCACAAACCTCCGCGCACAATAAAGAGCGTGATCTCTTTGCTCACATGGGTGAGAAAAAAACTAATAATTAGCCCATTGGGCTAATGAGATCCGATTGTTTAGATATGGCTCATCACTGTTGCAATTTGAACTCCTGTTGATGCCTGCGATATTTTGCCCATTGAGATCAAAAGCTAAAATTGTAGACTAGGGTAAATGATTTTGGATTACCGGTATTTTGGGGATGTGCACGTGCTAAAAAATTGCTGCTTTAGTTTCAATATTTGGTTGATTGTTTTCAGATATTTTATTATTCCATGTTATAAGTTGGTTTATTTATTTTTTCTATCAAGCCTAGCAGAGCCTGCACACCCAAAAGCAGCACACCCTCCACACAGTTAGCACCCCACGGGGCCCTATTTTGCGTGTCTTAAGTACCATGTCTTATGACTTAAACGTAAGACCTGGTGTGGTCAATGCTGTTATTTGGCTGTGTTGAGTGGCCAAACAGCATTGGCCACGCCTCCAGGTCTTAAGTTATAAGTCATACGACCTGGTACTTAAGACACGCAAACATAGGGCCCCATATGTATTTGTCTGTGGCAGCCAGTAGCAGAAGTCATAGGGTATTGTACTTTAGCATGGCAGAGTTATAGACTACAGTAGAGAGTCAGGGGGAGAGTGATCAAGGACAGGGGAGATCTTTTTTGCCTCCTACAGTGCATAGATTAAAATCAAGGAAGCACTAAACTTACAAAAAGAAAAAACTATGTCTTTTTTTTTCCCTTCCTCATTTTTGATTTGTAAACTTTTGAAGCTGTCAAATGATTTAGTGAAATGTTAGTTGTTCTTGTTTTTAATTGTTATTTTCTCATTGTCCATAACACACACACACACACACACACACACACACACACACACACACACACACACACACACACACACACACACACACACACACACACAGTTTTTTTGTTTGTTGTTGTTCATTACATCCACAGTTTTTGCTAAAAAAAAACGAAGCATATATATTTTTTTCAACTGCACGATTTGATGGCGAAAACAGTTTGTAGTATCGCCACCGGTGACCGAAGAGAAGGAGGGGTTTTTACAAAAAAAAGAGAAACAATCGAACAAACAAAAACAAAAGAGACACACACGCACACACGCACACAAAACGACCAACAGCAGGGATAATAGCAAAGTATTTTTTTGCTACAAGAGGTCTCTTCTCACTTCCGCACCTTGCGGGTGCAGAATGATGATGTCACCAACACAGACAGGAAGCAGCTTTTGTTTTGTTCGTTGTCGTCATCGTCGTTCCACAGCGGATCCCGTCGTTCTGAGGAACCACTAAAGTAGCGCTAGTTCTGTGGTCGACGTTAAAAAAGTCTCCTCCTCGCGTCAACAACCGCCGCAGTCTTCGCATATTTCAAGCTGTATCCTTAGGTGTAAAAAGTAAAAGTTTTTAGTTCCTATAATCCAATGTTAAAAATGTAAACATTTTTCGCGGGGGGGGGGGGGGGGGGGGGGGTATTGGGTTGTCTTGCACAGAGGAGGTACCAACGAGAGGCCACCGTCATCTCAGGATGCCCCGGGGTCGTCAGAGGCTGCTGTAGTCACTGGTGGTGGGCCAGTGTGTGTGTGTGTGTGTGGGGGGGGGCAGCAAGCATTCAGCGATGTAAGGACTTTTGGGCCTCCTTGAGCAGGGTGTCGAAGTCCAACGCGTCATACTTGCTCTTGACCGGGCCTGGTCCCGCCTCGTCTGGAAGAAAACAAAGAAATCAGCTGCTCTGTTCGTTCTTCCACCAGAGCGCACGCAGCAGACTGGGTTGCTATAGGCTAGCGAGTTTCTTGGGACATTGTGGTCGTAGTGGCTACATCTGTCATTAAAAAATTATGAATGAATGAATAGTTTATTTCGGTCTTAAAATAACATAAAGTACATGATTATTACAGCAAAAAAGGTTTACATGACATGTTTGGACCGAAAGGTGTAGGCTGAAGCCGTAGCTTATAGTGCCTACCCTTTTTGACTTACTTATATTACATTAGTGCAAATAATAAAAAACAAACAACAAAAAATAAAAATAAAAAATAAGAACAAATAAACAGGCAAGCAAAGGAATACGTTTGGTAGAATCATATGGAGATGGAAATGATGCATTATAAGAGGTTTATGATGATGTTTTATATTGTTTTACTACTATATTACTTTTAAACATTTTCTTGAATTTAAAGATTGAATTGCAATTTTTGTGGTCATTATCACAACTATTCCATATTTCTGCTGCCATTACAGATGGACATCTTTTTTTAATGTTAGTTCTTGCTTTATTAATTTCAAACATCAGTATACCCCTCAGCTTGTAATGGTTTACTTTCGGTTGGAACAGCTTCTGAATGCAGTCAGGGAGCAATTTATGTTGCGCTTTGAACGCATTTTAATGTATTATATTTAATAAAGAGTTCATTGGTAGGTTCATAATAGTCAGATCTATTTATTATTTGTATGGCTCTCTTCTGTAATATAAAAATAGGGTAAGTAAATAGGGTAAGGGTTATGATTTGTTTTAGCAAATGTTGTAAGCAAGTGTAATATTGCTTAATCATATCTCAGAGTACAGTTGAGGGGCAGGCCCTCATTTTCAATGTGGCCGAGATACAATACAATAATCAACAGAAATTACATTTGCATAAGAGCGACGATCAAACATAAGAATGGTAGATGAATCAGAAGACAGAAAACACTCAAATACTCAAAGAACTAAAACAGAAAAACATTTTTTTTTTAATAATGACAAAATGTTGGAAAGCATTGCCCTGAATTGACCCAAAGATGGAAGTGATCTCTCTGTGCGTGTGTGCGGGCGTGCCTGCGTGCGTGTGTGTGTGCGTGCGTGCGTGTTCCTTACCAAGGTCTATGTATCGCTTTCTGGTCATCCTGCGGAGGGCACCTGCTCCGTTCTGATACAACATATCTCGTTCCCTCCAGTGTCTCTGACCTCCAGCCTGACGGATCTTTATCACCCCACAGCGCTCCCTGCACAAAAACACACACACACACACACACACACACACACACACACACACACACACACACACACACACACACACACACACACACACACACACACACACAGTCAAGACCATGACACAGCTTTTTGTTCGTCCCCCGAATGAGAGTGTGTAATCCAATCCATGTCCCCTCCAAATGACTATAGCTACTATTATCTGTTCTATAAATGCACCATGTCTGTCTTTCTGTACGTGTGTACGGCTGTAATGCACGTTCAAAGATTTAGTACATGTTTGGAACTTGTGAAATGGGACATGCTGCAATATGAGTACTTTTACTTTTAGTACTTTAAGTACATTTTGATGCCGATACTTTTGCACTTTTACTTGAGTACATTTTGAATATGGGATAACGGAGTATACATCTACATTGCAGTTTTTATACTTTTACTTAAAGGTATATTCAGTGATTTCACTTCATTCAAATATCACTTACTTTTTTATTTTGTTTTTGATAATCCTCCCTACTATAGAGTGTGCTGACCATATAAGGAGTTCCTCCCTTAACCCCTGGGGTCAAAAAACCTTAGGTTTCGTTTTTGGCTAGGTGGCCCAGCCTTCATCCAATCAGGATAGAGAGGGACCTTCCGCCAATCATGGTCGAGCGAGGGTGGTGTTGGTCTGTCGTGTCTGTAGTGCGTGCATGTGCACATCTTGTTACCGGGGCGGACAGGGGGGTTTTCCAAATCACTGAATGCTCCTTTAATTCTTTCTGTGCTAGCGCCTGCATTGACTTTAAGAGGATCAGTTTCCTCCCAGCTGTAGCCCCCTGCTCACACTCACTATAACCATTGAATTGGCTATCATTAGCACACACTGTTTACCTGTCACCAGAAACGTTTACATGTCGGGAGCGTTGCGAGACAAAGTCACAAATGACATCCGAACTTTGGATGGATGACAATCAGCAAGGACATCGCTCGTAGTTTCTGACTTATGGAGCTTTGAAAATCCTGCTTTGAACCGAGGTAAATGAGAGCAGTTGTAAAGATCCCATAGCTGGTGGTGACGGAGGCGTTGTATAGCAACCAGACCAATGTTAAAAGCTGCTTTGGGGCTCAACCGCTTCATATATGGAGTATACAGGGGGTTACACATATATAAGTACCTAGCAGATAACTTCACATAGCTGGGGGGGTGGGGTACGAATATATTCGTACTTCGTAGCCAAAAAAAGAGTTAAGTAAAACATTGGAGTTCTTTTTTTCCACCACTGCTGGTATTATTACAACTGGGGTTCAGCCAAGCCGACACATACTCATTGCGGATGATGACTTTGCAGTCCTCGGGGCTGCCATACACCTGGAAGCGTTTTCTGAGCATGTTCTGGGTCACACTGCTCGGCAGGTTGTGGATGTAGAACACCTGGCAGTTGTCCTGGCAACAGGGAAACCATGGCAACAGTCAGAACAAAAAAGAAAGAAAAAAACATCTTGTGGCCATTGTTCGTCGACTACCTTTTTTCACTAACTACAACTACAACTAAGAGTAAATATATTCGTCAACTAAACTAGACTAAAATGTTAGGAAGGGACTAGTGGACAAGAGATCCAGTATACGTAATTGTACACTTGGTTGCATGCTGAAATAGCCGATGTACGAGCTCACAACGCGTCGCAGCCGCGTGACGCGTTGTGAGCTTGTAGATCGGCTATTCAGCAAGTGTATAATCAGTCATTACGACGGCATCAAGGCCCGCCAAAATACATTTTAATAAAAAAATGTAACTGTAGATTTAGTCGACTAAAATCTTATATTTAGTCGGCCTAAAGTATAGACTAACAATAAGACTTGTGTTTAAGATGACATTCCAATTCAGCTACAAGAGGCTGAAACACCTGTAGCACTCAGGACAGGAGTCATGGTGGGATTAATACACTAATGTGGGATAAAGTACATAGACATTCATACCGCCACTATTTCCTTACCATTTCAGAGTGACACTTTTAGCACAAGTCAATCCATTTTAATTGTGTGTGCAGTGTGGCATAGCTAGAGGCAACATAGCCTTATGTACCTCATCTTTCTGCTGGCCTGTCTTGGTTTTGTTCCTCTGCTTGTCCTCTGGACAGCTCTCTGAGTTCTCACCACTGCAGAGAGAGAGAGAGAGAGAGAGAAAGAGAGAGAGAGAGAGGGAGAGAGAGGAAGAGGGAGAGAGAAAGGAGAAAGGGAGATGGACATCCAGGCAAGACGAAGCGAGGGACAAACAAAATGGAGAGGAGGAGGATGGAGAAAAGTGAGGAAAGAAGGAGGAGGACAGATGGGGATGGGAGAGGGAGGACAAGGTTAAACAAAAGTGTCAGACAGGAGAAGGAAACAGGTGAACTGTAGCAAGAGAGGAGGCTGGCTCACACGCACTGCGGCAAGGCGCCTTCATCCATCCTCCATCACACACTCTCTCTCTATGGCTTCTTCCTTCTCTTCATTACTCAATGTGTTGACATCTTTCACTCTTTTTCAGTCTGGCTACTCAGGCTATCTCTCTGTGTCATCGCTGTCTGTTTTTTTTTTTTATATGGACCCTACTATGTCTGAAGTAAAAGGTTCTCATGTCTCCCCCCCACTCGCCTCCCTCCCTCCTGTCCGTGTCTCTCCCCGGGGTCTTTCTCTCACCTGGAGTCTGTCTTGCTGGCGGGGGAGTCGGGCGACGAGTGCAGAACCGGCGACGGGGAGCGAGAGGAGGAGGAGGAGGGCTCGCCCTCTTCCTCCGAGGCAGGGGGCGTGGCCGCCGCCGAAGACTGGCGAAGCTCGGTCGACGCCGACACCACCGACGTCACCATCATATCCACAACCGCCTCGCCCTGCTGCTGCTGCGGCCCCGGAGCCACCGCCCGGAGCCTTCCTCCCTCCTCCTCCTCCCCGCCTTTCTCCCGCTCGATCGGCCCCCGGCCCGCTCCTCCTCCTCCGGACCTCTCCGAGCGTAGGATGGCTCCCAGCATGGCCGTGGTGCTGCGCCGGTGGCTCTCGCCGAGGCTCAGGGCGCAGTAGTCGTGGTCGCCGAAGAAGGTACGCTGATGCTGGGTCACCGCCGCCTGCAGCAGGTTACCGCCGAGCAGCAGGCTCTGCTGGGTCTCTCTCTCGCGGGCCTGGCCGGCGCCCTGCATGCGCCGCAGCTGCGCGTACAGCTCTGTCTGCTCCGGGAGCTTCCGCCGCTGGTGCTGGTGGGCGCGGCTCAGCCAGGACGACATGCCCTTGGTGGTGGTGGTGGCGGCGCCGCTGCCGCTGTGTAGGGCTGTCGCATGGTATAAGGCAAAATAAAATCTCAAGGCCGAAGATGTGATGATGATGCTTTTTACGCCGACCGAGCTGAAGAAATCATGACATTTAACTGAGACCGAATGAAGAAAAAAGTGGAATGTCCGCACACGATATAATTCTGCTCCCCGTCTTTTTATTACAACCTATAAATACAACAACGTTTCGCCCCTCCGGGCTTTCTCAAGTTACATGGGTATATCATATCATATCACTTGAGAAAGCCCGGAGGGGCGAAACGTTGTTGTATTTATAGGTTGTAATAAAAAGACGGGGAGAAGAATTATATCGTGTGCGGACATTCCACTTTTTTCTTCATTCAGTCATTTTTTGGGTCCAGCACCGTATTCTGAAACTGGGATGTGCATATCGTTTTTCTGCTTTACATTTAACTGAGACCACTCATGTTTCTGGAAGATGCTTCTAAACTTCTGTTCTATTGCTAGTTCGATCACTTCAAATACGCTTTCATCCCCCCTCAAAAATAAATAGCGGGCCCCCTAGGGTAGGTACCCTCACAAAAAACATGCAGTAATCCTGGTCTCTAAACTGCCTCCCCTGGCCAGCCGGGGCGCCTGATGGAGGGGAAAGGAACTGGTTGGAATAACGCGTTCCTTCCACGCGCTACGTCCAACCAGGGAAACTCCCCCCTGTCAGGTGTAAAGGAGCAACTTGGACACTCAGGCATGAAGGAAGCATGAGTTCAAGTCCGTTGCTCTCCCCATGTCCCCCATATATGGGGACAAGGTTGGCGGAGGGTGTGTAGAGCCCAGGATCACATTAGATAATTGACACAGGGGTGAAAAATGGGTTACAAAATCGTGGGATACAAATTATGATTAAAAAAATATATATAGCGGGCCTGGGCCGTGGCTGAGCGGTCCAGGCACCTAGGCTGGTAATCCAGCCTGACGGTGTGTCACGGGTTCGAGTCCTGAGCCCGTCGGCCTTTGCCGCATGTCTTCCCCCCATCTCTATCCCCCTTTCCTGTCTAATTACGGTACCCTATCAATAAAGGCAAAAACGCGGAAATAGCTCAAAAGATTTTTTCACAAAGTGATGCCTCGTAACCTTGTAGACGTGTTGTAAACTTTTAGCTTACTGTAAACTTTTAGCGATTTCTGCTTTTATATTTTGCAAAAAACTATTGCGATTATTTCAAATAATTGCGAACATACGACAGACGTAATTGTGACAGGCCTTACCGCTGGGGGTAGTGGTGTTGGTAGACTCCCCCTCTCCCCCTCCTCCTCCCTTCCCTCCCTCCGCTGGCTTGAAGAGCTCATCATCCGCCGGTTTGTGGGGGGGCGTGGTGGGTGGGGTGAGACCTGTGTAGGAGGGAGGGGGGGGGGGAGTCAGACAATGGCTTTGCTTTTGGAACACTTTGGTTCTCAAACCTTCTATGGATCGGATCCACTTGACTGTCTCAAAAGCATTCGCAGCCCACCCGTCTGACCAATAATAATAATAATTATAGCTGCAAGCAGCGATGACCAGGCCCTCGCGCGTGCAAGTTAGAGGCAAATATCGACCAATCAGAACGGCAGGAGCAGAGCTAAGTAACTCTACTGAATGACAAGGATTTTCAACTGAGGTGAGTCATGAGGTGACTCATGACTCTGTACGACAAACTATTCAAAGGTTATGGCAAATGATATAAACTATAACATATTGACCAATTTCACCAATGACGGACAAGGACTCTGAACCAAGACACCCCCCACGAGTTTCTACGACAAACCATTGAAAAGTTATAGGAAAAACATGAACTATCAATTATCGACCAATCAGAAGAAGGGGCGGGGTTACATTACATCAATGAAGGTCAAGGACTCAAAACCAAGTCCGATGACATGTCAGTATGACAAACCGTTGAAAAATTATAGCAAAAAAAAAAGGAACTATCAAATAGACCAATCAGCTGCTATTTTCACTTCCTGTTTGGCGTTGAAGTTTGACGCTTCGCCACGGTCACGCAATTTTACAAAAACTCACGATTTTGTATGCTGAGCGAGTTTTATGTGGAACGGACCATCCTGCTAGGAGGAGTTTGTTAAAGTGCGACACATGGAAATGGCATAAATTGCACAAAAACGCCACAATGAATTAACAATGGCCGACTTCCTGTTCAGTTTAGGTCATGGCGCCAAGAGACGTTTTTGTAAGTTGGGACATGATAGAGGTGTGTACCAATTTTCGTGCATGTACGTGAAACCGTATTGTGGGGCTTGAGGCACAACGTTTTGTAGGGGGCGCTATTGAGCCATTAGGCCACGCCCCTTAATTTTTCGCCACTTGTGATGTGTGTGCAAAGTTTCGCAACTTTTCGAATACGCTTAGCGCCTCAAAAGCGCGATTCATTTCGGATAAAATAATCATTACGATTTCAATAGGGCCTCACACTGTGCAGTGTTCGGGCCCTAATAATAATGGATTGCATTTTTATAGCGCTTTTCTATGCACTACGTGCCTACTCAAAGCACTTTACAATGGTCCATTCATTCATACATTGGGAGGTGATGCGGCGAACAGTCAACGCCAGAGTCCTCACTTCCCACATTCACACACCAATGGTGGCAACCATGCTGGAGGCAATACAGGGTTCAGTGTCTTGCCTAAGGACACTTCGACATGTGGACAGGAGGAGCCGGGATTTGAACCGCCGACCCATGGATCATTGGATGACCTGCTCTACCTCCTGAGCCACAGCCGCCCGACCACCTTACATCTTAGCCGAATGCCGGTTGAGATGAACACTGACATCCAGGCAGTCACAAACACTACGAGAACATAAAATATGGAACATTTTCCTTTGCACATTTTCTTACGTATGTTTTACTATTTTAAAGCCTTTCACAAAATCCCCATACTCCCCTACAAGAGTAATGAATAATTCCACACTTTTCCAGAGCTGTAAGGAGCACCCTGTATGGGAATAGAATAGACAGCATGAGAGACGTGTTTACCTGCTGTTCCACACAGATCCACACTGAGCGGCGGCTCAAAAGGCTTGGTGCCGTACTGAGACTCCCTGCTGGCACAGAAACACAAAGACAAGCAGAGCTAGGCTTTATTCTGGTGCTTAGGCAATAACACTTCATGACTGAACTGAAAAAAATATATAACCTGTGATCCAAACGATCCAATGTAGTCATTTAGTCACACGCTCTTGTTAATACTTTACATAGGTTTAAAAACAAATCACACCTGTGTGAAGTGAGGGGCGCTCTTATCATCATACGTCATCATACTGTACATCTCATTCTGGCCAATCACAATTTGCATCCTCACTTTTGTCGTCAATGATTTTGTTTACACAATGTTTGTGGCATGCAATGTTTGAGGTTACACAAACCCTCAAAGCTGGACATTGGAGGGGCTAAAAAAACATATATGGAGATACAGCTGCATCAAAATGACACAGCAGTTTCAAAACACACGCCTTTTCCGGACGGACCGGCCGGAAGTTCATGATGTTGTGTAGCAGCTAACAATAGCCACAGCACTCTAGAGTTGATCGACAACAACGGGAGACAAGAATAAATCTATCGAGACTAGCGACTGGACCGCGGAGCGCCGTCTAACACAGGATCTTTTTTCAGAAAAAGACGGGATGATTTAGATCGCGATTTATGAACGTTTTAAGATTTTCGTTTTCATCAGCTAAACAGAGGAGAGAGTTTTTTGATGACGTCTCACTCTTGCGCGTCACCGAGGAGAGCCCAGGAGGCGCGCCTGGGCTATACAGCCATGCGATCTGTTCTCGTATCAATAAACTTCGTCTTTTGGACAATACTTCGTCCTGGGCGACGGGCGTTACTAATAGAAAGGACAAAGAACTTCGTCCTGGGCGTTCGGAGTGTTAACTGTAATTTTTTTTTTTTTTAAAACGTTCCAGATTTCTATATGTGAATTATTACAAATCCCTGGCGTTGCATGTGAACGGCGTCCCTGGGTTCTTATCACAGACACCATATGCACTCCTCTTTCTTCCTCTCCTCCCATCTATCCCTTTATTTTTGCCCCCGGTCTCTGTTTCTCACTGTGAATGCTGAGCCGAGCCGACTGGCCTTTTGGGGGGACCTTGCATAACAGAGAATAAAGCCAAAGATAGAAGGCAGGGAGGGGGGGGGGGGAAGGGGGGGGAGTACTATTTTGTGCATCAGTGGATTGATTTTAAAATGGCCTGCGTTCCAAGCGGATTGTACATTCAAACACACTCTAGCTTCCAGGACTGGTAAAAAGATGAGCGAGTGCCATGTGTGTGTGTGTGTGTGTGTGTGTGTGTGTGTGTGTGTGTGTGTGTGTGTGTGTGTGTGTGTGTGTGTGTGTGTGTGTGTGTGTGTGTGTGTGTGTGTGTGTGTGTGCGCGTGCGTGCGTGTGCGTGTGCGTGTGTGTGTGTGTAGGGTTCTACTTGCTGGAGGGGAAAGGGTAAAATGATCAGCTTCTGGTCAGACTGAATGCAGTGCACCAAGCACTGCATTAGACTGCCTGATGTTTGATAAGATCATAAAATTTGATTTGTTATTTAAAAAAAGCAATTAACCCTTAGAAGATGAAAGACGCCAATTGGCGTCTTCATCAGAATTCCGTAAATGATCAATGACGCCAATTGGCGTCTTCACAGTTTTTGATGAATCTAAACATATTAATATGCTCCGAAGCGCTGTTTAAATTCCTGAGCTTATATTCCAACTACATTACCCAGAAAACCCGTGTCACGTGACACACGTGTACGTGTTGCCATTGGAAGCTGGTCCCACCCCCTGTAAACAGTGGGGGCAGAGGGAGTCTTCATAGTTTTCATTGTTTTGCCTGTTTGCCGTCTCGCCCGAGCGATTTTCTAGCAGAAAAAGTTGAAAGCAGTACTATTTATTTGAGCGAGTTTTGTGGTAGTAGTATTGATCCATACGCGTCCCAGTCGCCTTCTCCAGGCGGAGTAGCCCTGGTCCAGTGCTTACAGCGAGACTCGCTGCTCCCTCCCTCCTTTTTTCATTGTCTCCCCATCGTCGTCCGATGAGCTATACCGGGAAACCATTGAAGAAGACGATCAACCCGGAATGTTTTGAGGTAATCTTATTGTAGAAAATGCCCTTCTATAGTGATCAGAAATCATAAGATGATCGCTACAAATAGATGCTTGGATAATTACTACTACTAGTCAGATCATGACGCCAGAATGACTCACCACGATGGCCCCCAGCCATTAGCCAGCACCGAAGGTGCTGGCTAATGTTGGTCGGTGCATTGGTGCTGGCTAAGGGCTGGAGGGGGGGGTTGGTGTCGATCGGTTGGTTGGTGCAGTACAAATGTATCGTAGCAGGCATGCACGCATGGCAGTACAAGTATTTTATATTGTAGCGTGCCTTATAGGCGATCTGATCTTTAGAGTAATGTTCGCTCCTTTTATTTACTGTCTACAAAGACGGAGAACAAACATGCATCGTTTACTGAAGCAACGCGTGGTTATGATGACGTTGCTACAAGGATCGGAGGGGGGACGGGGAGTGAAGCTAACAGTAGCGTATTATATAAGATCTGTATGACGTTTCATTGACGTCTGAGCTTGCATGATAATTGCATTCATTGTATATTGTATACAATCATGATTGTACATTGTTTAGTGTGTCTCCGTGTGATGATGATGATGACGATGATGTCAGATAGCCTACGTCCCCCCCCCCCCCAACTGGCTATTGGCCGGGCTGACTACAGCTAAATGTTTATTTTTATATATTTAGAACTGGCATCGGAGGAGGAGGATCATGATGATGATGATGATGATGATGAAGACGAAGAGTCAAGACTGCGATGGAGTTCTCCGACACTGAACCGGATGCATTCATTCATTTCAGTTGTTGTTTTTTTTTTAATTTAGCCTACACACACACACACCGTCAAGAACAACTGGAATGCAGTGGTTTGGGGACACTGGGGAGTTTGGGGACAACTGTTTTGTATGTAGGCCTATTTATTTTCTGTAATATTTATTATAATTGTATTATGTTAGTAGTCATAAAAAATAAAAGACAAGCTTTTACAATGAGTTAGACCTGTCATGGCTATTTTGTTCACTAGTCTGAGGTTTATGGTTTGACTAAGCGAGTTTCAACTGTGATTTACTCTGTAACGGTAGATGGTAAGAACCCAATTTTTTTGTTATAATACAGTATACATTCAAGTCTATATTTTGATACATATCATGGGCACAAAGTCATATCAAAACAATGTCCTTGGATGAGTTTTTTATCAAAACTGTTTCTTCACAACAGGTTTTTGAGATACATGCATGAATAGACACGGTACTGGTAAGACTATGTAAACATGGTATATATCAAAATGTGCGTTAGAATGTCTAATTTTACCCCGAAAAAGAATTGAGTTTATATGATGTTCCATTTCAGAGCTAGGGGGACTTTTAGCTGGATAGGTCAGATTGATCATGACTGACCATGCTATTTATAGATGGCAAAATATCTACAGTGGTACATGTGAGAAACTTTTTATTTTATTTTAATTGAACTAGACAACTCACCCTTTAAAATGAGATATTGCATGGCTATGTACGCCCAGCAGAAAAAAAGTAATTTAGAAAATAAAACTTCAACCGGTCATAACTTTTTTTGTTGTCCTAGAAACACTACCCAGTGTAAATGCAGGCTCTTTTAAATGGCTTCCAACACCACAACTAAACATTTTATCAACTCAGTTCATTTTTTTCCTGGAAGCAGACAAGCCAAGCTTTCTCTGAAGGTCTTTCGTTGTCACACATTCACAACAGAGAATTTTCAATAAATCATTCAAAAACGCCATTCTGCCATAGAGAAGTCTAAAAACTATATAGAAATCCATGACACTCTCAAAGAGTTAAAAACGTTTTGTGAACCACATTAAGCCTAAATAAAGGGGAAGAGTCGGAACAGTGAGCTCAAGCCACCCTGCAGTTATTAAATTAATCAATATAGCAATAATCGTATAATATCGCACTGAATCGATATACGTCAGGAAATGCTGTGCGTATCGTATCGTAGCCTCGTGAGGTTTCAGGCAATAACCACCACTGCAGTTCTGCTTGCTGCTTTGTAAGCAGTTGGTGTCTGTTTCCTGTCTCATGAACGCACTCATAACTACAGTCCAGACAATTCCCTCACAACGCTGCATATCATCGGTGTGGCTGAAAAGCATTTCACATTCGTCGGAAACACTACTTTGCTGGCTGATTTTTTAAAATAGATCTATTGTACATGAAGGGTGTCTTGTGCAAAAAACACATGGCATACTGTATGATAACACCACCGGATAGAGATGCAAATAAATGGGGGAATATAATATTTGTTCAGAGTTGTAGGGCTGGTACGGTGCAGGTATTCAGTAGAGATACTCACCCTGTAGTCTTGGAGTTGAGTGGCAGGCAAAGACAGGCTCGTTTCTCTGCAATCAAACACAACGAGAAGCAGGTGCACTCATAAATACTCAGGAGTTATTTTTTGGTGTGTGTATGTGCGCCTTCAGACGCTCGATCGAAAGGATTTGCATTAATGCCAGGTGTGTGTGTGTGTGTGTGTGTGTGTGTGTGTGTGTGTGTGTGTGTGTGTGTGTGTGTGTGTGTGTGTGTGTGTGTGTGTGTCTGTTGTGCAGTTTGATCACAAGCATGGCATTCATTTACGAAAAAACACAAAAAGTTAGAATATGGAGGAAAGAGGTTTCTGCCCGGCAGCAACCATATAACTGTCTATACGTGTCTGTCTGTCTGTCTGTCTGTCTGTCTGTCTGTCTGTCTGTCTGTCTGTCTGTCTGTCTGTCTGTCTGTCTGTCTGTCTGTCTGTCTGTCTGTCTGTCTGTCTGCTCACCGTGGAAGTTGGGCTTGGCAGGCTCCGCAAGTATCTCCATTGTCCTTCCTCCTTCAGCGTGGGCTGGCGGGAGTTTGCTCACTTCCTCCTCTCCCTCCCTTCTCTCCTTCCCTTTCTCCTTGTCGTCGTTCTCCTCCTCCCCCTCTCCCCGGGGGCGCGCAGGCCTCTGCCTCTTGCCGAAGCGGCCGGGGAAGGAGGCCAGGCGGCGGGACCGGCGCACCGAGAAGGAGCCCCCTTCCTCCGGCCACTCATCGCAGCTCTGCTGCTGCTGCGCCACCTCTGAGAATAATGTTCTTCCATCGGGGGAGGAGGAGGAAGGAGGAGGAGGAGGAGAGGCGGAGGAGGAGGGGGCTCCTCTGTGCGGGCTGTGGGAGTGGGAGTAGGGGACGCTGTGCAGTCTGTAAGGCTTGCTGACGTCCACGGAGCCACTCTGCTCCAGTAGCTCGCGCAGCAAGGAGTTGGCCTTCACCTCCCTCCTGCGGGCAAAGGGCAGCCTCCTCGGACCGGCGGCCCCGACAGAGCCTCCCGCCGAACCGCCGATCGCCGCCGATCCTTCCCGCGCGCCCGCCGCCCCTCCTCCCCCTCCTCCTCCCACCAGAATGACCTTGCTGCCTCCCTGGTGGAGATGGTGGTGGTGGTGGGAGCTTTGCGAGGCCGCCGCCGCCGCGCGCGACGCCTCCAGTCTGGCTCTGTTGCGCGCCGCCAGGGTGGGGAGCTGCTGCTCCCTCCTCTCCCAGCCCTGCTGCTGCTGCTGTTGCTTGCGCGTGGGCAGGCAGTACGTGTGCATGTACCTGATGAGCTCCACCACGGAGCGCAGCTCTTTCTCCGAGCTGAACTGAGGCCGGGGAGGCTCCGCGGGGGACTGCTGCTGTGCCGCAGCGCCGGCGGCCGCCGGGCTCTCGGCCTCGCTGGCGGATGACTCCTCCCCTTCCTCCTCCTCTTCTTCATCTTCCTCTTCGTCGTCCTCGTCGTCCTCCTCGGACTCGCTGTCCTCGTCCTCTGTGTCCGGGGCGCGGGCGTCCTTGGTGGTCAGGTGGCGGTGGAGCTCGGTGCAGAGGCGGCCCGCCGGGCGCACCGCCCGCGGCTTCCTCTCCTGGGCTGTGTCGGTCTGAGCATGGACATATGGATGGAGTGATGGAGAGAAGAGAAATGGATGAAGTGATAGAGAGAGAAGGGACAAAAAAGGACGGAGTTCAATGCCTTTTGTTTTAAAGCTCACACAAAGCTCACACAGACACACTGTCGCTAAAGTGAAAGACAGTGTGGCTTAATGGCCACACTGCACATTAAATAAATCTAGGGGTGTGGCTAAGAATCTGGGGGTTGGACTAGGGGTGTGGCTGAGAAGAGTTACCCAGGAGTACCCTAGGGGTACCCAGGAAAACCTAGAGGGCCCAATTTGCCCTGGAGGAAAAATCAAAATGTACGAGTTCACAGAAGTGAACCTTTCAAGCCTGTTTTCTCAACTCGCTGTTTCACTGCAAGACATTACTCTATAAGCCATATCTCCAAAACTGGTGGGTCAAACTGAACAACCAATATGTCAATTTGAAGCTATTCCCTGCTTTCATATGACATGAATACAAAAAAAGTTAACTTTTGCACAACAGAAAAGTTAAACTTTTGGTCATGCTTCACACACTGTTGTCACTATTGTCATGCTTCACATGACATCGCAATATATAATATAAATGGTAAGACGGAATTCAGTTCCCACTGGATTCCTCGCGACTAGCGTCAGTGCAAACACACTTGCAATTTCCCATAATTCAAGATTCAAGATTCAATAATTTATTTGCCATGTCAACAAGTTGATAGGAATTTGTCTTGGTTCATACTCAACATATACAGACAACCATAGATACAAAAACAAAAAGGACAATACAATACAAAAACCAGCAGCATAGGGAATTACATTCAGTTTTTAAGTGCTATATGCATATTGCTACATACATACATCTAGTTCAGATGTCTAATGGCTACGAGGTAAGTGCTATCTCTGAAGCGAGATGTTGAGCTCTTGATGCTTCTATATCTCCTGCCTGATGGGAGGAGATTGAAGAGGTAATGTGCAGGATGAGAGTTGTCTGCAATGATTTTATTTGCCTTCCTAATTATTCTGGTGGAATAGAGTGAGGAAAGTGTAGGGAGGCTACATCCAATGGTTTTTGATGCGCGACGTACTACTTTCCAGCTTCGATTTGTCTTGAGAGGTTGTGTGACCAAACCAGACAAGCATGGAGAAGGTAAGAACACTTTCAACAGTGGCCCTATAGAAGTGAGTCATGGCTGCTTGGCTGACTTTAAACTTCTTAAGCTGCCGCAGGAAATAGAGACGCTGGTGTGATTTGCTTATTATGAGACTGGTGTTGAGATCCCATGATAAGGATTCATGGATGGTGGTCCCTAGGAACCGGAAGGAGGAGACTCTTTCTACCTCTTCCCTTCTAATTGCACCTTTCTAGTAGTAATTATTTTCCTATATTCCTATATTCAGCTATTAGTGTAGATTTCCGTCCTACACAAACATTAAATTCCCATCGACAATGGATGGACAATTTTACGTCATAGTGTCTGAGCAAATAGGCATAGTGTCTATTTTACGTCATGATGATGTACGATGATAAGAGCCCCCCTCACTTCACACGGGTGTGATTTTTATTGTGTTTGCCGTGTTCGCCCGTAGTGTACATACTGCTGCACAAAAACTGCCATAAAAACGTAAGGGATGAAAGTGTTCCCTTAATTCTTTGAGCGGTATATTTCTATATAATTCTTACGACAGGTTTCTATAGGATTTCCTGGAGTAGAGGTGTTGGCCGTCTTTACCTTGATTAGGGGCCTGACTGGCCGAAGGTGGAAGCTCCTGTTGCTATGGCGATGCCCGTGGCTGCCATCTTTGTGTGTGTCGATGCCTGCGGGCATGTTGGGCGGCGTCAGCAAGAGCTTCTTCAACTGAACATGTGGAGGGCAGAGAGAGAGAGAGAGGGCGCACAGAGGTCAGTCAGTCAGGATGCAATGGGTCGTTCCTCAGGACACCATTACCATTTGTAAATGGTCTCATCTAATCTTAATTGAATCTTTATATATATATATATATATATATATATATATATATATATATATATATATTATTTTTCTGAATATGAAGAAAAGGTTAACATGCCAGTAAAGCTGTACAATTAACTCAATGAAACGAGTGACCCGTGACCTTGTAGTGACCCGTGACCCTTGTAGTGACCCGTGACCTTGTAGCTAGCCCTGGAAAAGCCTTTGAAAAGGCCTTTGCCTTGGCCTTTTTAATATCATTTCTTTCTTTCTTCTTTTATTCTGCTATATCAGTGGTTTTCAACCCTCTTCATGTCAAGGCCCATTATTTATTTGAGCCACGAACCACCGTTGAAAAAATAAAAATAAAATCCTCGCCTCGGGCAGGCGAAGGCGCCGGCGGCTTTAAAAAAACCCACAATGCAGTGCCTTGTTTTCAAGTGTGGGGAACATCGCTACATACTAATTCCTACACGGGTTGTGCTTATAACCACGCCCCCGGGCAAGTTAAGTTTACTGAGGTTAAGGTTAGGGTTAGGTTTAAGTAAATCACCGCGACTGGCCAATCACAGCGCGTCGACTGCACAACCCGTGTAGGCTTTGTTGCATCGCGGGAACGTCGGGTCTGTTCTGTTGTTAACAAACAAATGAAAAGGATATCAATCATTATTCAAATATGAAGATACGTGCGGCAAAGAAGCCTAAAACATATCACTTCCATGCAGAAGATAATTTTTTGTAATTTTTTGCCCAAACATGTGCAGCCTCGCTCACAGCGTTATTTGGTTCCACATATTTATGTGAATCAGCGTTTTCCCACATGAACATAATTAGTCCAAATATCGTTCCACGTTGACAGACGGAGTGTCCTGAGCATGACGTTAAACTGCTCCGTTGTAACTACCATCGTTAATGTAGTGGGTGCAGATTTAAGATGCATTTACAACCTCTTGTGCTTCAACACCATCGCAAGGCACTGCTCACCAATGGAGTACACCAACAGCTGGTGCTGCTTGGTGGCCCTTCCCATGAGAAGCTACTGGGAAGAGAGGCGTTGGACCTGGCCTTCTAGCGGTGTGTCTGTCCGCTGTCGGAACAACAGTGGGTGGATTTTGGGCCCATGGGATCAGCCGGGAACGATATGACACCGGGCGGCAATGTGGACTGGGAAATTGTTTCCTCTGGTGGTCCAGCCTGAGACATACCCGCGGACTGGTTGTTGGAGGGGGTTTCGAACTTAGGATGCATGCGGCATGCCTACACTACTTGTGCCCATGGAATGCTGGGTGACATGACCCAAACTATGACCTGAACTATTTATGTCCTTGTATGCAATTTCCTGTCCTGAATAGCGCTGCTATTTAAGATAGTGAGCAATGAAATGTTGTTTAAAGATGTGTGATGATTTGGTTTCTTAGCCTTGCTTTCTTTTTGTCGT
Source organism: Electrona antarctica (assembly GCF_951216825.1). NCBI lineage: Eukaryota > Metazoa > Chordata > Actinopteri > Myctophiformes > Myctophidae > Electrona > Electrona antarctica. Next base: position 30,376,870 of record NC_136806.1, read on the forward strand.
TTTCACAGGGACAGTCAACAAGAGAGAGAGAGGGGGAAAGAAAGAGAGCTTCAAGCAATCAGTGCCAAACTTGTTTATATAAGGCAGGAATAATAACTTGACAGACTAGTCACCGGGGACCGACTGGTCACTGGCAGTGGTAATGATGAGTCACTTGACTCAATTAAGTAAGAGACTGTTCTTACAACTGAGCCGTTTTAATCACTGTGCAATGCACAGCGTCAGCTATTTATTGTTTTTTTTTCATGTGAACCCAAACAGTCTTATATGGTGTTGTTTCATGGCTCATTGATGAGAAAGTAAGAGACCCTTTATTGTACCTGTTTCATGGCTTATTGATAGTGTGCTCTTTGAGCTGAGTGGTGCATTATTCCTTCATGTGATTGTGTATGCTTTTTTGTGTGATACTTTTAATATTTGTAACAGTCCATGAGCAATATGTTATTACAAAGAGTAACTTTAACAAAAAATCACTGCATCTCTGCAAACAATCTTGAAACAGTCCTAATGCCTTAATGTTATTTATTTATTCACCATATAGGTACATATTTTTTGTATTTTCAGCAATGGGATAATTATTTTTTGGTTGGTAGATCACCTTGAGCTGGCAATTTTAAAAGTAGACCTCAAGTCAAAAAAGTGTGGGCACCTCTGCAGTGTCCGCCCTGAAACTGGGAGGTCGGGGGTTCGATCCCCGGCCAGATCATACAAAAGACTGTAAAAATGGGACCCAATGCCTCCCTGCTTGGCACTCAGCATCAATGGGTTGGATTGGTGGTCAAATCAACTAATGATTCCCGAGCGTGGCGCACGCTGCGGCTCACTGCTCCAAGAGATGGGTCAAATGCGGAAGAACAAATTTCACTGCGGTAGCGTGTGTGACCAATTCTACGACTTTGACTTTGACTTTGAATTAAGTAATAAAGATGTTTAACAAGAATGTAACTCTTGGGCTTAAAGATCAAATAAGGACCAACTCTCCATCATTTCGCTGGTGACCACCTATCTATAGACAGACGGTAGAGATAATAATCTAGGTCCTAGATTATTATCTAATTTCTCTTATTTTGTGTCTAATCCACACATATCCTAGATTCTAGGATATGTGTGGACTAGACACGAAATAAGAGTTCAGAATGTCACACTAACGTAGAACAGGGCTGGTGGAGCCAACAGGATCATGTATGAACACTGACGTAGAACAGGGCTGGTGGAGCCAACAGGATCATGTATGAACTAACGGGATCATGTATGACCAAAACAGCAGCGGTAAAATACCACACAAGGCCCTGACACATTCACACATCATGAAGTGCATTCATCATGTTCCTAAATCCGACAGTTATGGCACACTTAACATTTTGGAATTCTCCCAAAAAGCGATATCTCTACATTTTTAACCTTTCCACTGATCTGTGCTTTCACTTGATCTATTTATTGCAATTTCCACTCCACTCTCTTATCATCATCTCCCCATCGACTCCGCTTGCCTCTTTCTCCACATCAACGTACCGCCACTACTCTCACTCTTCCTCTCTCCATCCAAAACCAAATCATTCCTCACACCATCACCCTCTCTCTCTCTCTCTCTCTCCATTAGCTCACTTCTCTCATCTTCTCTTCCTCCATCTATCTCTCCATAACGGTTTCCATGATGTCTATCCTCCCCCCCTCCCCCTCCCCCCTCCCTCTCTGCTCTCAAACATTCTTCTTCTGTTCATCTCCTTTCCAATTCCATGCAGCCAAGTACCACTCTTCTCTTTCCATCCCCTCTCTCTCTCCGTCTCTCCCCTCCCCAGAGTACCACTCTTCTCTTTCCATCCTCTCTCTCTCTCCGTCTCTCCCCTCCCCACACACACATGCCACCAGTGTTGGTTTTGTAAACTAATACTATGACGAATAATGTTCGGGTGGCTAAAATGTGACTAAAACTAAATGAAAACTATTCAAGAGACTGTTGACTAAAACTAAAATCAAAATGTACTGTCAGCATTAACACTGCATGCCACAACCAGAAACTGATGTTTCTTTTATTTATATTTGTATTTTGTTCTTACCAAAATCTATCACAATGCTTCCCAAACTTTGTCATGTCAAGTACCCCCAAATTGACAATAATTAGCCTGCGGACCCCCATTAGAAAAGATATGCCACTGAACCACTGATCTATCAAACCCTCTGATGAGTTGTTAACTGTCTGTTGGCATCTCTTCTTATCCCAATGGACACTAACACGCTACTGCTGCCCCTCCCCCTCCCTCCCCCTATCTATCTATCTCTCTCTCTCCCCACTCTCTCTCCCCCCCCCCTCTCTCTCCCCCCCCCCCCCCCCCCCCCCCCCTCTCTCTCCACTTCCATCCATTCATGAGTTGGGATCCATCCATCCAGGCCTGGCGGCATGATGACATCATTCCATCAGCTGATACAAATCTGCTTAAAGTAAATAATAATAAAGGAATAACAATCCCCCACTAAGCTGAGTTCAGGCCTTACATCTGTAGGGGATGAGGGCGGGGGGAGAAGATCACACCCGTGTGAAGTGAGGGGCGCTCTTATCATTATATATCATGATATATCATTATCTCATGAACAACTGAATGTATGTGATTGGTTAGCCGATTTGCTCGTCTACATATGACGTAAATTTTCCCTTCATAGTCAATGGCATTTAATGTTTGTAATGTGTTGCCACAAATTCATGTCATATTTGGCGGACACTTGACCTAATTTCTCCTTTCATTGTCAATGGCAAATATGAGACGTGTGGGGACAAAAGCTGTAATATACAGCTTATATACAGCTATTATACAAAAAAGAAAAAAAGAAAACAAAAAACTACGGATGCAAAGAGATCGGGCCCACCTTTAGCTGCATGTAGGCCACGATGACAAACCAGACAGATGGTAACGAGGTATAGCGCGTGCAGTCTCGTTAAGGGTCGCGCGGTGGTTAGCAATAGCCAGTGGTGGAAGGTCACTAAGTACACTTACTTAAGTACTGTACCTAAGTACACTTTTGAGGTATTTCTACTTTACTTGAGTATGTCAAATATTCAGTACTTTTACTTCTACTCCACTACATTTCAGTCAAAAATGTTACTTTTACTCCGCTACAATTACACTTACAGTTACTTTGGAGATTTTAATTTTAATTACAAAACATACATTAACCACTTCAACGCTATACAGATTTCGTACACATTTTGATCTTGTGAAATGGGCCATTCTGCAATATAGAGTACTTTTACTCTATAATAATAGATAATAATAGAGTACTTTTACATTTAGTACTTTAAGTACATTTTGATGCAGATACCTTTGTACTTTTACTTGAGTACATTTTGAATACGAGACTTCTACTTAACGGCGCAACGGACCTGAAAACCTACTTTTACTCAAGTAAAACATTGAGTACTTTTTCCACCACTGGCATTAGCATGCTCATGTTTGGATGAAGGCAATAGAGGGATAGGGGCTGCAAATGAGATCCTGCTGCTCCGTTAAGCCAGTGGTTCACAAACGTTTTCATGTGAAGGACCCCCAAATCGACATATTTTAGCCAGCGGACCCCCATTTGAAGAGATATGCCAGGGACCCCCATAAGATAAGCTGCTTACGGCTCTAGCAGTGATTGTCAACCATTTTCATTTCAAAGGTCCATTTGGGAAGACGCCGTTTGTTTCCATTACCGCAGTAGCACGTTTGCAGTGCTCAGGCTTGGAATACTCTACAGATATGAGGAACGGTATGCGCGACGCTGTCGGCTTCCAATACATTACACTCGGGTGCGTACCTACCTACCGGTACACAGTCTCGAGATGGCAACACATACAGATCTGATGCTGTGCACGTCTCTAAGGGAGCAATGTTATTTATTTTCTTGCCTCGACGATCGTAAATTCTCCAGGATTGGAAAAAAAATCAAATCACACAGAGCCAAGGATCCACGTTAGAACGCTGTGGCTCCACCAATGTGGATGTCAGACTTAAAGTGGCCAGCCTGTCTATGACATCAGTCGACCATGACTTATCTATGTCGTATATGACTCCAAATTTTCAGCCCGATCAAAGCACCATTGACTTCCATTTGAACATCAAAGCTAAACGTTTCACAAAGTATTGAAAGCGTGGAAAAATATAGGAAAGACATGGCCGGCCATATACCAGGTGGTCCGTGGACCACTATAAAGAAAAAGGACTGCAGGAAGGAGCCGATAGGCGAGTTCCGTAGGCAGCACAGAAGTACAAATCATATATATATTTTGAATGACAGATGTAACCACTACGACCAAAGATCTCCTGTGAAAAAACACCTAGCTTAGCTGGTAGCCACTGAGTGCGGGGGGATCTTTTCCTATGTTTTGATTAGGTGTGTGGTGATGCTCGTTTTAAGCATGCGTAGAGAGCCATTTCAACCAATCAGATTGCTTCCTCGAAACCACCTGTGGTATAGACAAATCATTACAAAAAACACAATATATTTCTTCTTTCTAATTATTTGTTCGGCCCAAAAATGGTGTTTGTTGTCATGATTTGTCACAACTCGAGTTGGCTTTGTACGACGCTTAAAAGGTCGCTTGAAATGTCTATGGGAAAAATGCATTAGGAATTATTTCCTGGGCCTGGCGTCGTCATGAAAGGGGACAGGACTGCGACACTCTATATTTAGGCTATCCATTATTGTATATTCAATGCCGTTATATTATTACACGGATGATGTGTTACTGTGTGCAGGGCAGGCGACGGTGTGCCAACTGGGCTCTCTGTGTGATGACGGCTTGGGAGTGCATGGCCATTGAGAAAAGTGAAGGTTTGTGTCTGTTCGCAGCACTGACTGAAGCAGCGCTGGCAGAGTGTGGACGGCTTGGAGAGGGTCCGGGAAGGTATGAAAGACTACTCTCTCTCTCTCTCTACTCCACTCTACTCTATCCTGGCCCGGGTCCAGAGCTTTGCCTGCACCGGCTCAATGGATGCCTTGTTCTGTGGATGGACACACACACACACACACACACACACACACACACACACACATGAATGGAGCAACGCACGTGTACTTGCACAGGGGGTGACACATGCGCGCGCCCACGGGAAAGGATGAACACGCATGCACGTAAACAAACTCGTCATGATCACACGCGCGCGCACACACACACACACACACACACACACACACACACACACACACACACACACACACACACACACACACACACACACACACACACACACACACACACACACACACACACACACACACACACACAGCTAGTTAGTGAGGTCAGCTGCAGTACCAGCTCCCACCAGTAGAGGCCCTCCTCTGCCTCCAGTCAGGCAGAACAGATGAGGGGGCAGACTGACAACTCTAAGAGGTTTACACAGTCTGGCAACACCAGGCCAATGTCACTAATGGAAACCCAACACTGACAGCTTGTGTGTGTGTGTGTGTGTGTGTGTGCGTGTGCGCGTGTGCGCGTGTGCGTGCGTGCGTGCGTGCGTGCGTGCGTGCGTGCGTGCGTATTTCCGTAGACAACGCCCTGGTAACGTCTGTCCCAACAGCCAGGAACCTTGCTGTTGTCCTGGACAGTCAGCTCTTGTTCAAAACTCACATCACAGCTGTCACTCGATCCTGTAGGTTCACACTCTATAACATACGACGAATTAGACCGTTCCTCACCCAGGAATCAGCCCAGCTCCTAATCCAGACAACAGTCTTGTCAAAACTTGACTATTGTAACTCCCTCCTCACTGACCTACCGGCATGTGCACTTATGCCTCTCCAACTGATCAAAAATGCCGCAGCTCGCTTGGTCTTCAACCAGCCAAAATTCTCACATGTCTCCCCCCTGCTCCGCTCCCTGCACTGGCTTCCGGTCGCTGCCCGCACAGAATACAAAACTCTGATGCTGGCATTTAAAGCAACCAAAGGTATGGCTCCCCCATGATTGAACTCTACAAACCCTCCCGCGCACTCATATCAGCCAACGCGGGAAGCTGGAAGTAACGCTCCACACGTCCCAAACTGTGGAATGCACTTCCCGTTGCAATCAGAACTGCAGCATCACTCCCGTTCTTCCGCCGTAGTCTGAAAACCCACCTTTTCAGACTCCATCATGGCCCATAGCACTTACCCTACCCCCTTAGACAGCACTTTTTAGACTTAGATAGCATTTGAAACAGACTAATAGCATGTCATGTAGACAGCACAATAATTACATAGTATGTAGTCATAGCACTTCATAGTATATATGTACAGCATAGTATAGTATATATAGTTTATATATGTATAGTGTCATTATATAGATATGTTCTAGTTACGTTCTTAGCTTACGCATGTTTCTTCATAAATGCATTTTATATATGTGATGTATTCCCATGCTTTTTTGTTCTTGCTTAATGTAAGTCGCTCTGGATTAAGAGTGTCTGCTAAATGCCTAAATTGCGTGCGTGCGTGCGTGCGTGCGTGCGTGCGTGCGTGTACGTGTTGTAAAACAGTGTCTTCTACAATACTACTCTGCTCTGGTGCTAGTGCATGTGTGACCTGCTTGACCGAAATGGGACAGACGGCGATTATTAAACTTTCAACTTTCACATCAAGTCTTTAGCGTTTTTTCCACAACAAGCAATTTCGTCCATTCACAAGTTGTCGTTCAATTTTCCTAAAATCGCAATTATTTTTGCATAATGGTCAACCGTTTCCACGTTGAAAAATGTCAATGTTGTAGATGAACCATTTCCGCTATTTTGTATAAAGAAAGAAAGACAGAAAGACAGAAAGAAAGAAAGAAAGAAAGAAAGAAAGAAAGAAAGAAAGAAAGAAAGAAAGAAAGAAAGAAATATTAAAAAGTATTAAATGTGTCAGTTATTTCTTTAAGTTATTAAGTTATTGCTGGTAACAAACCGATCGCAAGATGCGTCCTGTATTCAAATATACTGTATCAGTGTTCCCCAAGCAAAGGTACATAATCATAGGAAAATTAAGTCTGGACACGTGGATCGTGCTCCCCATTGTGATTTTAATTAATTACCATCAATGTGGGGGCAACTCTTAGCGCTTTCCTGTCTAAGGAAGAGCTACAGTATAGCTTCATTTCACTATTTTAGACACATTCAGATGTGTGCTTTGTTCATTTCTCCAGTGTGTGGGAGATGGTCGCTGATAGGAGCCAAGAGTGGCCACGAACAGGGCTGGACCATAGAGTTATAAAGGATAGAGGGAGGACCGGGAGCGACAGCCCCGCCACCTGCTATTCACTCAGTGGCGTTTTGAAGCACCCGGAAGACTGCCGGAAGTACCATTATAACTCAATGGCAGGATGAGCGGAAGTACAGCCCGGACCTCAAATTTGACGTCTGGGATGACGCATGTTACGCACATGACGTCACTGAACGTCCGTCCTCCCCCATGAACGTGCTGCAGTTCCACTTTTCGCCAGTAGGTAGTGGCAGCTTCAACGTTGGATAGCCTTACTGGGGGCTTGGGCTGGACTGAATGTACGCAGCATTTGCACCAATCCAATGTATTACATCAGTGGTTTTCAACCAGTGGTCCGGGGACCACCAGTGGTCCTTGAGGGGATTCCAGGTGATCCCAGCTAAATGATGGAGAGTTGGTAACCAAATGCACCCTTATAGACCTTCTTGAGTGTAAAATGAAACAAAATGGACCCGCAATTACTGTTAAACTTCTGCATTACTAATTTACAAGAAGTCTACACAATTAGAGAATGTAGAAGAAGAATTGTTATTTTGATCAACGTGTGCCTGTTATCTCTCCTAATACATCAATACAGCATGGAAATGTGGACATATTCTTTAGTTTAGGGTCTGCGAGGTTACATGTCATCAAACAGTGGTCCGTGGCTCAAATGCAGAATAAATAATGGACTTTGAAATGAAAAGGGTTGAAAACCACTGTATACGTACATGCATGATATGCATACAGTATATGCTGTATGCATGTGCCATAGCTACCACTGCATCACTAATTTAAGTGCAAATGCAAGATAGAGGCATATTGGGGAACTTACTGTATACCAAGCCTGCTGCTCTGTTGAGGTATACATAGTCTCTGTCGGGAGGAAACTTTTCAGGATGAAATCTTTCTTCTTTTAATGACAAAAGTAGCAGATCTACAAGATCAAAACGCGCCACTTCACGCCATGTTTCAAGCTCGCAAATCTACCACTTTTGATGCTTTTGTGACGCCGTGGTATGATCAAGTAGGGCGTTAATTATTTACGAAAAAACATACAAAAAGTTTGAATATGGAGATAAGAGGTTTCTGCCCGACAGCAACGACAATAAGCATGATGGGAGATGCCCATACTGTATACTGCAGGTAACAGGGGGTGTGTGTGTGTGTGTGTGTGTGTGTGTGTGTGTGTGTGTGTGTGTGTGTGTGTGTGTGTGTGTGTGTGTGTGCGTGTGTGTGTGTGTGTGTGTGTGTGTGTGTGTGTGTGTGTGTGTGTGTGTGTGTGTGTGTGTGTGTGTGCGCGCACGCGCGAACGCATGAAATATTTTACACAGTGCTTTTCCCGTGCGATTAAGGTAGTCTGTAACCAACCACGCCATGCATCACTCATCTTGTTTGACCTTAAAATGTCCTTTCTGACTAAATACAAAAAGGTGGAAACCAAGGAGATTAGCGAGCGTAGCTGATTAACCAGCCTACGCTTTCTCTTTTTTTATATATATTTTTTTCATGTGATTTGACTGATAACCTACCCGGAGTGAGGCAAGGTCATGATGACGCGACATGGGTCATGTTTGGAATTAAAACAGTGAAATGTTGACTAAGCCTACTGGCTGCTCCATGCTCTATGGGTTTGCACCCATAACAACACCTGCACAGCGCTGGTATAACAACTCAACAGAAGTCGAAAGACCGGTTCAGTCCGTTTATGTATGAGGGTTGTCGTGAGCTTGCAGATTGGCTCATTTCACCATGTATTCTGAAACAGGGCTTAAATGACAACTTGTTTTTTTTGTGTTTTAGGCTGAGAAAGTAAAAGATCAGTATTAAATGAGTATTAAATCTTTTTCATTTGTTGCTTTCTTTAGTTTTAGCTATTTTTGACAAGGGGGCATTCCAACAAGTGGCTAAATATGCATTTTTTTACAAAAGTTTACAGCAATTTATTTATTGTAATATAGTCTACTAGAACCCAGGAAATTACATCTGGCCACAAAAGATCACAGGATCTACTGAATGTGAAGGTAGAGGTACAAGGGGGATGCCATAGTGTGTCGTAGGCTCAATATGTCCATTTTGTCACCTCCTGAATGCCCCCTCCCCCTGTCAAAAATATCAAAAATCGTTAAAACGAAAGAAAGCTGCAAATGAGCATTTCTAACACAAATATTTTACTTTCTTTTATAACAATCTAAAACATGAACATTCTGTCAACATTCTTCATTCAAGGATTAGACTCATATTTTTGGTTTTAGGTCTCTGCAGCCCATCACCATTTCCCATAACTGTTTAAAGCTACGTATCTCAACTCAGCAAAGTCATCATCATTTCCACCAATTTGAGAAGTATGTCACTTCCCCCCCGGGCTATTTTTCCTTCCATACAATTTAATCTCAGCCATACCCTGCAATGTTACTACCATCGACTGACCGCTGTAGCTGTTATTACCAAGGGGGCTCATTTGGTCCGTCTTCGATGACTTCCTGGAACTATTTCAGTTGCTACAGGCAGCGGCAGCTTAGCGCTGAACATTCCTCTGTGTGTGGAACTCTGTGAACCTCCGCTGACTTGGGAGGCAGCTCGGTTTTATTAGCACATGACGCGGTGTGTGTGATAGACAGTCAAAGAGCGCTGAATTTACACTGTAAGGTATTCAGCCCACCAGTGTCATTCAAGTCCACCATCGCACAATAGCATCTTTGTAGGCCGTGGCTAGATGAGGCTCTTTTCAAAAGCAGAAGACAAGAGGGGAGAGACACCACTCTCGCTTTTATATCACTCTGAAATCTACAGCAAATTAAGGAAGTGCCGCTGGATGTATTCTGACAACTTAAATAAGGATGCATTACAGTAGCTAATCATAAGCCATCTATTATGGTGAAATAGCTTCCTACTTCAATTAAGCTCTCGCGAGCTGCTTGATTGTCCCCTGCCTGCATTCTTTCGTGAGTGTGGAGAAAAAAAAGAAGTGGAAAGTAGGGCGCACTATTCAACGAGATGACAAACTGTTCCTGGGAGTTTTAACAGATTCTTTTGGTGTTGTGCTCAGGTGCAGACTGGAGCTGAAAACAACACCGTCCTTTTTTCTTTTTTTTCCTTAGAAATGAGGTTCAGGGAATGTTTTGTTAGGCCGGGAGGGGCAAGGGGCATCTTGCAGCGCTGTGTGAAAACAGGGGGCACAGGGAGAGCACAAACACACACATAAAGCACATGCTGCCATGGCACAGAGAGAGAGGGGGGGCCAACGCACCCACATGCACAAATCAGACAGAGAAAAACACAGCCGACTGGAGGAGAGGTTAATTTGTGCCTCTGTACTGTTAGCTTTTCGAGGTAAAAGCCCAGACTTTGGACCTCTCGGGCTGACAAAGGTCATGGAAAGGTGAGCGCAAATGCCAAACAGCCTGAAGGGAGGAAACAGCAGCTGTGGCACAATACAAAATTAAAAAAATAAAATAAAATACTCTTTCATCTTAAAATAACTAATGGCCGAAAATTCGGAGATTTCTGTATTTTCGGTACGCGGGTTGCTTTCACAGAAGACACGCCGTTGCTTCTATTGAATCCAAATAATGACTGAAATCATTTGTGGTGACTGAGAACTTTAATCCATGCAGCCTTCTGTGTGCTCAATCAGACCCCTTTTCCACCGGTTGGGAACCGGTTCAGTTCAGAACCAGTTTTCAGTCCATGAGCTAGACCTCCGAAATTGGAGCGTTAATTCTGAATTGAGTGGGCAAAATACCTAGCCTGGCTCCAGCCCTGAATCGCTAGCCACACCCATTAAGAAAATATGTTCTGGCGATTCTGGTCTGGAGTCTCTCCCGATGACGGTGTCAGCTACGTTCGGAAATCCGAACGTAGCCAAGTAGTAAGCTGATTGGCCATCAGCCCCGTCACTTAACAGCGTCAGACAACAAACATGGCTGCCCCCACTGCTGTAACTCACGACCGTATCAATCTGGCTATTAAATCGACGTATGATAAATAGTTTGTTTACAGACACGAGAGGTTTTATAAACATCATCATCCGACATATTTCACTTATATTGATCCATTAAACAATTTAAAGGAGCATTCAGTGATTTGAGTGATTTGGAGAAAAAAAACGGTCCGCCCCGATGGCCAGACGTGCACATGCACACGCTCTACAGTGGGGGGAAGTGCAACAGGCCAACAGCACACACACCAAGGTACTGATCTGCTCGATCATGATTGGCGGAAGGCCCCTCTCATCCTGATTGGATGAAGACTTGGCCACCTAGCCAAAAACGAAACCTAAGGTTTTTTAACCCTAACCCTAGGGAGGATTATCACAATAAAACAAAAAACAGAAGTGATATTTGAATTAAGTGAAATCACTGAATATACCTTTAATATAGGTAGGTAGGTATGGTTTTGCACACTCAATTCAAAATTAACGTTCAAATTTTGGAGGTCTGGCTCATGGACTAAAAACTGGTTCTGAACTGAACAAGATCCCAACCGGTGGAAAAGGGGCCTCAGTGTGGATAAAGAAAAATGGCGAGACATGTGCACACATTTTAAATGCAAGGAATTTGGGACGGCCCTTTTTTTCCTTACCAGAGACGGGTCCTCTGTCTCCACCCCGCCGCCGAGGGGCTGACTGAAGGCCCCGCCGTCCAGAGGAAGGCCTTCATCATCGTCCTCAGGCGGCTCCTCCTCCTCATCCCCCAGGGCGGGGAAAACCGAGAGCCCGCCCACCTCCGCGTCCACCATGCCATCCAGGATGTCGGTCAGGCCGACCAGCAGAGCTGCATTCTCCTCCTGTAGGGGGGGGGGACGACGACGAAATTATAATATAACATTTTATATATCTAGTCTTAGTTTTAGACACCATAGCTTATTTAGTTTCCATTTAGTTTTCGTCAGTGAAAAAAGGTAGTCGACGAACATTTTCACATTTTTATTGAACACAACCACCCACCCACACACACACACACACACACACACACACACACACACACACACACACACACACACACACACACACACACACACACACACACACACACACACACACACACACACACACACACACACACACACACACACACTATTTATGCTTGGGAATAACTGTCATCTGTTAAATGTCACAGTTGAAGTTGCATGGCGTGTAACAGAATAGACCAGGGGTTCTCAACCAGTGGTCTGGGGACCACCAGTGGTCCTTGAGGGGGTTCCAGGAGGTGCCCAGCTAAATGATGGAGAGTTGGTATAACCAAATACACTTATTAGAACTTTAACTGTTAAAGAGTGTACAATTACTGTTAAATACCTGCATTAGGCTACTTCATTTACAAGAAGTCTAAACCATTAGAGCATGTAAAATAATTGTGATTTTGATCAACGTTTGCCTGTTATTTCTCTTATGGCACCAACATCAATACCGCATGGAATTGTGGACAAAATCTTATCCAACGACAACAACATATTCTCTAGAAATGTGGGTCTGAGAGGCTAAATGTCATCAAATGGTGGTTTATGCAGAATAAATAATGGGTCTTGATATGAAAAGGGTTGAAAACCACTGGAATGAAGCACTGGAGTCCCTAATTTGTCCATGTCATTATACAGCAACTGAACATGTTGGAAAGATACATTCTAAAATAGCAGATCTAAAGTAAAGGGGCTATTGACGAAATGAAGGACAGAATCTCCAAAAACGCTCTCTCTCTCTCTCTCTCTCTCTCTCTCTCTCTCTCTCTCTCTCTCTCTCTCTCTCTCTCTCTCTCTCTCTCTCTCTCTCTCTCCCTCTCCCTCTCTCTCCCTCTCTCTCTCTCTCTCTCTCTCTCTCTCTCTCTCTCTCTCTCTCTCTCTGCCCTGCAAGGTTAAATGAAGTTTAATGTAATAGGACCAATGATCAATGACTTTCCTGTGTGGTTTTCAAACTCTTACCAGTCGCCCGAGGGTGTGTGTGTGTGTGTGTGTGTGTGTGTGTGTGTGTGTGTGTGTGTGTGTGTGTGTGTGTGTGTGTGTGTGTGTGTGTGTGTGTGTGTGTGTGTGTGTGTTTGTGTGTGTGTGCATGTTGGGGGGAGTATAGTGCATCCAAGCCCCAATCCAATGAGCCGTCTATGATCCCCACCAGCACCAGCACCACCCCCCATCCCCCCCAGCCCCCCCATCCCCCACCCCCATTCCCACGACAGACACAGACACGAATCAATTCCGACATGGGATTACATCCAACGAGCAACAGTAAATCAGTGGCGCATCGATGGACATCAACACTGTCTGTCTGTCTGTCTGTCTGTCTGTCTGTCTGTCTGTCTGTCTGTCTGTCTGTCTGTCTGTCTGTCTGTCTGTCCGTCTGTCCGCCTGCCCACCTGTCTCAGTGTCGAGTGTCTTAGATCTCTATCTTCGTCCTTGCTATTATCCATAAACTACTTTGCCTTATTTTAATATTTTGAAAAACATTTTTGAATAGTTAAAATCAATCTACAGGCTCACAACAAGTCTGGTTGAACTATTACAAAATTATTTTCACAATAGTAAAAAACAAAAAAGTAGTTTAGGGCAAGGGGTTTAGCATGGCGTCGTAATGGCTGATTTTACACTTGCTGAAAATAGCCAACATGCAACCAAGAGTAAAATGACTTATACTGGATCTCTTGTAGTCCCTTCCTAACGTTTTAGTCTAGTTTTTATGTGTAACATTTAGTCTTAGTTTTTGTCATAATATAGCTTAGTTTTCATTTAGTTTCCATTTAGTTTTTGTCAGTGAAAAAAGGTAGTCGACGAACATTTTTCGCCATGGTATTAGTCGACAAAATCAAAACTGGTCTGTCTGTCTGTCTGTCCGCCTGTCTGTCTGTCCACCTGTCTGTCTGCTCATGAGTCCATTCCATTTGTATTCTGTTTTATTTATAACCGAGAGGCTGTCTGTCGGCCGAGTGTCTGCGCCAGCGTGTACGTCGGATCGATAATGGGAGATACCGAGAGAACACAATACGCTGGTGGCAAGTCAGAGGAGAAAGAGAACGAGAGAGAGAGAGAGAGAGAGAGAATATGGAATCAGAGCAGCAATTTCCAGTACTTTTATTTATACTCCACTACATCTCAGAGGAAAATATTGCACTTTTACTCCACTACATTTGTTTGAAAACTTGAATTTCTGACTTCCGGTTATGACGCCAGCAGGATAACAGCATAGCGAAGGAGCTCCCGACCAGAAATTGACAGAAAGCCCCACAAACAGTGAAATTATCTTTCAAACTTATAAATTGAAACAACGAGAGAGGGGCAGAAATGTCTAACAACAAAGGCCGTAACAAAAAACCCAGCAAAACTCCGAACAAGCTTGGTGAGGGTGAGAGAAGCCGCAGTAGTTCTCCGGAATACCACGAGAGCCAAGATGGCGGAGCCCGCACAGAGGAAAAGAACGCAGACTTGGCTACAGTCCTCAGAGAACTGCGGGACTTCAGACGAGATAACAGAAAGCAACTCGAAGGTATCAAAGAAGAAATAAAGAAGACAAACACAAGAATGGATGAAGCAGAGGGTCGAATCACGAAGGCGGAGGAAAGAATCCAGAACACAGAGGACGTCACGTCGGAGATGCTAAAGCTGTTAGCTCAATTTGATACCAAGATGATTGATCAAGATTGTCGCTCCCGACGCGAATCTGTCCGTATTTACGGGGTCTCAGAAGGGAAAGAAAGTGACCCCACATCAATGAACGATTTCGTGGAGAAACTACTACAAGAGGGGCTGGGGTTGCCGAACACAGAGCCCCTACACATACAGAGATCACATCGCTCCCTAGGCCCCAAACCACCGACGGAGGCTCCGCCAAGATCTATCGTGGCCAAATTCCTCAGTTTCAAAACCAAAGAAATGGTGCTCAGAACGGCGTGGCAGAAGAAAGGTTTCACGTGGCAAGACAACAGAATTAATCTGGACCAAGACCACCCCCCACGCGTTCTCCAAAAACGCCGAGATTATGCAGAGGCACGCCATTTATTGAAGGACCGAAGCATACCATTTAAAACTCTACATCCAGCCCGTTTAAGAGTGGACTACAGCGAGGGAACCAAGATATACGACACGGCGGAGGAGGCCACACAGGACATGGCGAAGAAGGGCTTTTCCATCACTGTGATTAAAACCCCGGAGACGCTGATGGAGCAACTGAGGCAACTGACATGGCAGAAAAACACCCGACGTGGAGACAGACGAGAACTCCGCCCAAGACGCAACGCGAACTTCAAAGACAAGCTGCAGACCTTCAGAAGAAAAGAGACGACACCACCACCACCACCACCACCACCACCACCCAAAGAAGCAGAGGACACTGACAACACTAAGTAACGGTCGGTGAAATGAGAACGTGATGAACGCACGGTTTAGACCTGAAACTGGGTCTGGTGAGTCCAATCTATACTCAATATGTGGCGGATCTACAAGCTCATGGCGCGCCACCGAGTGGCGCGCTGCGAGCTTGTGGGTCTGCTATGTTTTCTTCGTTTTGTTTAGGAGAAAAGCAGGGGAAATATTTCAGATGCATATATATTTACCTAGCCTAAGAATCTACTAAAGGAGAAAATACTAATAGGTCGGGAAAGACAAACATGATACCTAACTATGTTGCTAACTTTAAGGCCCCCCCCTGCCAGCCTAGAGAGGGGGGGTTATCCTTGTTGAGCTGGTGTAGGGTCGCACGAGAGACCTCTACCCTGGAGTTTGGAGATGCACTTTTCATTTTATTCTATTTTTTTCTATTTGTTGTGTGTGTTTTTGTCTGTTTGCAGCTTGTTTGGGTAACTAAGGAGACGCTTTTCACTGTCATGTTGAATAATGTGCAGGGTATAACCTAAATGCAGGATATAAAAATAGTTTCATTCAATGTAAATGGTTTAATCAATCCAAATAAGAGAGGAAGGATACTTTCGAAATTGAGAAGGGATAAGGTACAAATAGCATATTTACAAGAGACTCACCTCAATGATACAGAGCATGCCAAACTGAACAAGTCAGGTTTCAAACATGTATACTCATCTTCCTACAAGTCCGGTCCCAGGAGAGGGGTAGCCATACTGATATCACACACAGTGAACTATGAACACATATCAGAGGTTAAGGATAAGGAAGGCAGATTTGTATTGATAATAGGGAAAATAGAGGGAACCATAGTGAGTTTACTGAATGTGTATGCCCCTCCAGGCAGCGACTGGTCATTCTACAAACAAATATTTGATATAATGGTGACAAAATCACAGGGCATCCTCATCAATGCTGCTGATTATAATTTTCGGTTAGTACCACATTTAGATGCTTCTGGGGGCAATCCGGAACCCAAACCCATAGCCAAGAAAGCAGCTGCATTGATGAAGGAAGTAGGAATAGTAGATGTTTGGAGAGAAATGTACCCGACCAGCCGGGACTATACTCACTACAGTGCTCCGCATTCGGTGTACTCTAGGCTAGACTATTTCTTCGTTTTCAATAGAGACTTTAATAAGATAAAGCATTGTAGCATAGGCCCAATAGCTTTGTCAGACCATAGCCCTATTTACATGACTATATGCCTTAATGGGAAACCGAGGTCCACACTATGGAGATTTAATTCAAGTATTTTAAACAATCCAGCAACTAAAGCTGATCTAAAAAAAGACATTGAAACATATCTTGAGCTGAATGACAATGGAGAAGTATCACCATCAGTGCTCTGGGACGCCCTTAAGGCTGTTATGAGAGGCAAAATTATTTCCCTCACTGCCCAAGCCAAGAAACTGAGGAGACAACAGACACATGATTTGGAAATTAAATTGAAACACCTACAAAGAAATCATGCCAATAGCCTGGACCTCGGGGTAAGGCAGGAGATGAAGGAAATAAGGAACAATTTGGAGGATTTGGGAACACAAGAAATAAAAAAGAAAATGCTGTTCACCAAGCAACGTTATTATGAGGTGGGAGGAAAGTCAATGCGACTACTAGCTTACAAGTTGAGAAAGCAACAAGCGGACAACACTATTTTAAAGATAAAGAATCCTGAATCTGGGGTAATAGAGACTAGCCAAGAGAAAATTAAAGAGAGTTTTAACACTTTCTACAAGAAATTATACTCCCAACCACAAACTAATAATGAACCTCAGGTTGATTCTTTCCTTGCGTCTCTTGACCTGCCTACCGTCACGGAAAACCAAAACAAAGATTTAATAGCCAGAATAACAATGGAAGAAATAGAAGCAGCAATTTCTAGGCTGAAGGGGGGTAAATCGCCAGGCACAGACGGCTTCACGGCTGAGTGGTATAAGGGTTTGAGGGAGGTTTTGGTACCCACTTTATTAAGAGCCTTTAACTGGGTAATGCAGACCGGAGAGACTCCATCCTCCTGGAAAGAAGCAATAATCTCAGTCATTCCGAAAGAAGGAAAGGATAAAGTCGAGTGTAACAGTTACAGACCCATCAGTTTACTAAATTTAGACTACAAATTATTCACGTCCATATTATCACGAAGATTAGATGAGATTCTAATTTGCATAATTTCAAAAGAGCAAACGGGCTTCATTCGTCAAAGGCAAACACAAGATAATATTAAAAGAACTCTACACATTGTTAGCCAAATAGTTCAGAGTGGGGAGGAGGCAGCTCTATTAAGCCTTGATGCTCACAAGGCCTATGATTCAGTATTTTGGAGCTTCCTATTTAAGGTACTAGAGAGGTTTGGGTTTCACGAGTCTATTATCGAGACATTTCAGGCGTTGTACAAAAATCCATCTGCTAGAATAAAAATAAATGGTGACCTGACGGAGTCTTTTACTCTGGAACGTGGTGTCAGACAGGGCTGCAGCGCTTCTTGTAGCCTCTTCGCGATTTTCATTGAACCATTAAGCCAAATGATAAAACAAAATGGAAATATTAAAGGTATAAACATGGCAGACGGTGAACACAAATTGGCGCTATTCGCAGATGATTTGTTAATATATTCAAAACAGCCCACACAATCAATTCCGACTCTAATGGAGGGACTAGAGAAATACGGATCTTTTTCGGGCTATAAGCTCAATATCGAAAAGACCCAGGTTATCACTTTTAACTACAACCCGCCCGAGACTATACTAGGGAAGTATGACCTAAAATGGGACGCAGACTCAATACGATACCTGGGAATTGTTCTGCCCAAAGACTTGTCTAGAATAACGGATCTTAATTATGGCCCCCTGAATGGAAAAATAAAAGACGATCTGGCACGTTGGAGCCTCGTTCCTTTTTTGAGCCTTAGTTCCAGGATAGACTCTGTTAAAATGAACATCCTACCAAGGTTACTGTACTTATTCCAATCCCTCCCAGTCGAGGTGGCACCCAACCAATTTAAAGAATGGGATAAATTAATATCCAGGTACATATGGCAGGGCAAGCGACCCAGAGTGAGATATAAAACTCTACAATTAAAAAGGGAAGCAGGGGGACTTGGCCTCCCCTGTTTGTTTGACTATTATTGTGCCGCTCAGCTGAGGACCCTTGTGTACTGGTGCATGCCTTCATATTCGGCAAGATGGAAAGATATTGAGGTGGCATGGGCTCAGGGGATACCACTAGCCGCCATAATTGGGGATGATAGGTTAATAAATAATATGAAAGATAAAAATAACCCTTGGATTAATACAGCATTAAAGATTTGGCAAGAAACATTGAAAAAACGTGACCTTAAAAATGGGGCCAAAATGCTGAGATGGTGTGCGTATGACACAGAATTTATTCCAAACAGAACTGACTGTCGATTTAGGAGATGGGTCTCAAAAGGCATAACCAACTATTACACCACTTTTGTACACAAGGGGGCACTCAAGAGCTTTGAATCTGTACAGAAGAAATATAACCTGGAAAAATGTGATTTTTATAGATATTTGCAGCTCAGAAACTACATGAACCAAACGTTGAGTGGTGCCTTGTTTTTGGAGTCTTCAGACCTCATGAGGGTGTTTTTGTCAGCAGGAGACTCTCCTACATGCAGTAGGATTATCTCTAGACTGTATAATGGTCTCCAGCAGAACACGACTGAAAATACGATATATGTAAAAGAAAAATGGGAAAGAGAAGGGAATTTCACTATAACTGAAGAAGAATGGGAGAAAACTTGCGAATCGCTATGGAAGTCAACATGTTCAAATATGTGGAGAGAATTTAATTGGAAAAATCATATACGGTATTTTATAACACCACTGCAAAAAAGATACAGAGGTACAGGAGTAGACTGCTGGAGGTCATGCAATCAAAATGCAGCGAACCATTTTCACGTGTTTTGGGAATGCCCAGTTCTAGATACATATTGGAAGGAAATTCATGATCATTTAGAAGCGGTGTTTGGGATCGACATCCCCTTCCGTTTTGATACCTTGTACCTAGGAAACCTCCCACATGACTTATTTGATAGTAACGATAAAAAATTAATTCTGACCCTCCTGGTGGCTAGCAAGAAGGCTATCACTAGGAGGTGGATGCAACCACAACCACCCACGGTAGAGGGATGGATCGAGATAATTCATGATATATACAAGATGGAAAAACTGACGTACTCACTTAGATTACAGGAAGAAAAGTTCTTCTGGATCTGGACTAAATGGACTGAATATATCGCACCTGTCCGATCAGACTTTTGCTGAATAAGGGAAAACAAAGTATTGTGTTGCTATCGCTCGTCCTATGCCTCTTTTGTTTTTATGTTTTATTCTCATTTCCTTTCTTTTATTGTAACTTGCTGAATGTATGACCCTGTACTTGCTTACAAATAAGTTGTAATGTAGATATGTGAAAGCGTCTCCTTTCCCCCTTTTCCCTTAAGAGCTGCCCAGATGTTCGTCTTTTTTGTTTTTTCTTGTTTGTATGTTTTTATTTTTGCTCCAAAGAAAAAGAAAAATGTTTGTAACTTTGGTCACCATTGAGAACGTGGGAAATATATCTCTGTATATGTATGAATGTAATGTAATTCTCATGATGAAGTTGTTCATTATGCTCGTACACAATGACCGAAATAAAAACATAATTTCAAAAAAAGAAAACTTGAATTTCTATTGTAGTTACTTTGTAGATTTTGATCATGAAAAAAACAAAAAAACATGCATTTCCCACTTCAGCCCTAGACGTACTTTTAAAAAGTACAGTAAGTACGTTTTAAGTGCTTAAGTAATACATTTGTAATTAGTTTACTTGTAACAGAGCAGTTCTACATTGGCGTATCGATACCTTTACTGAAGTAGTTTGTTCCACCACTGAAGTAGAGATGTCACATTACTGTGTTGTGCATGGAAGCATCGGGGCCGCAATGTCTACTGGAGTTACATTACACTCCCAGCGACCCTGGCGCTACCTAAACACTACCTCTGTGTCTTTGATTTGGTATTCTTATAGATTCTGGTTTTGCCCGGTTCAACGGGAGCAGGGGAATTCACCGTGCTGCGTCGGAGCGCTACGTAGTTCGATCCGATCGATGAGCCCGGGCCAAACTAAAAGGGTATTCCTTGAAATTATCCGATAACAACAACACGCAATAATGGAGCCTGAGGGCGATTCTGTCTGTAGATGTAATGTTGATATGGCTCTGACCTCTGCTTAATGGTGTTTACTCAGGCTGAAGGTGATTTCAGATGCCCCCAGTAAGGTTTTATCTTTTAGTTGTTGTTTTGTTGGAGAGCACTTTAGCCTTGTAGCGACATTACGCATGCACTGCAGCAGCATTATCAGGGTTGACCTGAATCCTGACCCTGCATACGGTACGGTACGGCAGTGCATCTAGGGAGGCATTTAGTTATATTAGCTACTTTTCTGCAGCAAAAATAAGCTTGCCATCAGGAGAAATTGCCATGGTCCTGTTGGATTTAACTGACCTCATCAAACCCTGGATAGCCATACTGTACATGGAGAAGACTGGATCATCACCAAGATCTGCATATACAGTATGGAGCCGGCCAGCAACTCTACATCTGACCTCAAACCTCAAACACCTCTCCATATTTGGAGCTTCCCCACCCGTCCTTCCTCTTCGATGTCTCCCTTTTGACTGATAACCTGTCCATTCAAACTGTAGACGGGCCTGCCCCAAAGTTATTAGTGCAGCGGCGACCGGCAGCCGGCGAAAACTAGAGTTCTCAACAGGCCCGAAAATTAAGGGCCGGCCCTACCTGGGCTGGCCCGAAACCCTGCCTGGCCTTACTAATAGACCTTTAGCTAAGCCCCGCCCTCTCCCCATGGGTTGCACACTTTCATTCATTCCAATGTAAATATCATGTACTTTACACATTAAATACTGGTTCAATTTTGGAAACAGACCTTCAAAATCTCTTCCAAATATGTGCGTGACATTTCATTTTTAAAACAATGTTATATCATGTAGGAAAAATATTGGTGGAGAGGTTTGTCTAACCCATGTTATGCTTAGCTGTGATTGGAGAGTTTGGGGAGGGACTTAGCTAAAGGTCTATTAGCACACATCGTATGCCCTACCCGGCCCGAAAACGTCAATTAAAAAAAGGAAAGGTCCATATATGGGCATTAAGACCTGTTGTTTCAGCGACCTCACTTCTCGCCCTCAGGGTGTCTTACTGATATTAGTAGTAGCAGACTAGCAGTCTTAAATGGTGATATCCTACTATCCTACTGCAGAAGCACTATAGTTGCAACTTGATGCAAGTGTGAATGTGTAGCAGTGAGGCGTTGCTGAAAAACGGCATCCACACCGACTCAACCCCTCCTTAACCCATTCAGGACGGGAACCCCTTTAAGGTGTTTTAAGCATCATGTTATACTTTATCTATTGAAAAATAACAGATCTACAAGCTCAGATCTACAAGCTACGAGCTTGTAGATCTGCTATATAAAAATCGCCTCAGGTCTAAATGGGTTGACGAAATAAGCGTTTGAGAGAGGAGCCAGTCGGGCCCTCCTCCGTCTCACCTCGAAGAGTTCGTCTGCCGTGCTGTAGTGCAGTGTGGACGTGGGCGAGGCGTCGGAGGACTGGTCGTTGCACCAGTGAAGCTCGCTGAGGCAGTTGACGCTGTCGAAGTCGCTGGCATCCAGCTGGGAGAGGTCGATGTCCGGGAAGTCAGCGTCCAGCCGGTCTGAACACACCTCCTCCTCCCCATACTGGATGGAGGGAGAGAGAGAGAGAGAGAGAGAGAGAGAGAGAGAGAGAGAGAGAGAGAGCGAGAGAGAGAGAGAGAGAGAGAGGTTAGTCAAAGATCAGGACATTTTCCAGGCAGGTTGTTTTTTCGATACACAAATGTACAAATGTACGTCAGTAACTTCGCAAGTGCAAACACAACTGCCAGTTGTGGAAGCTGGACACATTCCCAATGTTCGTATTCATGGTTTTTTGGGGGGTATTTTTGAGTGGTGCCAGCCACTCCTATAGACGGCAATGTGTGTCCGTACGTCTGTCCCTGTGACTGTCCCTGTGTCCCTGTCCCTGTGTGA